>NC_135884.1:75836448-76169838 GCF_964194155.1 Cetorhinus maximus | reverse complement strand
GAGGGATGCATTGTGAGAGATACAGAGGGGGTTACAAAGTGAGAAATGTAGACTTCTGTTTCAGCTGTGGTTCAGTTGGAAGCAATGATATCTCGGAGTCAGAAGGTTTTGGGTTCAGTTCCCTGCTCCAGGACTTGAGGATTTCTGTACAGTCCTGAGGGAGTACTCTGTCACAGGAGCTGTCTCTTAGTTGAGATGTGAAACCAAGGTCCCATCTGCCTTCTCAGGTAGACGTTAAAAATTCTGTGGCACCTTTTTGGAGAAGAGGTAGGGAATTATCCCCAGTGTCCTGGCCACACTTCAGGCAACAGTGACTACACTGCCAGAGTACTTTATTGGCTGTAAAGCACTTTGTGATGCCCTGGCGGTGATGAACAAAGTTATATAACTGCAAGAATTTCTTATTCACAAATAGCCTTGTAAATCCTCCAAACATTTCTACTAACTCAGCAACAGCTAGGAGAAATCAATCTCAACTGAGCTGAGATTAGTTGTTTCTGCCTTATACATAGAAGTGAGAGGGGTCTTTCCTGCTGTTAAACACATGTTCAGCTGTGTGAGGTTAACAGAGGGTGTTGGCTGGAGTGTTCATGTTAACAGAGGGTGTTGGCTGGAGTGTTCATGTTAACAGAGGGTGTTGGCTGGAGTGTTCATGTTAACAGAGGGTGTTAGCTGGAGTGTTCAGGTTAACAGAGAGATCCAACTAACACCCTCTGTTAACCCGAACACTCCAGCTAACACGCTAGTTAACCTAAATGCTCCAGCTAACACTTTCTGTTAACCTGAACACTCCAGCTAACACCCACTGTTAACCTGAACACTCCAGCCAAAACTCTCTGTTAACATGAACACTCCAGCCAACATCCTCTGTTAACATGAACACTCCAGCCAACACCCTCTGTTAACCTGAACACTCCAGCCAACACCCTCTGTTAACCTGAACACTCCAGCCAACACCCTCTGTTAACATGAACACTCCAGCTAACACCCTCTGTTAACCTGAACACTCCAGCCAACACCCTCTGTTAACATGAACACTCCAGCTAACACCCTCTATTAACCTGAACACTCCAGCCAACATCCTCTGTTAACCTGAACACTCCAGCTAACACCTTCTGTTAACCTGAACACTCCAGCCAACATCCTCTGTTAACCTGAACACTCCAGCTAACACCTTCTGTTAACCTGAACACTCCAGCCAACACCCTCTGTTAACATGAACACTCCAGCCAACACCCTCTGTTAACATGAACACTCCAGCCAACACCCTCTGTTAACCTGAAAACTCCGGCTAACACCCTCTGTTAACATGAACACTCCAGCCAACACCCTCTGTTAACATGAACACTCCAGCCAACACCCTCTGTTAACATGAACACTCCAGCCAACACCCTCTGTTAACATGAACACTTCAGCCAACACCCTCTGTTAACATGAACACTCCAGCCAACATCCTCTGTTAACCTGAACACTCCAGCTAACACCCTCTGTTAACATGAACACTCCAGCCAACACCCTCTGTTAACCTGAACACTCCAGCTAACACCCTCTGTTAACATGAACACTCCAGCCAACACCCTCTGTTAACATGAACACTCCAGCCAACACCCTCTGTTAACATGAACACTTCAGCCAACACCCTCTGTTAACATGAACACTCCAGCCAACATCCTCTGTTAACCTGAACACTCCAGCTAACACCCTCTGTTAACATGAACACTCCAGCCAACACCCTCTGTTAATATGAACACTCCAGCAAACACCCTCGGTTAACATGAACACTCCAGCTAACACCCTCTGTTAACATGAACACTCCAGCCAACACCCTCTGTTAACATGAACACTCCAGCTAACACCCTCTGTTAACCTGAACACGCCAGCCAACACCCTCTGTTAACATGAACACTCCAGCCAACACCCTCTGTTAACGTGAACACTCCAGCCAACACCCTCTGTTAACATGAACACTCCAGCCAACACCCTCGGTTAACATGAACACTCCAGCTAACACCCTCTGTTAACATGAACACTCCAGCCAACACCCTCTGTTAACATGAACACTCCAGCCAACACCCTCGGTTAACATGAACACTCCAGCTAACACCCTCTGTTAACACGAACACTCCAGCCCACACCCTCTGTTAACATGAACACTCCAGCTAACACCCTCTGTTAACATGAACACCCCAGCCAACACCCTCGGTTAACATGAACACTCCAGCTAACACCCTCTGTTAACCTGAACACTCCAGCCAACACCCTCTGTTAACATGAACACTCCAGCCAACACCCTCTGTTAACATGAACACTTCAGCCAACACCCTCTGTTAACATGAACACTCCAGCCAACATCCTCTGTTAACATGAACACTCCAGCCAACACCCTCGGTTAACATGAACACTCCAGCTAACACCCTCTGTTAACATGAACACTCCAGCTAACACCCTGGTTAACATGAACACTCCAGCTAACACCCTGGTTAACATGAACACTCCAGCTAACACCCTGGTTAACATGAACACTCCAGCTAAAAGCCTCTGTTAGCCTGAACACTCCAGCTAACAACCCCGTTTAACCTGAACTCTCCAGCTAACACACTCGAACACTCTAGCTAACGCCCTCGGTTGACCTGAAAATTCCAGCTCATGGCCTCATTTAACCTGATCACTCCAGGTAACGCACTTGATTAACCTGAATACACCAGTTACACCCTCAGTAAACCTGAACACTCCACCTAATGCCCTCTGTTTATCTGAATGCTCCAGCTAACACCTTGGCTAACCTGAACACTCCAGCTAACACACATAGTTAACTAGAACAACCCAGCTAACACCCACTGTTATCCTGAACATTCCAGCTAATGGCTTCTGTTAAACTGAACATTCAGCTGACACCATCTGTTAGCCTGAACACTCCAGCTAACAATCTCGTTTAACCTGAACTCTCCAGCTAACACCGACTGTTAACATGAATACTCCCGCAAACAACCTCTGTTAACCTGAACACTCCAGCTAACATCCTGTTTAACTTGAACACTCCAGGTAACACCCCAGTTAACCTGAACACGCCAGCCAACGTCCTCTGTTAACCTGAAAATTCCTGCTAACACTCTCTCTTAACCTGAGCACTCCAGCTAATACCCTTGGTTAACCTGAACACTCCACAGAATGAGTTAGCAGGAGCGTTCAGGTTAACAGAAGGTGTTAGCTGGAGTGTACAGGTTAACAGAGCAAGTTAGCTGGAGTGTTCAGGTTCACAGAGTGAATTAGTCTGCACTGGAGTGCTGCTTTGGGCTGCAGTAGAGTGCTTAAGTTGGAGTACTGTGAGCATGGTCGGGTAAGTATTTACTACTTTTATTATTTATAATTTCTAAGGTCTTATTTTGTGGTTTGTAAGGGCTGTATTCTGTAACAACGAGGAGCAGGGAAGAAGGGCCCAAGAGTAATTGATATTATTTGACATTAAGTATCTTCTAAAAGGTTTAATTTAATTTAAAGGGGTAAGTCATGGCAGGAGAGCTCAAAGCCATGGTGTGCTCCTCCTGCTCTATGTGGGAAGGCGGGAACATTTCCAGTGCCCAGGGCCAGCATGTGTGCAGGAAGTGCCTCCAGCTGCAGCTCCTGGAAACCCGGGTTTCGGAGCAGGAGCGGTGGCTGGGGACACTGTGGAACATCCGTGAGGCGGAGAGTATCGTGGATAGCACGTATAGAGAGGTCATCACACCGCAGGCTAAGAGCTCACAGGCAGGAAGGGAATGGGTGACCACCAGGCAGAGCAAGAGGACTAGGCAGGTAGTGCAGGAATCTCCTGTGGCTATTCCTTTGCAAAACAGATATACCACTTTGGATAATGTTGAGGGGAATGACCTCTCAGGATAAAGCAGCAACAGCCAAATTCATTGCACTGCAGTTGGTTTTGCTGCACAGGGCAGGAGTAAAAAGTGTGGGAATGCAATAGTTATAGGGGATTCAATTGTAAGGGGAATAGATAGGCATTTCTGTGGCTGCAAACAAGACTCCAGGATGGTATGTTGTCTCCCTGGTGCTAGGGTCAAGGATGTCTCAGAGCGGCTACAGGACATTCCGAAGGGGGAGGGTGAACAGCCAGTGGTTGTGGTTCACATTAGTACAAATGACATAGGTAAAAAAAGGGATGAGGTCCTAAAAGCAGAATATAGGGAGTTAGGAAGTAAATTGAAAAGTAGGACCTCAAAGGTAGTGATCTCAGGATTACTACCAGTGCCACGTGCTAGTCAGAGTATAAATAGCAGGATATATTGGATGAATACGTGGCTGAAGAGATGGTGTGAGGGGGAGGGTTTCAGATTCCTGGGATATTGGGACTGGTTCTGGGGGAGGTGGAACGAATACAAACTGGACGGGTTACACCTTGGCAGGACCGGGACTGATGTCCTAGGGGGAATATTTGCTAGAGTGGTTGGGGAGGGTTTAAACTAAAATGGTAGGGGGATGGGAACCTATGGAAGGAGTCAGAGGAGGGGGAATCAAAGACAAGAACAAAAGACAGAAAGGGGAATAAGAAAAGTGAAAGGCAGAGAAATCAATGGCAAGAATCAAGCAGGGCCTCAGTGAAAAATAGTGGGAACGGGACAAGTAATGTTAAAAAGACAAGCCCTAAGGCTTTGTGCCTTAACACGAGGAGCATTCGCAATAAAGTGGATGAATTAACCGTGTAAATAGATGTAAACAGGTATGATATAGTTGGGATTACAGAGACACGGCTGCAGGGTGACCAGGGATGGGAACTGAACATCCAGGGGTATTCAGTGTTTAGGAAGGACAGACAAAAAGGAAAAGGCGGTGGAGTTGCATTGCTGGTTAAAGAGGAAATTAACGCAATACTGAGGAAAGATATTACCTCCGACGATGTGGAATCTGTATGGGTAGAGCTGAGAAACACTAAGGGGAAAAAACGTTAGTGGGGGTTGAATATAGACCCCAAAACTGCGGTGGTGATGTTGGGAATGGCATTAAACAGGAAATTAGAGACGCATGTAATAAAGGAACACTTGTAATTATGGGTGACTTTAATATGCATATAGATTGGGCAAATCAAATTAGTAACAATACCATAGAGGAGGAATTCCTGGAGTGTATATGGGATGGTTTTCTGGACCAATACGTTGAGGAACCAACTAGAGAACAAGCCGTCCTAGACTGACCATTGTGTAATGAGAAAGGAATAATTGGCAATCTAGTTGTGCGAGGCCCCTTGGGGATGAGCGACCATAATATGATAGAATTCTTCATCAAGATGGAGAGTGACATAGTTGATTCTGAGACTAGAGTCCTGTATCTTAATAAAGGAAACTACGATGGTATGAGGCGCAAGTTGGCTATGATGGATTGGGAAATATTACTTAAAGGGATGACGGTAGATAGGCAATGGAAAACATTCAAAGAGCGCATGGGTGAACTGCAACAATTGTTTATTCCTATCTGGCGCAAAAGTAAAACAGGAAAGGTGGCCAAACCATGGCTCACAAGGGAAATTAGAGATAGTATTAGATCCAAGAAAGAGGCATACAAATTGGCCAGAAAAAACAACAGACTTGAGGATTGGGAACAGTTTAGAATTCAGCAAAGGAGGACTAAGGGATTGATTAAGAAGGGGGAAATAGAGTATGAGAGTAAGCTTGCAGGGAACATAAAAACTTCCTGTAGAAGTTTCTATAGGTATGTGAAGAGAAAAAGATTGGTGAAGACAAATGTAGGACCCTTACAGTCAGAAACAGGGGAATTTATAATGGGGAACAAAGAAATGGCTGACCAACTAAATGCATACTTTGGTTCTATCTTCACAAAGGAGGACACAAATAACATACCAGAAATGTTGGGGAACACAGGATTTAGTGAGAGGGAGGAACTGAAAGAAATCAGTATTAGTAGGGAAATGGTATTGGGGAAATTGATGGGATTGAAAACCGATAAATCCCCAGGGCCTGATAATCTACATCCCAGAGTACTTAAGGAAGTGGCCCTAGAAATAGTGGATGCATTGGTGGTCATCTTCCGAGATTCTATAAGCTCTGGAACAGTTCCTACAGATTGACTAATGTAACCCCAGTGTTTAAAAAGGGAGGTAGAGAGAAAACAGAATTATAGACCAGTCAGCCTGATGTCAGTAGTGGGGAAAATTCCAGAGTCCATTATAAGAGATTTAATAGCTGAGCACTTGGAAAACAGTGGCAGAATTGGACAGAGTCAGCATGGAATTATGAAAGGGAAATCATGCTTGACAAATCTACTGAAATTTTTCGAGGATGTAACTAGTAGAGTTGATGAGGGGGAGCCAGTGGATGTGGTTTATTTGGACTTTCAGAAGGCTTTCGGCAAAGTCCCACATAAGAGATTAGCGTGTAAAATTAAAGCACATGGGATTGGGGGTAGTGTATTGAGATGGATAGAAAACTGGTTGGCAAACAGGAAACAAAGAGTAGGAATAAATGGGTCTTTTTCCAAATGGCAGGCAGTGACTAGTGGGGTACCGCAGGGATCTGTGCTGGGACCCCAGCTGTTCACAATATATATTAATGATTTAGGTGAGAGAACTAAATGTAATATCTCCAAATTTGCAGATGACACAAAGCTGGGTGGGAGAATGAGCCGTGAGGAGGATGCAGAGATGCTTCAGTGTGATGCGGACAAGCTGAGTGAGTGGGCAAATGCATGGCAGATGCAGTATAATCTGGGTAAACGTGAGGTTATCCACTTTGGTAGCAAAAACAGGAAGGCAGACTATTATCTGAATGGCTATAAATTGAGAGAGCGGAATGTGCAACGAGACCTGCCGCAGGTAAGCATGCAGGTGCAGCAGGCAGTAAAGAAGGCAACTGGTATGTTAGCCTTCATAGTGAGAGGATTCGAGTACAGGAGCAGAGATGTCTTGCTGCAATTGTACACGGCCTTGGTGAGACAACACCTGGAATATTGTGTGCAGTTTTGGTCTCCTTATCTGAGGAAGGATGTTCTTGCTATAGAGGGTGTGCAGCGAAGGTTTACCAGACTGATTCCTGGGATGGTGGGACTGACATATGAGGAGAGGTTGAGTCGGTTAGGATTATATTCACTGGAGTTCAGAAGAATGAGGGGGGATTTCATAGAAACCTATAAAATTCTAACAGGACTAGACAGGGTAAATGCAGGAAGGATGTTCCCGATGGTGGGGCAGTCCAGGACCAGGTGTCACAGTCTGAGGATATGGGGCAGACCATTTAGGACTGAGATGAGGAGAAATTTCTTCACCCAGAGAGTGATGAGCCTGTGGAATTCGCTACCACAGAAAGTAGTTGAAGCCAAAACATTGTATGTTTTCAAGAAGGAGTTAGATGTAGCTCTTGGGGCAAAAGGGATCAAAGGATGTGGGGAGAAAGCGGGAGCAGGCTATTGAGTTGGATGATCAGCCATGATCATAATGAATGGCGGAGCAGGCTCGAAGGGCCGAATGGCCTACTCCTGCTCCTATTTTCAATGTTTCTATGTTAGCAGGAGCGTTCAGATTAACTGTTGATGTTAGCTGGTGTTTTTAGGTTAACAGGGAGTGATAGGTGGAATGTTCAGGATAACCGAGGGTGTAACTGGAAACTTCAGGCTAACAGAAGGCGTTAGCGGGAGGGTTCAGATTAACAGAGGATATTAGCTGGAGTGTTGAGGTTAACTGAAGTCATTAGCAGGAGTGTTCAGGTTAACAGGCACTGTGAGCTGACGTGTTTAGGTTAAAAGAGCATGTTAGTTGGAGTGTGCAGGTTAACCAGGATGTTAGCTGGAGTCTTTAGGTTACCAGGCAGCATTAATCGGAGCGTTCAGGTTAACACAGCGAGTTAGCTAGAGCCTTCAAGTTAACAGAGGGCATTCGCTGGAGTGTACTGGTTAACAGAGTGTTAGGTGGAATGTCTAGGATAACAGTGCGAGTTAGCTGGAGCGTTCAGGTTCACAGAGGGTGTTAGCTGGAGAGTTCAGGTTAACACATTGTTAGCTGGTGTGTTTTGGTTTACAGGGGGCATCAGCTGGAGAGTTCAGGTTAGCCGAGTGTGTTAGCTGGAGAGTTGAGGTTAAAACATGATGTTAACTGGAGTGTTCAGGTTAACAGAGAGCATTAGCTGGAGTGCTCAGGTGAACGAAGGGTGTAATTGGAATGTTCGGGTGAATCGAGGATGTTTGCAGAAGCGTTCAGGTTAACCGAGGGTGTTAGCTGGAGTGTACAGGTTAACAGAGCAAGTTAGCCCGAATGTTCAGGTTAACCGAGGGTGTTAGCTGGAGTGTTGTTAACCGAGGACAATAGCAGGAGTGTTCAGGTTAACAGGCACTATTAGCTGACGTGTTTAGGTTAACAGAGCATGTTAGCTGGAGCTTTCAGGTTAACAAAGCGTGTTAGCTGGAGTGCACAGGTTAACAGAGTGAGATAGCTGGAGCTTTCAAGTTAACAGAGGGTGTTTGCTGGAGTATTCAGGTTAACCGAGGGCATTAGCTGGTGTGTTTAGGTTAACAGAGGCTGATAGCTGGAGTGTCCAGGTTAGCAGAGCGAGTTAGTTGGAGTGTTCAGGTTAACAGAGGGTGTTAGCTGGAGGTTCAGGTTAACACGGGGTGTAAGGTGGTGTCTACGGGTTAACAGAGGATGTTAGCTGGAGTGTTCAAGTTAACCGCGTATAGCTGCAGTGTTCAGGTTAACAGAGGCTGTTAGGTAGAGTGTTCAGGTTAACAGTGGGTGTTAGCTGGAGACTTCATGATAACTGAGTCTGTTAGCTGGAACAAGGAATGTTCCACATACCCCATAAAGAGACAGGCATAGCTGGGGCCCATGCGGGTACCCATAGCCACACCTTTTATTTGGAGGAAGTGAGAGGAGTTTAAGGAGAAATTGTTCAGTGTGAGAACAAGTTCAGCCAGACAGAGGACAGTAGAGGTGGATGGGGATTGTATGGGTTAGCTGGAGTTAGCTGGAGCGCTCAGGTTAACAGAGTGTTTTAGGTGGTGTTCAGGTTAACCAGGACGTTAGCTGGAGTGTTCAGATTAACAGAGGCTGTTAGCCAGAGTGTTCAGGTTAACAGATGGTGATAGCTCGAGCATTCAGGTGAACAGAGAGTGCTAGTTGGAGCATTTAGGTTAACAGAGCAAGTTAGCTGGAGTGTTCACATTATCAAAGGGCATTAGCTGTAGTGTTCAGGGTAACGGATGGTGTTAGCTGAAGTGTTTAGGTTAACAGAGCGAGTTACCTGGAGCGTTCAGATTAACACAGGGTGTAGCTGGAGTGTTCAGGTTACCAGAGGGTGTTTGCTGGAGTGTTCAGGTTACCAGAGGGTGTAGATGGAGTGTTCAGGTTACCAGAGGGTGTAGCTGGAGTGTTCAGGTTACCAGAGGGTGTTTGCTGGAGTGTTCAGGTTACCAGAGGGTGTAGCTGGAGTGTTCAGGTTAACAGAGGGTGTAGCTGGAGTGTTCAGGTTACCAGAGGGTGTAGCTGGAGTGTTCAGGTTAACAGAGGGTGTTAGCTGGAGTGTTCAGGTTAACAGAGGGTGTTAGCTGGAGTGTTCATGTTAACCAAGGATGTTAGCTGGAGTGGTCAGGTTAACAGAGGGTGTTAGCTGAAGTGTTCTGGTTAACCGAGGGTGTTAGCTGGAGTGTTCAGGTTAACCGAGGATGTTAGCTGAAGTGTTCTGGTTAACCGAGGGTGTTAGCTGGAGTGTTCATGTTAACCAAGGGTGTTAGCTGGAGTGGTCAGGTTAACAGAGGGTGTTGGCTGGAGTGGTCAGGTTAACAGAGAGAGTTAGCTGGAGTGTTCAGGTTAACCAAGGGTGTTAGCTGGAGTGGTCAGGTTAACAGAGGGTGTTAGCTGGTGTGTTCGGGTTAACAGAGGGTGTTAGCTGGAGTGGTCAGGTTAACAGAGGGTGTTAGCTGGAGTGTTCAGGTTAACAGAGAGGGTTAGCTGGAGTGTTCATGTTAACCAAGGGTGTTAGCTGGAGTGTTCATGTTAACCAAGGATGTTAGCTGGAGTGGTCAGGTTAACAGAGGGTGTTAGCTGAAGTGTTCTGGTTAACCGAGGGTGTTAGCTGGAGTGTTCAGGTTAACCGAGGATGTTAGCTGAAGTGTTCTGGTTAACCGAGGGTGTTAGCTGGAGTGTTCATGTTAACCAAGGGTGTTAGCTGGAGTGGTCAGGTTAACAAAGGGTGTTGGCTGGAGTGGTCAGGTTAACAGAGAGAGTTAGCCGGAGTGTTCAGGTTAACCAAGGGTGTTAGCTGGAGTGGTCAGGTTAACAGAGGGTGTTAGCTGAAGTGTTCTGGTTAACCGAGGGTGTTGGCTGGAGTGTTCAGGTTAATCGAGGATGTTAGCTGAAGTGTTCTGGTTAACCGAGGGTGTTAGCTGGAGTGTTCATGTTAACCAAGGGTGTTAGCTGGAGTGGTCAGGTTAACAAAGGGTGTTGGCTGGAGTGGTCAGGTTAACAGAGAGAGTTAGCTGGAGTGTTCAGGTTAACAGAGGGTGTTAGCTGGAGTGTTCAGGTTAACAGAGGGTGTTGGCTGGAGTGTTCATGTTACCAGAGGGTGTAGCTGGAGTGTTCAGGTTACCAGAGGGTGTAGCTGGAGTGTTCAGGTTACCAGAGGGTGTAGCTGGAGTGTTCAGGTTACCAGAGGGTGTTAGCTGGAGTGTTCAGGTTACCAGAGGGTGTAGCTGGAGTGTTCAAGTTAACAGAGGGTGTTAGCTGGAGCCTTCGCATTAACAAAGGGCATTTGCTGTAGTGTTCAGGTTAACAGAACGAGTTACCTGGAGTGTTCAGATTAGCACAGGGCGTTAGCTGGAGTGTTCAGTTTAACCGCGAGCATTAGTTGTAGCATTCAGGTTAACAGAGTGAGTTACCTGTTCAGGTTAACAAAGGGTGTCAGCTGGAGTGTTCAGGTTAACCGAGTTTGTTAGCTGGAGTGTTCAGGTTAACCGAGTGTGTTAGGTGGAGTCTTCAGGTTAACCGAGTTTGTTAGCTGGAGTGTTCAGGTTAACCGAGTGTGTTAGGTGGAATCTTCAGGTTAAAAGAGTTTGTTAGCTGGAGTGTTCAAGTTAACCGAGTTTGTTAGCTGGAGTGTTCAGGTTAACCGAGTTTGTTAGCTGGAGTGTTCAGGTTAACCGAGTGTGTTAGGTGGAGTCTTCAGGTTAACCGAGTTTGTTAGCTGGAGTGTTCAGGTTAACCGAGTTTGTTAGCTGCAGTGTTCAGGTTAACCGAGTGTGTTAGGTGGAGTCTTCAGGTTAACCGAGTTTGTTAGCTGGACAGTTCAGGTTAACCGAGGGTGTTATTTGGAGTGTTCATTTTAACAGAGGGTGTTAGCTGTAATGTTCAGGTTAACCGAGGGTGTTAGCTGGGGTGTTCAGGTCATCTGAGGGTGTAATTGGAACCACATCCACAATCATTCACTCCCTCCACCACCGACGCACAGTACCACCCCAGTCTGTACCATCTACAAGATGCACTGCAGGAACTCACCAAGGCTCCTTTGACAGCATCTTCCAAACCCACGATCACTACCACCTAGAGACACAAAGGCAGCAGACACATGGGAACACCGCCAGCTGGAAAGTCACTCACCATCCTGACTTGGAAATATATCGCCATTCCTTCACTGTCACTGGGTCAAAATCCTGGATCTCCCTTTCTAACAGCGCTGTGGGTGTACGTAAACCACATTGACTGTAGCGGTTCAAGAAGGCAGCTCACCACCACTTTCTCAAGGACAACAGTAGATGCGCCATAAATGCTGGCCCAGCCAGCAAAGCCCACATCCCGTAAATGAATAAAAAAAGAGGGTGTTAGCTGGTGTGTTCGGGTTAACAGAGAGAGTTAGCTGGAGTGTTCAGGTTAACCGAGGGTGTTAGCTGGAGTGTTCAGGTTAACCGAGGGTGTTAGCTGGTGTGTTCGGGTTAACAGAGGGTGTTAGATGGAGTGGTCAGGTTAACAGAGGGTGTTGGCCCGAGTGTTCAGGTTAACAAAGAGTGTTAGCTGGAGTGTTCAGGTTAACAGAGAGAGTTAGCTGGAGTGTTCAGGTTAACAGAGGGTGTTGGCTGGAGTGTTCAGGTTAACAAAGAGTGTTGGCTGGAGTGTTCAGGTTAACAGAGGGTGTTAGCTGGAGTGTTCAGGTTAACAAAGAGTGTTGGCTGAAGTGTTCAGGTTAACAGAGGGTGTTGGCTGGAGTGTTCTGGTTAACCGAGGGTGTTGGCTGGAGTGTTCAGGTTAACCAAGGGTGTTGGCTGGAGTGTTCATGTTAACAGAGGGTGTTGGCTGGAGTGTTCAGGTTAACAGAGGGTGTTAGCTGGAGTGTTCTGGTTAACAAAGAGTGTTGACTGGAGTGTTCAGGTTAACAGAGGGTGTTGGCTGGAGTGTTCTGGTTAACAGAGGGTGTTGGCTGGAGTGTTCAGGTTAACAGAGGGTGTTAGCTGGAGTGTTCATGTTAACAGAGGGTGTTGGCTGGAGTGTTCATGTTAACAGAGGGTGTTGGCTGAAGTGTTCATGTTAACAGAGGGTGTTGGCTGGAGTGTTCATGTTAACAGAGGGAGTTGGCTGGAGTGTTCATGTTAACAGAGGGAGTTGGCTGGAGTGTCCATGTTAACAGAGGGTGTTGGCTGGAGTGTTCATGTTAACAGAGGGAGTTGGCTGGAGTGTCCATGTTAACAGAGGGTGTTGGCTGGAGTGTTCAGGTTAACAGAGGGTGTTGACTGGAGTGTTCAGGTTAACAGAAGGTGTTGGCTGGAGTGTCCATGTTAACAGAGGGTGTTGGCTGCAGGTTAACAGAGGGTGTTAGCTGGAGTGTTCAGGTTGAAAATGATACCACTGGCATCTAATCAGTGTTCTTGACATTCCAAACTGCCTACTCTTCTGACGCACACTCTACCCAAAATGGCATCTCTCTCGGCTCATAACACGTGTGCACGGTGCGGATGCCATTCTAGTACCAGGACGGTACCCTTAGTGATGAAAATATGGGTGCTGCTGAACCAAATTCTGTGGCCAGACATTGATAAAGAGAGATACAGAACGAGAGAAAGAGAGAGTGAGAGAGAGAGGGAGAAAGTACAGAGCACGAGGGAGAGAGAGAGAAAGACACACACAAAATGAAAGACACCAAGAAATAGATACTAAAACACAGAGTTAGAGAGAAAAAGAGAGGTAGAGAAAACAGTATTAAGAGGCACAGAGATACAGAGAGAGAGAGAGAGATGCATCTAACAAGGGTAATACAGTAATCAAGGGGAACTTCATTCTACATATAGACCAGGTAAACTTAATTAGCATGAGAACAAATTCCTGGAATGTATACAAGATGGTTTTCTAGGACAGTTTGTTGAGGAACCAACCAGAGAATGGGCTATTTTAGATCTAGTATTGTGCAACGAGAAATGGCTAATTAATAATCTCATTGTAAAGGAGCATTTAGGGAAGAGAGATCATAATATGATAGAATTCTACATGAAGTTTGAAAGTGATCTAATTCAAACTAAAACCAGGGTCTTTAACCTAAATAAAGGAAATTGCGAAGGTATGAGGGGCATGCTGGCTGAGGTAGATTGGGAAACTACATTAAAAGGTATGATGGTCTACAGGAAATGGCTAACATTTAAAGAATTAATACATGGTTCACAACAAATTTACATTCCTTTAAGGCACAAAAACTCAACATGAAAAGGTGATACAACCATGGCTAACAAGAGAAGTTACAGATTGTATTAGATCAAAGGAAGAGGAGTATAAAATTGCCAAAAAATAGTAGATTGGGAGCTTTTAGAATTAAGCAAAGGAGGACCAATAAACTGATAAAGAAACAAAAAATAGAATATGAAAGTACACTAGTGAGAAACATACAAATGGACTCTAAAAGCTTCGATAGGTATGTAAAAAAGAAAAGATTAGCAAAGTTTAGAAAAGTTAGGGAGTTTAGAAGAATGAGAGGCAACCTTATTGAAACATAGATTCTTAGGGGGCTTGACAGGGTAGATGCTGAGAGGTTGTTTCCCCTTGTGGGGGAGTCTAGGACCAGAGGTCATAATCTCATATTGAGGGGTCACCCACTTAAGACAGAGATGAGGAGGAATTTTTTCTCTCAGAGGGTAGTAAATCTGTAGAATTTTTTACCGCAGAAGGCTGTAGAGGCTGGGTTGTTAAGTATATTCAAGGCTGAGATAGACAGATTTTTAATCAGTAAGGGAATCAAGGGTTATGGGGAAAAGGCAGGAAAGTGGAATTAAGGATTATCAGATCAGCCATGATCTCATTGAATGGCGGAGCAGACTTTATGGGCTGAATGGCCTACTTCTGCTCCAAAGTCTTATGGTCAAAGACAAATGTGGGCCCATTAGAAGCAGAGAATGGAGAATTTATAATAAGGAAATGGCAGAAAAACTAAGCAAATACTTTGCATCTGTCTTCAAAGAGGAAAATACAAAAAACCTGCCAGAAATACTGGAGAACAAAGGGACTACCGGGATGAAGAACTGAAAGAAATTAATATTAGTAAACAAGTAGTACTGGAGAAATGAATGGGACTGAAAGTTGACTAATCCCCTGGACCTGATGATCTACACCCAGAGTGTTGAAAGAGGGTGGCTGCAGAGATAATGGATGCATTGGTGATCATCTTCCAAAATTCTATAGATTCTGGAATGGTTCCTGAAGATTGGAAGGTAGCAAATGTCACCTCACTATTTAAGAAGGGAGGGAGAGAGAAAACAGGGAACTACAGACCTGTTAGCCTGACATCGGTAATAGGGAAAGTGCTCAAATCTATTATAAAGGATGTGATAATTGGACACTTAGGGCAGAATTTAGCCCTCGTCGGCCGGGTTTGGCGGGGGCAGATTGAGGCAGCTGGGAAGCTGACTGACCGCAGCCCGCGACTGGGGCCGGACTGCGATTTCACACTGGGCCAGCCAATTAAGGCCACCCAGCGTGAAACACGAGCAGCAGCACTTATCACTGTCGGTGCGGGCAGGGGGAGGAGGGCAAGCAGGGTGAGCGCGAACTTCATGCAAGCACACGCTTGAGAATCTCCCTGAGGCACAGAGCTACCTCAGGGAGATGAAGATTTTCAGAAAAAATAATAAAGATATGAAAAATGTAATAAAATGTGTTCCCTCATGTGACTCTGTCACAAGAGCAGGGACATGTTATTAATTAAATTTTATATTTTTTATTTTTATTGGCTTTAGGGAACCTCATCCCACCCGTGGATGAGGTTTCCTAAAAAGTGCAACAGTCGCTTGCCCTTTTCGCCTGCCCACTAACCATAAGGTTGGACGGGCAGGGAAAAGTGTCAGTCAGTTGAGATTTTATTCGCCTTAACAAGCCTGTTAGTTGTCAGCGGGCACGCTGCCAATTTTCACGCGCACACCCGCCGACCGAAATATCGCACAACTGCGCGTTGACATCTGGACGCTGGCCCGACTGGGTCATTTGACCATGACATTTTACGCTTGAGTGAATCAGGCGCACACCTGCCCACCAAGGTTAAAATTTTGCCCTTAGGGTAGAATTTTCCACTCGGCGTGCAGACACACGCTCAACATGCTCGAGTGTGACATAGCGCGTGATGACGTCGGGTGAGCATCCCGACATCATCACGCACTCGCGCAATATTTCGGTCAGCAGGCATGCGCGAGAGTAGGCAGTGCACCCGCTGACAACTAAGAGGCCTATTAAGACCATTAAAGTGGCAATTGACGCCGATTTTTTGCTACCCGTCCAACGTTATGGTTGGTGGGTGGGCGAATCGACCAGGCGGCCTTTGCATTTTTGAGGAAACCTCATCCAAAGGTGGGATTAGGTTTCCATGATTAAGTTTAAAAAAGAAAAAAATGTTTTGAAAAAATTTTCATCATCCATACGTTGAGGTGTATCTTTCTGATGTGTGGATATTTTATTTCTGATTTTACGTTCTGTTTTCATTGATTTTAAATTGTCAGCTCCCTTAGGCAGCTATTTGCCTTCAAGAAGCTTTCCTTCCATGCTCTCCTGCCCCCGCGCTGACTTCAGCTTTCGCCCTCCTCCTGCCCCAGACTCGGCAGTGCTGAGTCTTGCACGCTGGTTGGCCGTTAATTGGCCAGCCATCATGAAATCACAGTCAGGGACCAATTATGGTTGGCAGTCCATTCCCTGGCCACCCCCAGGCCTGCCAATCATGGCCGTCCGCCGGCCCAAAAATTCCACCCTTAGAAAATAATGGTAGGATTGGGCAGAGTCAACATGGATTTATGAAAGGGAAATAGTATTTGACAAACCTGTTGACAAACCTTTTTGAGGATGTAACTAGTAGAATAAATAAGAGGGAAACAGTGGATGTGGTGTGTTTAGATTTTCAGAAGGCTTTTAATAAGGTTCCACACAAGAGGTTATTAAGCACAATTAGGGCCCAGGGGATTGGGGGTAATATACTGGCATGGATTGAGAATTAGTTAATAGGCAGGAAACAGAGAAGTAGGGACAAATGGATCATTCTCAAATTGGCAGTGGGGTACCACAAGATCAGTGCTTGGGCCCTAGCTAGCTAGTCACACAATCTATATCAATGATTTGGATATTTATTTCCAAGTTGCTGATGATACAAAGCTAGATGGAAATGTGAGTTGTGAGGAGGATGCAAAGAGGCTTCAAGGGGATTTAGAGAGGCTAGGTGAGTGGGCAAGAACATGGCAGATGGAACATAATGTGGAAAAATGTGAAGTTACCCAGTTTAGAAGGGAAAGCAGAAATTCAGAGTATGCTTTTTAAATTGTGAGAGATTGGGAAGTGTTGATGTCCAAAGGAACCTGGGTGTCCTTGTTCATAAGTCACTGAAAGGTAGCATGCATGGGCAGCAAGCAATTAGGAAGACAAATGGTATGTTGGCCTTCATCGCCAGGGGATTTGAGTACAGGAGTCAAGATGTCTTGCTGCAGCTGTACAGGGCCTTGGCCAGACCGCACCTGGGGTATTGTGTGCAGTTTTGGTCTCCTTATCTAAGGAAGGATATACTTACCATAAAGGGAGTGCAACAAGGGTTCACCAGACTGAGTACTATGATGGCAGGATAGGAGGAGACGGGGCCTGTATTCTCTAGAGTTTAGAAGGAGAGGTGATCTCATTGAAACCTACAAAATTCTTACAGGGCTCAACAGGGTAGATGCAGGAAGGATGTTTCCCTTGGCTGGGGGTCCAGAACCAGGGGACACAGTCTCAGAATAAGGGGTAGGCCATTTAGGACTGAGATGAGGAGGAATTCTTCACTCAGAGGGTATGGAAACTCAGTCATTAAGTACACTCAAGACAGAGATCGATCGATTTCTAGGTGGTAAAGATATCAAAGGATATAGGGTTAGTGCAGGAAAATGGTGTTGAGGTAGAAGATTCACCGTGATCTAGTTGAATGGCAGAGCAGGCTCGAGGGGCTGAATGGCCTACTCCTGCTCCTATTTCCCATGTCCCTATAATATTAGATTGAAATAATTCACTTTCTATGTTGCTAAGAAGAGTAATAAGCTTGGGATTCCAAGAGTTTTGAAAATCAGAAAATTGTCACCAAGAAATTGATAAAGAGGGAGAAAATAGAACATGAGAGTAAACTAGAAAGAAATATAGAAGATTGTAAGAGATTTGTAAAAATTAAGAGATTAGTAGAGGTAAACTGTGTCCCTTAGAAACAGAGATAGGAGGAATGATAATGGGGAATAGAGAACTAGCAGAGATGGGAGCAGATGGTTGTGTAGTGGTAATGTTACTGACATAAGTAATCCAGGGACCCAGGCTAATGCTCTGGGGGCATGGGTTCAAATCCCACCACAGCAACTGGTGGAATTTGAATTCAGTTAATTAATCTGGAATTGAAAGCTAATCTTAGTAATGGCCCATCTGGCTCACCATACCTGGTCTGGCCTACTTGTCACTCCAATTCCACAGCAATGTGGTTGACTCTTAAATGCCCTCTGACAATTAGGGATGGGCAATAAATGCTGGCCTTGCCAGTGATTCCCACAAGGATAAAGTAGTAAAAAATGCTGAATAAATAGTTTACCTCTGTTGTCACAGCAGAAAACAAAAAAAATTAAAGGGACTAAAATCTGACAAATCCCCTGGGCCTGATGGCCTACTTCCTATACTTCAAGAAGAGGTAGCTGCAGTGATAGTGGATGCACTGCTTGTGATCTTCCAGAATTCCCTAGATTCTGGAATGGTCCTTCTGCATTGGAATGTTAACTGATTGGGCAAGAAATTGGTAAATGGAGTATAATGGTGTGAAATAGGAAAAATGGAAAGGTTTTTTAAAGGTAAGAGACCAATAAATGTTGATATTCAGAGAGATTTAGGGGCCCTTGTGTATAAATCACAAATATGTTAGCATCTATGTACAGCTAACAATTAGGAAGGCAAATATCATGTTAGTCTTTATTCAAGGGTATTGGAGTATAAGCCTTACTGCACTTACATAGGACCTTGGTGAGACCACATCAGGAGCACTCTGTACAATTTTGGTCTCTGTGACTAAGGAAAGATATATTTGCTTTAGAAGTGGTGCAAAGAAGTTCACTAGATTGATTCCTGAGATGACAGTGTTGTCCTATGAGGAGAGACTGAGTAGTCTAGGCCTGTATTCTGTGGAGTTTATAAGATAGAGAGATGATCTCATTGAAACATATATGATTTTGAAGGGGTTTTACACAGTAGACACTGAGGGATTGTTTCTCCTGGCTGGAGAATCTAGAACATGGGAGCACGAACTCAGGATAAGGGGCTGATCATTTAGGACTGAGATGAGGAGAAGTTTATTGACTGTGAATCTTTGGAATTCTCTACCCCACAGGGCTGTGGATGCTCCATCGTTGAATATATTGAAGTCTGAGATAGACAAATTTTTAGTGTGTCAGGGAATTAAGGGGTTATGGAGATAGGGCAGGAGAGTGGAATTGAAGTAGAAGTTCATGATCTTATTCATTGGTGGAGCCCTGCAGCCAACTTCTGTTCCTTTTTCTTTCATTCTTATGATTTGTTTGATAAATTTGGTATTTTGATCTGGATTTGGCATTGGTATTTGGTGAAGTGAGAACAAGACTAGTAAGTCTGGATTGAAAGTAGGAAATTGGATGGTGTCTGGGTTTGGGAGAATGTTGGTGAATAGGGAATTAGAGGGCTGACTTAGATGGAATGAATCATAGAGTCGTTACAGCACAGAAGGAGGTCATTAGCCTATGTGTCCTTGTCGGTTCTCCGAAAGAGCGACTCAGCTAGTCCCACTCCCCAGCCTTTTCCCTGTACCTCTGCAAATTTTCTCTCTTGGGAGCTTAGCTAATTCCTTTTGAAAGCCAGGACTGAACCTGCCTCCACCAAAAAACTCTCAGGCAACACATTCCAGATCCTAACTATTCCTGAGTAAAAATGCTTTTCCTCATGTTGCCATTGGTTCCTTTGCTAATCACCTCAAATCAATGCCCTCTGGTTCTTGATGCTCCCACCAATGTGAACAGTTTCTCCCTATCTATTCTGTCTAGACCTCTCATTATATGGAATACCTCTATAAATGCTCCTCTCAACCTTCTCCTCTCCAAGGGGAACAATCCCAGCATCTCCAATCTATCCACATAACTTAACTCCCTCGACCGTGCAATCATTCCCTTAAATCTTTTCTGCACCCTCTCTGAAGCCTTCACATCCTTCCTAAGAAGTCAGCACAATACTCCAATTGAGGCTAAACCTGAGGCAATCATAATTGTCTTGCTTTTGTGCTCTATGCCTCTATTTATAAAACCCAGGATCCCCTATGCCTTTTGAACCATTTTCTCAACTTGTCCTACTACCTCCAATAATTTGCACACATACCCAGAGGTCTCTCTGCTGCTGCACCCCCTCATTACAGTGCTCCTCAATGAACTGGTCTCAGTGAGTGCGAGTAGATAGGGTCTCTGGTGATCACTGCCTCTACCCCTCCTCTTCCCCTCCCCCATTCTCCTCCTCCCCTTTCGCTTCCTTTTCCTCATCCTTCTGTTCTTCCCCTTCCTCCTCCCGCACTTGCTGTTGTCCGGGTGGTGGGAAGGGCTGCTCCCTCATCATGGTGACGTTATGCAGCAGGCAACCAGCAAAATGGATACCCACCCAAACAATAACAACTTTCAAACAGCCTCATTAATGTAATTAAATATCCCAAGGTACTTTGTAAGAATGTAATCAAAATATGACATTGAAACATATAAGGAGGTATTAGACTATGTGGCCAAAAAAACTTGACCAAAGAACTAGTTTTTAAGGAGTGTCTTAAAGGAGGAATGAGTGGTAGAGAGACTGAAAGGCAGAGTGATTTAGGGAGGGCTTTACAGAACTTAGGGCCAAGGCAACTGAAGGTGCGGCCACCAATGATGGAGTAAAGGAAGTGGGAATCCACAAGAGGCCAGTGTAAGAGGAAAGCAGATATCTCAGAGGTCTAGAGGAGGTTACAGAGAAAAGGAGGAGTAATGTAGGGGAGGGATTTGAACTTGAGGATACCATTTTTAAAATTGAGACATTATCAGACTTGGAGCTAACATAGGTCAGGAGGGGTGACCAGTGACTGGGTCATGGTGCAAGTTAGGATACAGGCAGAATATTGAATGAGCTCAAATTTATGAAGGGTGGAAAACGAGAGACCAGCCAGGAGAGTAGAAGCACATAAGAAATAGGAGCAGGAGTAGACAATTTGGCCCTTCGAGCCCACATTGCCATCATATAAATTTATCGAGTACTACCTCTTTATTAATACTAATTTCTTTCAGTTCCTCATTTTCACAAGTCCCTTGGTTCCCTAGTTTTTCTGGAAGATTTTAGGAATCTTCAGACACAAAGTAATTGTTTAGTTTCTCTGCCATTTCCCTGTTCTCCATTATAAATTCTCCTGTTTGTTCTAGATAATCTTTTCCTTTTCACATACCTAAAGTAACTTTTACAATCCGCCTTTATGTTTCTTGCTAGCTTGTATTCATATTCTCTTTTCCTCTTCTTTATCAGTTTCTTGGTTCTTCTTTGCTGGATTCTAAATTGCTCCCAATCCTTGGGTTTATCACTTTTTCTGACAACCTTATAAAGCACTTCTTTTAATATAACACAATTTTTAATTTATTTTGTTAGCCATGGTTGATTCACCTTTCCTGTTGTGTCTGAGAGGAATGTACATTTGGTGTAGACCATGTAATACTTCTTTAAATGCCTGCCATTGCTTGTCTATCACCAAACTTTTTAATGTATTTTCCCAATCCACCATAGCCAACTTGCCCCTTATACCTTCACAATTTCCTTTGTTCAGATTTAGGACCCGAGTTTCAGAATGAACTATATGGCCAGGATTTTCCCGTCGGCGAGTGCCGTCACTGTGCCCCGTTTAAATTTTCCGGTAGGTGGGGGCTCAGCAAAATCAGTTGTGCGCCCGCCGACCTGTCAATGGCCAATTGAGGCCACTGACAGAGTCATTAAAGTAATTAATGGACCTGCCCATCCAACCTTAAGGTTAGCGGGCAGGCTGGGAGCCCTGGCGGGTTTCAGAAAAAGCACGAAACCTCATCCACAGGCGGGATGAGGTATCATGTAGGTTTTTAAAAATTTAATTAGAGAGTTTTTAAAAGTTATGGACATGACCCAACTCATGTGACAGTGTCACATGAGGGGACATGTCAGGGATTTTTTTTTCTGTTTTTAATTTTTTTCAATGTGCAGCCGATCTCCCCGAAGCAGCACTTAGCCTCAGGTAGATGAGCGCGCTCTTTCGTGCGCATGTGCGAAAGAGCGCACTCTCGGGTTTAGGGATTGCCCCCTGCCCACACAGGGAGCGCATAGCGCTTCCGTGCAGATGTCATGCTGGGCGGGCCTTAATTGACCCACCCATGTAAAATGGCGGTGCGCCCCCAACTGGAGGCGCTGATTGGAGGCCGCTCTTCAACTTTCCCCCCCCGACAAGGGGAAAATTCTGCCCAATATCACTTTCAAACTTAACATAAAACTCCATCATATTATGATCACTAGTTCCTAATTACTTCTTTACAGCAAGGTTATTAATTAGCCATTTCTCATTAGATAATATTAAATCTAAAATAGCCTGAACCCTATTGGCTCCTCAATATACAGCTCCAGAAACCCATCTCGCACATACTCCAGGAGTTCATCCTCCACAGCATTAGTCCTAATTAGGTTTAACCCAGTTTATATGTAAATTGAAGTCACCCATTATTACTCTTTTACCCATGTTACATGCAGCTCAGATTGGGGAACATTTCATCTCATTGATTGACATGAACATGATACTGCATAACGTCAGTGGAAATCAGAGTTATTGTCTTAAAATCCTCCTGTACTGACCTGTCGAGTGCTGAGTGGATTATATTGTGATTGAGAGTTCTATTCTGTGTGAAAGCAAAATAAATTTTAACAATAATTGTCAAACAAGAGAGCTTTGAGAGGAGAAGTAAGCTAGCTACATGGGCTGTATCTTATTGGTATCCATGAGACTGTTGAAGGAGGGGATTCACTGCCCTTTCTGGATGCAGTATTTTCTGGCCCAGTTTTTAAATGCTCAGCCCTTCAGGAGCATTTCTGAGGCTCCCGATTACGCCATTAGAGCAAAGCTGTTTCGAAATAATCCTATATTGAGAGATAAGTCATAATTAGCTGCGACATTGCCTGTAGCTGACTGCTGATTAAGCAAGTGACAGTTAAAGCCACATCTGGGATCTGGCAGGGTTATCAATGGACACCAGCAAAGGAATCCTGGGCATATCAGCAGCATAGGACTCTGAAAACTTTCAAACATTAGCTTAGCAAAGCACCCAATGTATTGCTTCTTCAGTTATCCTTCTCATTGTTAATTAAACAGAAGTAATTTGGCTGGTTTTGATTGCCTGAGCAGGTCGGGAGGAATTTTCCAGGGTATTTTTCCATAATTGGCCCTTGGTTTTTCTCAGTTTTTTAATCTCTCCCAGGATATTACATAGCTGCAGCGGTGGGTGGGGAGCAGGAACAGGCAGCGAGGAAGTATTTTGTGATGATTCTCTAGACATCATGAGATGTCGGGCGAGCTTGATGGACGAGCTGGTCATTCACTGACTGTCAGTTTTGTATGTTGGTATGGTGGCTCTCAGACACCTTGGGTGCAGAGAAGGCTGAAATCCCAATTTCTGCCTTGGGCTGGGGTAGAAAATCAGACTGCAATTCAGTTACTCCAGAGTCCATCCCATATTCTCCAGGTCTTTCCTTCCAGTAGTGGGTAGACGGGCGGGGATATAGAAGATCAGCTTACGCCCCTCCCCCCACCCCACCCACAATATGTCAATGGGTATAGCTGGGAAGTTCTGGAACACCCTATGCACCCCTTTAAGGCCTAAGCCCTGAGAGCTGGTGTGAGCTCAGGACCTTAAGGTCTACCTTGCTCCTGCTTTCTATGCTCTCATTCCCATCAAATTCCTCATGATTCTCCATTTTCATCTTCCCCTCAATAAAAGGCCCCTCTCCACATGCACAAATCCAAAGGCCCAGTTTTGAACATTCATAGCACATCATTGTCCTGCTTGCACACCATCTGATCTGACTTGGCCACCTCAAGCTTTTGCCTCTTCTTCTCGATTGCCAAATAATGTTTCTACTCTGCAGTCATCCAGGATGCTCATGCCAATTCCAAACACTTTACTCCACCACAAATCATCTCCGCCCAGCTCCCTCCCCTCACCCTCAACCTTCACCTCTAATGCCAGGCAAAAGGGATTCATAGATTTCTTTCACTCCAAAATCAAGTCTTCTGTTTGTCTCTTTAGCCTCATTTTCTTCTCCACTCCCCTCACCACATACCAACGTATGAATTAGGAGCAGGAGCAAGCCGTTTGATTAGATCATGGCTGATCTGATTGTGACCTCTACTTTCCTGTCCACCCCCCATACCCTTTGACTCCCTTGTCAGTCAAAAATCTATCTCACTCAGCCTTAAAAATGTTCAATGACCCTGCCTCCACCCTCCTCCTTGGTCAGAGAATTCCACAGGCTAGTGACCCTCAGAGGAAAGAAGAAACACTCATCACCATCTTAGTTTTAAACTATGTCTCCTAATTCTAGTCTCTCGCTGGCTCATGTTTCCTGAACCCAAGATGAAAATCAGCCTGAAGAATCATCCTCATCTTCACACAGGACTCATCATATTCATCATACCACAAGACCCATAACTAACCCAATCAATCACTTCGCAGCCCAGCTCCAGCCTCACAACTACCTGTCCTTTGTTGCTCATCAGGCCTTGCAGCCCCTTCTCAAGTCAGCTTTCATCAAATCCCCCCACCAACTTAAAAGCCCACTTTTGACTCATCTACCTTATCTAAGTACCGCCCATTGTCTAACCTTCCCTTTCTCTCCAAAGTTCTTGAACATGTCCTTTCCATCCAACTCTATCTTCACTCTGATCCAATCCCTTTGTCCCAAACTATCTCTTCAAAGTCACCAATGACTTTCATTGTGACTGTGACATTTTGGGCTGGATTTTTGTCTTGGGTTCAGAAAACGCGAGTCAGGGCAGTTCCCAACTGCATTAACTCGAACCCAACAACTCCTCCCATACCTGCCATAGTTTTGCCTCCTGGAGATGTGGACACGGAAGGTTGGGATCTGCCTCCTACTTAGGTAGGCCCATGGCAGCGTCAGAGCTGGGCAGGTGCTAAAGCACTCTGGACATTTAAATCACTGTGCAGATCACGACAAGGGGATTCCCAAGCACTGTTTTCTGCAGTTTTGAATGCATAAGAGCATTTTTGCTGATCAATGTAATGCTCAACTTACCATTTCAGGACAATCACTGCAGTACAAACACATCTACCTTATAATACAGCATCTATTAATGACATTGGATGTTGTCAAAACATATGACACTTATTACCTGTCAGAATGTTCTCGAGTCCTCAGCAGGGCTGCCCCCAAGGCTCCCAAACTCTCTCACCTGGTTGATTTCCCAAAATGCTTCCAAAACCAATCAGCCCAACAAAAATACTGTAGGATATTGAAGAAAAATTTCCCCTCAGCAATCCCTTGCCTCAGGAAATGCTTGTAGGGTTGAAAATGTTATGGACAGGGGAGAGAGGCAAGCTGAACTCCTTTATTTTTCTCACCGTCTGTCCGCAAGCAGAGGATTTTTAATTTTTGAAATAGGCTGTGGCGTGTTTCCCCAAACCCTCCTTTTGTGAAGTCAATTTTAAAGTGAATCACAGCAAACTCATTTTAGGGTTTAATCAGAAGTATTGTTTATTCATACATTCAAACCTGGGGGATGGTCATCACAACTACATATACACACCAAGCACGAGAAGAAGATAGGAAAGAAAATAATTTTACAACTAGGAATAACTTAGAATTTAAAAAAACACAAAGATAGGAAAATTAATTCACATTGTGAATGTTAGAGTCCAGAGGGTTCCTTCCCATAAGAGTTAAAATTCAGGCAAGTTCAGCTAGCTGAAAGCGCGAGTTGCTGAATTCCTTCAAAGTTGGTGTTGACCCAGCAAAATGAGGTTGGTGTACAGGGACTTGGGCCATTCTGCTGGTGATGACAAGAATCTTCCAGAGAACCAGGCTTTGAAGAGGTTTAGACTTGATCCAGGCTTTGTTGACAGCCTGAAACCCTGCTTTGGTGTTCACAGGCTGGAGGTTAACAGCAGGCTGCCCTGGGAGTCCAGGAATGTAACATTAAGACTTTCCAAAGTTCAAAGGAGCTTAGGTCATGTGGTGCTGCCCAATGATGAGCCAGTTTCAGGTTAGCAATCAGTTTCTATGGGAAAAATGCTCCCCTCGTCAGGGGGGGAAGTGCAGGAGCGGGAGCGTACACGCGCGCCTCCGATCGGCGCCCTCAAATGAGGGCGCACTGCCATTTTACATGGGCGGGCCAATTAAGGCCCACCCAGCGTGACATCCGCCAGGAAGCGCTATGCACTCCCTGTGAGGGTGGGGGGGGGGGATTCCCTAAGCCGAGAGTGCGCTCTTTCATGCATGCACGCGAAAGAGCGCACTCATCTCTCTGAGGCTAAGTGCTGCCTCAGGGAGATCGGCGCCAAATTCAAAAATGGTAAATGGACAAAAATTAAATTTCCCTGACATGTCCCCTCATGTGACACTGTCACATGAGTTGGGGTATGTCCATCACTTTTATTCAAACTTTTATTAAATTTTTAAAAACCCTCATAAAACCTCACACTGCCCATGGATGAGGTTTCATGCTTTTTCTGAAGCCCCCCAGGGCTCCTGGCCTGCCTGCCAACCTTAAGGCTGGACGGGCAGGTCCATTAATTACTTGAATTAGTTTTTAGATGGTCTCAATAGGCCGCTGACAGGTCGGCGAGCACACAGCTGATTCAGCTGTGCCCCCGCCAACCTGAAAATTGAAATGACACGGGGTGACATCATGAGTTCTGCCTGACATCATCCCGCATCATTTTACACATTGGCAAGTTGGCCTTTCCCCCCACTCACCGACCTCAATGGCCTATGTTTCTGGTCAAAATCCATTGTTCACCTTAGGAGATAGATGGTGACTATTAGCACCTTGCAGATATAATGAGTTTCGATGGCTCTCTCTTTGTCATAAGTTCAGGCTGGGGAGACAGACCGTCTGCTGCTCCCTTGTTTCTTTGATTGTAATGGATCTACACAATGATAGGTGTGAGATTCCACAAAGATGAGGGTTGAGCTTTATCCTGTAATTACTGTTGGAAGTTTCCAGAATTGTAGCCAACTTGCAAATCATCTGACCTGTAGCAGCCATGTTTTTGGTCCAGCAATCTCCATTTTAAAAAAAACAGAAAGCAAGGTTTGATTTTAACAGTTTATGATCTCTTTCATGTCTATGGACATGACACAAACCAAAACATAACCCAAACCTTTACCCACCTATGGGAAATTCGTGTGGGGCTCTTTTTGATGGGGAAATTCAGATTTACGGTCCCACAGCCTCAATTTTGCTGATTTCTGCACCCATTCCCTACATTTGTGGAACACGAAAATCCGGCCTTTTACGTTTCCTCGACCTCCCAGGGCAGTCTGCTATAATTGACAAATCCATCTTCTTACATTGTCATTCTCAATCCAACACATTGTCCCATTCCAACAGTCCCAGCTAAATCTGAACATTTCACTGAATGCCTTCTCTTCCCATGTTCATATGGTCTCCTCCAGATTCCGAAATCTCCCATCCTCTATCTCCTCCTTTTCCTCACCTACATGCTGTCTCCTGGTGATATTATTTGTAAATACGGAATCAGCTTCCGCATGTTGGTGATACCTGACTTTACCTCACTACTATTGTCACAACTCCAAAATGGCTGCTGTGATGTTCAGTTGTCTGTCTGACATCAAGCCATATATTCAGCCAGAACCTTCTCCTGTTTAACAATGATAAAACCAAAGCCAACAATACCGTAGCCTAGCCCCAATCCTATGTGCTCACTCAGACTGAGTCTAATGGCATGCAATCTTGGACTCCTGCTTGACCCTGAACTGAGCTCAAATTTTCTATCCTACCCATAATCAAATCCCCCTATTTTCACTCCTAAAGCAATGTCCACTTCCAGCCCTGTCACTTTCACTGCTGCTGAAACTCTTTTCCATGTCCCATTCACCTGCAGCTTTGAATTTTCCAATGGTCACCCCATTTCCTTCCCTAACACAAAGTCATCCAAAACTTTGTCATCAGCACTCTATCCCATGCCAAGTCCCATTCCCATAACATCCTTGAATTTACTAATCTCTATTCATTCCCCATACCCCAACTCATTAATTTCAAAATCTTAAATAAATAAAATATTTGCTCACAGGACATAGGCATCACTGGCTGGGCCAGCATTTATTGCCCAGCCCTAATTGCCCTTGAGAAGGTGGTGATGAGCTGCCTTCTTGAACCACTGCAGTCCATGTGGTGTAGGTACACCCACAGTGCTGTTAGGAAGGGAGTTCCAGGATTTTGACCAAGCGACAGTGAAGGAAAGGTGATAAATTTCCAAGCCAGGATGGTGAGTGGCTTGGAGGGGAACTTGCAGGTGGTGGTGTTCCCGTCTATCTGCTGCCCTTGTCCTTCTAGATGGTAGTGGTCGTGGGTTTGGAAGATGCTGTCGAAGGAGGCTTGGTGAATTCCTGCAGTGCACTTGTAGATGATGCACACTGCTGCTACTGTACGTCAGTGATGGAGGGAGTGAATGTTGAAGGTGGTGGATGGGGTGCCAATCAAGTGAGTAGCTTTTTCCTGGATGGTGTTGAGCTTCTCAAGTGTTGTTGGAGCTGGATTTATCCAGGCAAGTGGAGAGTATTCCATCACACTCCTGACTTTTGTCTTGTAGATGGTGGACAGGCTTTGGGGAGTCAGGAAGTCAGTTAGTCTCCACAGAATTCCCAGCCTCTGACCTGCTCTTGGAGCCACAGTATTTATATGACTGATCCAGTTCAGTTTCTGGTCAATGATAACCCTCAGCATGTTGATAGGGGGGGCGGGGATTCAGTGATGGTAATACCATTGAACATCAAATGAAGATGGTTAGATCCTTTCTAGTTGGAGACGGTCATTACCTGGCACTTGAGTAGCATGGATGTTACTGCCCACTTGTCAGCCCAAGCCTGGATATTGTCCAGGTCTTGCTGCAGATGAATGGTGTTGAACATTGTGCAATCATCAGTGAACATCCCCACTTCTGACCTTGTGATGGCGGGAAGGTCATTGATGAAGCAGCTGAAGATGGTTGGGTCTAGGACACTACCCTGAGGCCCTCCTGCAGTGATGTCCTGAAACTGAGATTATTGACCTTCAACAACCACAACCATCTTCCTTTGTGTTAGGTATGACTCCAACCAGTGGAGTGTTTTCCCCTGATTACCACTGACTCCAGTTTTGCTAGGGCTCATTGATGCCGCACTCGGTCAAATGCTGCCTTGATGTCAAGGGCACTGTCACCTCACCTCTGGAGTTCAGCTCTTTACAGCCTTAGTGCAAGCATGGAGAAAAGAGGTCAGGAGCTGAGAGGCCCTGGTGGAACCCGAACTGAGTATCAGTGAGCAGGTTGTTTCTGTGTAAGTGCCGCTTGATAGCACAGTCAACAACCTCTTCCATTAATAACGATCGAGAGTAGGCTGATGGGGCTGTAAATGGCTGGGTTGGATTTGTCCTGCTTTTTGTGGGCAGGGCAGACCTGGGAAATTTTCCACATTGCCAGCTAGATGCCAGTGTTTTAGCTGTACTAGAACAGCTTGGCTAGGGGTGCGGAAAGTTCTGGAGCACAAGTCTTCAGTACTATTGCCAGAATGTTTTGAGGGCCCATAGCCTTTGCAGTATCCAGTGCCTTCAGCCAATTCTTGATATCTCGTGGAGTGAATCAAATTGGCTGAAGATTGACATCTGGAATCTGGTGACCTCCGAAGGTTAATTGTATCAATTGAAGTTAAGTAGATACAGGTGGAAGGCATTGATTGAAAGGTTGCTTGAGCACATATAAAAAGACACTTACTGACCCAGAAGTTGACTGGAGTCAGGAGATATACACCTGTAACGCTTTAGACTGTGAATAAATCTATCCAAAGTATAGACTGGCTCTGGTTTCTTCCTTCACCAATTGTCTATCAGGAATAAAACACCAGCAAAATTCTTCAAATAACATCTTCGCTTTCTTCTTGGCTACCATTCTCCTTGTTCCCTCAGTTTAAAATGTTTATGTTAAAAGTGACATAGCAAGCAGCACATTCTAGAACCCACTCCCAAGTGTTGTCATTTAATATTAGAAATGCCTTCAAATAGTTCTCCCAACATTTTTCACAATTCATTCTCAGGATGTGGACATTTAGTTACATTAAATATGATGACCACCATTACCTTCTCAAACAAACCAAGGGACAATAAATGCCAGGCTTGCTAGGCCAATTCAGAGAGGGGTTAAGAGTCAACCAATTGCTGTGGGACTGGAATCACATATAGTCCATCTTGTTAAAGATGCCATGTTTCCTTCCCTGAAGGACATTAGATTTGATTGAATTATGTTGATATTCTAAGGGGAGAGAGATGCAAGGGAAATCTCATTGACAATTTCCATTTATAAAGCCCATGTAAGGTAGTAAAGTGTCCTAAGGCACTCAACAGGAGGGTTATCTAACATAATTTGACACTAAGCCACATAGGATATTAGCAAAAACATCAGCAAAGAGATAGGTTTTAAGTAGTGTCTTGAAGGAAGAGGGAGGGCTAGAGAAGCAGAGAGGTGTAGAGAGGGAATTCTGGAGTTTGGGTCCAGGTAACTGAAGGCACAGCCGCCAACGGTGGAGCGATTAAAATCAGGGATGTTCATGAGGGCAGAATTAGAGTGCATGAGAGTTGTAGAGCTTGAGGAGTGAAAGGAAAAGTGATGGAGGCATTTGAAAACAAGGATGATAATGTTAAAATCGAGGTGTTGCTGGACTGGGAGTCAATGTAACTCAGCAAGTACAGGGAAGCAACTTGGTGCGAGTTGGAACACCGGCAGTAGAGTTTTGAATGGGTTCATGTTTATGGGGGGTGGAAAATGGGAAGTTTTTCAGGAGAGCGTTGGAATGGCCAAGTCTAGAGGTAACAAAGGTATGGTTGAGGGTTTCAGAAGAAGCTAAGCTGAGGTTAGGTGGCGTTACAGAGGTGGGATTAGGCCATTCTAATGATAGAGCGGATATGTGTTTGAGCTCAACTCAGGGTCAAATAGTATGTCACGGTGATGAACAGTCTGGTTAAACCTCAGATAGTGACCAGGGAGAGAGGAGGAGTCAATAGTTTGTAACAGGGAGCGATAACACTGGCTTTGGTCTTCCCAAATTTACTTGGAGAAAATTACTGTTCTTCCAGTTCTGGATGCCGGACAAGCAACGTAACAAATCAGAAACAGTTCAGGGTTCACAAGAGGTGATGCTGAGGTAGAGTTCTGTGTCATCGTTGTGTGATTTGTTGAATGTGACATTGTCTAACTGAAGCATGACTTCTACCCTCTTGTATTCTAGTCCTCTAGATCTAAAGGCCATCACAAACAACATCTGAAAATACAAAGTCTTGGTTAGGCCCCACCTGGAGTTAGTGTGAGCAGCTCGTGTAACACACCTTATGAAGGAAATATTGGCCTTGGAGGGAGTGCAATGTAGATTTACCAGAATGATACCTGGACTGAAAGGGTTAAATTATGAGGAGAAATTACACAAACTAGGGTTGTACTCACTGGAATTTAAAAGGTTAAGGGATTGAGTTTTTCAACATATCAAGGGGGAACTGATAGGAAAAAGAGAAACTATATCTGCTGGTTGGGGAGTCTCTGACTAGGAGGCAGTGTCCAAAAAAAATTGAGCCAAATCGCTCAGAAGTGAGGTTATGAAACACTTTTACACATGAAAGGGTGGTAGAGGTTTTTGTATGCTCTTTTGCGAACTGCAGTTAACACTAGGTCAATGGTTCATTTTAAATTTGAGATTAATAGACTTTTATTGTCCAAAGGTATTAAGGGAAATGGGGATATATGGAATTAAGGTCACACATCAACAGTGTCCTCATTGAATGGCAGAACAGGCTTGAGGGACTGAATGGCCTCCTCTTGTTCCTATGAAAAGGGCTGTTTTAGTGCTATGGCAAGGGAGGAAATCTGATTGATTGGAGGGATTCAAACATGGAAAGAAGGGAACCGATTTGGGAGGTGATAACATGGACTGATGCTGAACATCTAAATCTGATTCTTGCACATCATCACCCACCACACCATTTAAATATCCAGGAATTTTGCTTTTTGCAGATGTTTGGAAAGTAACCTCCTGTTGGACTGTTGCTTTTGTGTTTAATTAGAGTTGAAGTACTTGCAATTTCAGGAATGCTTCTTTTGAATTTGGAGAAGAAAGTGAAGTTGCAGATCGGACGGTTGTTTGCAAGGATGAAGAGGTCAAGGGTTGGTTTTTGGAAGAGAGGGGTGATAGTGCCAGATTTAAAGGAGAGAGGGATAATAACAGAAGAGAGGGAACCATTTACAATATCAGCTGAGTTAGGGGCCAGGAGGGGAAGTTAGGTGATCAGTTTAGTGGGAACAGGATCGAGGGGACAAGAGGTAGGTCTCATGGGCAAGATGAGCTCAGAGAAGATGAGGGGAAATAGGACAGAAACTAGAGAAAGGTGTAAGTTCAGGCTAGGGCAGGGAGGAACTTTACAGGAAGTTTGGCCGGGTGGGCTAGTGGAAGGAGTGGCGTGGCAGAGGTAGCTGAATGGATGATCTCATTCTTAGCGGCAAAGAAGTTCTTGAGGTTCTCATACATTGTTGGAGCTGAGGGAGAGGAGGGAAAGTTTTAAGAAGATCTTTTATGGTGAAAAGAAGCTGAGGGTTATCTTTGCTTCCCAGCATGATCTTGAAATAATGAGTAAGGTTGGCAGAGGATAATAGGATCTGATACTGCTTTGCATAGTCTGGCCAGATTTGGCAATGAACGTTTATGGTTTATGCAACTGGTTTAACCATTCAAGTCTGCATGCCTTGGACTTAAGGAGGCAGGGGTGAGGGCCCTAACTGGGAAGTGACCAGGGTAGAGGGATAGTAATGGTGGGCACTATGAAGTTGAAGGAGTAGATGATGTGATTGAGCAGATTTGTAACTGCAGCAATGGCATATTGACCAAAGACCAGACAGCTGGGAATTTGAAAGTGCAAATGCTGCCAGACCTGCTGAGTTTTTCCAGGTATTTTTGTTTTTGTTTTTGTTTTGGAATGCCTGCCTTGAAGAAGTATTGCTCTTCTCTCCAACAGGATTCCGTATCTCTCTTTTGCCTTGTTCACCTTCATTGCTTTCCATTTCCCTCCTGGTGTTTGACAAGGTGTTTACTAAAACTCGCTTTCACAGCCATATTTCCTTCCTCAGTGACTGTCTCCATCTCCGACTTACCCCACGTGGATTTCAACTGAAGTTCCATCCCTCATGTTTCGAACCCACCAGGATTACAGGTATCCCCGGGACATACAACACTCCTCGGACTGCTGTTCTCGTCGCATTCTGAGATCCACACTCAGTGCCATGCGCCGCCATATGAACACACTCGACCTCTCCCTCCAGCAGCACCGCCGCACCCTTTTTCAAAGCTGTGCGTGCCCCCAGTTTCATTTTATTCTTCATCTCATCTGACGCCTCAACAAGAAACTGTCTCTTTCTTTCAGGTGCAAAGAAACGCAAGCTCCAACAGCTCATCGACACCAACACCCATCTAGGACCCTCCACCCCTGCCTGTCCCTCTGTCCCCATCCCGTCTTCCAATCCCAGCTCCTGCCGTGTATTCACTATACCCCCTGACCTTCCCCTCTCTCATGCTGAACGTTCAGTGCTCAGCAAAGGACTTAGTTTCATATCCTTGTGCCCTCATCTCAATGAATTTCGGGCTCGGCACGATGCTGAACTCTTCTTCCGCCGTCTTCGTCTCCGTGCTCACTTCTTTGGGCAGGAGTCCTCTCCCCGTTCAACGGATCCTTTTACCCACCTCCAATATTCTCCCTCCACCTGGACCCCTCCCTCTGGATTCTTACCTTCTCTTGATCTTTTCATTGAGAACTGTCGGCGTGACATTAGTCATCTCAATTTCTCTGCTCCTCTCACCACTCTAACCTGTCTCTCTCTGAACTTGCTGCACTCTGTTCTCTCAGGTCCAAACCTGACATTGTCATCAAACCTGCTGACAAGGGTGGTGCTGTTGTTGTCTGGCGCACTGACCTCTACCTCGCAGAGGCTGAGCATCAACTCGCAGACACTTCCTCCAACCTCCCCCTGGACCATGACCCCACCACTGAACATCAAGCCATTGTTTCCAGGACTGTTACCGACCTCATCTCCTCTGGAGATCTTCCTTCCACAGCTTCCAACCTCATAGACTCCCAATCTTGGATGGCCCACTTCTACCTCCTATCCAAAATCCACAAACAGGCCTGTCCCGGCAAACCGATCGTGTCAGCCTGTTCCTGCCCCACGGAACTCATTTCTCGCTATCTTGACTCCATTCTCTCTCCCCTTGTCCAGTCCCTTCCCACCTACATCCGTGATTCCTCTGACACCCTACATCATATTAACAATTTCCAGTTCCCTGGCCCCAACCACCTCCTCTTCACCATGGACATCCAATCCCTCTACACCTCCATCCCCCACCGGGATGGTCTGATGGCTCTCCGCTTCTTCCTCGAACAGAGGCCCGAACAATCCCCATCCACCACTACTCTCCTCCGTCTGGCTGAACTTGTTCTCACACTGAACAATTTCTCCTTAAACTCCTCTCACTTCTTCCAAATAAAAGGTGTGGCTATGGGTACCCCTTGGGCCCCAGTTATGCCTGTCTCTTTATGGGGTATGTGGAACATTCCTTGTTCCAGTCCTACTCTGGCCCCCTCCCACAACTCTTTCTCCGGTACATCGATGATTACTTCGGTGCTGCTTCATGCTCTCGTCTGGACCTGGAAAAATTTATTAATTTTGCTTCCAATTTCCACCCCCTCCATCATTTTCACATGATCCATCTCTGACACTTCCCTTCCCTTCCTTGACCTCTCTGTCTCAATTTCTGGTGATAGACTGTCCACTAATATTCATTACAAGCCTACCAACTCCCACAGCTACCTCAACTACAGCTCCTCACACCCCGCTTCCTGTAAGGACTTAATCCCATTCTCTCAGTTCCTTTGCCTCCGTTGCATCTGTTCTGATGATGCCACTTTCAAAAACAGTTTCTCTGACATGTCTTCCTTCTTCCTTAACCGAGGTTTTCCACCCACGGTGGTTGACAGGGCCCTCAACTGTGTCTGGCCCATCTCCCGCGCATCCGCCCTCACACCTTCCTCTCCCTCCCAGAACCATGATAGGGTCCCCCTTGTCCTCACTTATCACCCCACCAGCCTCCGCGTTCAAAGGATCATCCTCCGCCATTTCTGCCAACTCCAGCATGATGCCACCACCAAACACATCTTCCCTTCACTTCCCCCGGCGGCATTCCCCAGGGATCGTTCCCGCCGGGACATCCTGGTCCACCCCTCCGTCACCCCCTACACCTCAATCCACTCCCACGGCACCTTCCCATGCAAGCGCAGACGGTGCAACACCTGCCCCTTTACTTCCCCTCTCCTCACCGTCCAAGGGCCCAAACACTCCTTTCTAGTGAAGCAGCATTTCACTTGCACTTCCCTCAATTTAGTCTACTGCATTCGTTGTTCCCAATGCGGTTTCCTCTAAATTGGAGAAACCAAACGCCGACTGGGTGACCGCTTTGCAGAACACCTTTGGTCTGTCCGCAAGCATGACCCAGACCTCCCTGTCACTTGCCATTTCAACACTCCACCCCGCTCTCATGCCCACATGTCCGTCCTTGGCCTGCTGCATTGTTCCAGTGAAGCTCAATGCAAACTGGAGGAACAGCACCTCATCTTCCGACTAGGCACTTTACAGCCTTCCGGACTGAATATTGAGTTCAACAATTTTAGATCATGAACTCTCTCCTCCATCCCCACCCCCTTTCCGATCCCCCCCTTTTTTTTCCAATAATTTATATAGATTTTTCTTTTCCCACCTATTTCCATTATTTTTAAATGTATTTCCATCTATTGTTTTATCTCAAGATAAAAGCAAAAAACTGCGCATGCTGGAAATCCAAAACAAAAACAAAAATACATGGAAAAACTCAACAGGTCTGGCAGCATCTGCGGAGAGGAACAGAGTTAACATTTCGAGTCCGAATGACCCTTCAACAGAACTAAGTAAAAATAGATGAGAGGTGAAATATAAGCTTTATCTCTACCTTTTAGCTTATTTCGATCCCTTCCCTTCACACCACCCCCAATAGGGCTATCTGTACCTTGCTTGTCCTGCTTTCTACCCTTAATTAGCACATTCCTTACATAATATCATCACCTTCAACACCTCTTTGTCCCTTTGTCTATGACATCTTTTGGCTATCTCCACCTATCACTGGCCCTCTATCCAGCTCTACCTGTCCCACCACCTCCCACCACCCTTAAACCAGCTTATATTTCACCTCTTTTCTATTTTTACTTAGTTCTATTGAAGAGTCATACGGACTCGAAATGTTAACTGTGTTCCTCTCCGCAGATGCTGCCAGACCTGCTGAGTTTTTCCAGGTATTTTTGTTTTTGATTTGAAAGTGCAGTTGACTTTGGCAGTCCCAGGTACTGCGTTTTCAGCAACCCTTTGGGAATGGAACTCAAAGAAAAGAGTTACATTGGAGGACTTGACTATTCACACCTGTGAGGAACCCGCACATGGATGCAGAGGAGGGGTACAACACCTGCCACAGAATAACCAAAATGACTATTGAGTTAGCCATTGATCATTTGAAAATGTGGTTCAGGTGGCTAGATTGGTCCGGTGGAGCTCTTCAGTGTGTCGGAGTGAGGGTCTTGTGTATCATGGTGGTCTGCTGTGCACTGCACAATCCATCATTGCATCGAAGGGAGGTGCTGAACAATGACGATCTCAGTGTCTCCTCTGACAATGAGGATGTGCAAGAGGCTCCTGACCAGAAAATACAAAATGAAGGACACCAGAGACACCATACGTAATACAGACGTTTCACCTGTTGGATCCATACTGATAAAGCCTTACCTTTCTGCAGCCCTGCAGTCTACCATTCCATTGTCCAGTACCCAGGTGCACAACAAGCGTAGACCACATATGGCATGGTCCCTTGCAACCAGCATCTTGATGGAGCCAGGGTTTATCTTAAGTCCCAAAGAGCAGCAAGAATTTGAAGATGTAACACCAATAGGTCAATCCTTTATGTAGTTGCACAACAGTCAGAAGTCTTAAGACTCAGTTATTCTGTTGATCCCGTGAATTCCAAGTGCAACTCTTCTTAAATTGCTTACGTGTGCTCCTACATAGTACTTCCTCCTTTGCTGTGAGCTGTGGAGGAGCTCGGCTGCTGACCTTGCTGCCTGTGGTTTAAGATGACCTTGGTGGCCGTCCTCTGGCTACCTGAAGCCTGGAGGGCCCCAACATGCTGACGTCGTCGTGACTACTTGAAGTGCTGGTGTCAATGGCAGAGAAGTTGAGGAGCTGCTGTCTACACTCAGAATGCGCTGAGAGAAGCCCCCAGAAGCAGGAGGCAGCGGCTACTCATCCCACGTAAGATACAATAGGACATCCCTACTGACCTGAGAAGGACGATAATGCAGTGGAGACTCCAGGGGCTTCATTCCCCTTGCCTTGCCACTGCTGCATAGAGCTCGTGGACAAGGGACGGCATGGAGGTCTGTGCACATCTTCAGCACACACTGAGTGGCCCTTCTTGAGAGTTACAATCTCTCGATGGAGGAAGCCATGCAGGCACATGTCAGAGATGTGGCGACACACATGACCTGGCTGGCCTCCTCCATTCTCGGCACAAGGGTGTGCATAGCCCCGGGGAGCTCTTCCATATGCTCCCTTACCTCACTGTGTAGCTACAGCAGTTGCCATGTTGCCGACGACCCCAGGGGCCTGTCATCAGCCTGGAGCTCAGCTCAGGCGTGTCTGTGATGTGCTCACCAGACTATGACTCTGAATCTAATTGTGAATGGATACCCACTGATCTGAGAGTATCTGCATTGGTGGAGGATGTGGGGGAATGACGTGACACCGAAGATCTCTCCTCCTCCTCAGAGGCTGGTGGGTGTTCCCCGGTTTCTCCAGCACTCGTCCGTTGGCGTGGTGCTGATCTGCAGGATAGAGCAGGTTGATTGAAGGGTTATGGGCTCCCCATTATCCTTACTGTGGAGCTCCATGTGTACAGTGGTGGATACGCAAGCACCATGCTTCGTGTTCCAGAAGCCCACTGTGCCTCTGCACTTAGCCGATTACTTGCGTCTGCACTCCTGTCTCACTATTAGCGATAGAGCAGCTGTTGTGTTGCCCTGCTAATTCAAACACCTCCACCACCTCCATGAGGGGTAAGGATGGACAGGAATGAACACAGCCCCACCCTAACCAGCCCCACTCTCCTGGCTGGCCTGTTCCTCGAGGTTATGGACTGTCTTCTCCTGCAAGCAGAAAGAGGGACAGCAGTGGTCTCCCCACAAAGACACACCATCAATGCTGGTGCAGCTCAGCAGTCCATGGTGGGGACATATGAATGCCTCTCTATGCAGCCACTCTCAAGGGACTTATGAGGGTCAGCAGTGACAGAGAGGCACCTCTCACCAAGATGCAGCAACGCCTCTGGCAGCATATGCTACTGCCACCAGCAGGGCGGTTATGCCCTCTCCACCAAATGCATTCTCTCCTGTTGCCACATGCGAGCCCCAAAAGGAAAACAGGTATGGAATAATCACTGATGCCCTTGTGGCACTAGATCCGGGATTGGAGGGGAATGTCTACGGCTGCTAACCTACTCTGCGATCTTTATATTGGCTTGCTTGCTCAGGCAGACTGGTCTCCTCCTCCTGTCCCTGGGGAAAAGGACTTGCCATTTTGCCTTTACCAGCCTTGAGAAGAGCCTGCAGAGAGGCATTACTGAACTGGGGGGGCCATCTGAGGTCTTCCTTCTGCCATTCTGGCTGCATATTTCCTTATACTTCTAAGCTTTCCAGGCAGACAGAGTCAGCATTACATGCAGGGCTGTATGCCCTTTAAATGTGGCACCAGCACCTGCCTTGGCATCACCTGATACCACCTTGCAATCCACCACTGCACTGTCACTGGCCAGCTGTCGGAGAATTGCATGTGGCTGGCGGCTGCCCATCCAAATGGAAGCTGCACCAGCTTCCGATGTCAGGACTTGCAGCCTAGCCACAAAGTTCAACCCACTGCTTTCACTAAAACAAAGAAGGCTGAGTTTTCATAGTAAACTATTTGCTTTGGTTGGAGAGTCAATGAGAAGAGATTAATTTAAATTGTTACTGGGAGTGAGGAGAGGGATTAGATGTTTCTTACAGTGGAGTACGCAATACTATGCCAAAGGGAGTGGCTGACGCAGAAGCACACTGCATCTCTTGGAAGCGCATATCACCTGCAGCCTTTGAGGAGCCAAATTACAGGATTTTGGTAATTTCTAAGCGAAGAGTAAATCCCAGGAAGTAACCTCTTCTAGTATCTAGGGATCTGTCACTTGCTGTGGGAGTGAAATCTCTGTGGCATTTGTAACCCCTGATGACCCTGAAGGCTCTGATTGATTTTCCATTTGTCGTTAAACTTGCTTTCCATTGGTTCACCAATCTCATCTTCATGCACACAATAAGCTTCAATTACGCAGCAAATCAGGGAAGCCAGTGTGGTATACTAATCATAGGGGAGAAATGGACATTCTCAATTGGATGTTTACTTAAAGTTAATTAGTTGTTTTTATACTCATTCGTGGGATGTGAATGTCGCTGGCTGAGTCAGCATTTATTGCCCATCCCTAACTGCCCTGTATCACAGCAGACCACAGCAGTCCATGTGATGTAGGAACACCCAGAGTGCTGTTAGGGAGGGAGAGTTGAGAGATAGTTACCACATTCTGGTGTCAATGACACAGGAACCAAAGCCATCATTGACAGGAGGGTTGTGAAGTAAGCGGTCTCTTTCAACCATTTGCTTTTGAGTCTCATGATTCCAGATTTTGGCTTTGACAATCTGAGTCCATGACAGGGAACTCTGTCCCTAGTATTTCTCTGTACTTTAATTCAGGACTCACTGCGGATGGCTGTGAGTTGGCTCTAAAAGTCAAAACACATTGGCCCAAGTTTCTCAGCCTAGTCCTGAGGAGAATCTGCAGCATCAACAATTGTCCTAATACATCTCTGTTTTTCCACCCAATTCACAGGGTAATCTTAGGGACATAGAGTAAACGTGTGTGGGCACATTCAAATAGAGGAGGCACAATCATTGTATTTATTTATATCGCACCTTTAACATAATAAAATGTCCCAAGGTGCTTCACAGGAACATTATAAAATTAAGTATGACACCAAGCCACATTATGAGAAAATAGGTCAGGTGACCAAGAGCTTTGTTAATGAGGTGGGTTTTAAGGAGCATCTTAAAGGGAGAAAGCAATCTAGAGGCAGTGAGGTGTAGGGTATTCCAGATTAAGGCCCGGACAACTGAAGGCACAGGCACCAATCATGGAGCAATGAAAATTGGGGATGCACAAGAGGTTAGACTTAAGAGGAACACAGGTATCTCAGAGGCTTGTGGGGCTGGAGAAGATTACAGAGATAGGGAGGGACGAAACCACGGAGGGATCTGAAAACAAAGATGGGAGTTTTAAAATTAAGCTGCTGCTGGACCTGGAGCCAATATATATCAGCAAGTACACAGGAGATAGAGAAACGGGACTTGCTGCAAGTTAAAGCACAGGCAGCAGAATGACCTAAAATTTAGGTAGAATGTTGGAGACCAGCCAGCAGTGTACTAGAATAGTCAAGTTTAGAAGTAACAAAGGCATGAATGAGAGTTTCAGCAGAGTCAAGAGAATTGTTGGTGAAGTAGAGCTAGATGTCATCAGTGTACATGTGAAAACTAAAGCTGCGCTTTTGAATGATGTTGCAAAGGGCAGTATGTAGATGAGAAATAGGAGGAGCCAAGGATAGATCCTTGGGGGACACCAGAGGTAACAGTGTGGGAGCAAGAAGAGGAACCACTGCCAAATGATTTTCCGGTTACACTCAGATAGGTAAGAATGGAACTAGGTGAGAACAGTCCTACTCAGCTAGATGATAGTGGAGAGGCGTAGGAGGAGGATGGTGTGCTCAACCGTGTCAAAGGCTGCAGACAGATCGAGAAGAGGAAGGTTATCTTTGTCACAGTCTCATAGGATGTCATTTGTGACTTTGATAAGGCCTGTTTTGTTACTGTGACAGGGACGGAAACCTGATTGGAGGGATTCAAACAGAGATGTAGGATACAAAAATAAAAAATGCTGAAAAAGCTCTGCAAGTCTGACAACATCTGTGGAGCCTCTCTCTATCCGTAGGTGCTGTCAGACCTGCTGAGTTTTTCCAGCATTTTTTGTTTTTGTTTCAGAGTTCCAGCAACTGCAGTATTTTGCCTTTAACAGAGATGTAGGAGAGAAGGGAATAGATTTGGGGGATGACAACACGTTCAAGGAATTTGGAGATGAAAAGGAAGTTGGAGATCAGGGGATAGTTTGCAAGGATGGTGGGATCAAGGGTTGATATTCTGAGGAGAGAGGTGATGACTGCAGATTTACAGGAGGGGCAATACCTGAAGAGAATTGTTAACAATATTGGCTAACATAGGGACAAGGAGGGGAAGTTGGGTGGTCAGCAGTTTAATGGGAATAAGATTGGGGGATCAGGAGATGGGTCTCATGGAGAAGGTGAGCTCAGAAAGGGCATGTGGGGAGTTGGAAACTAGAGAAAGACGCCAGTTCATGGCTAGCGCAGCAGGGAGCAAATAGAAAGATTGGCCAGGTGAACAAGTGGGAGTGACCCAGCAGAGGCAGCTGACCAGATTGTCTCAATCTGAGCTCCTCACACTAATTGTTGGAGGTGAGGGTAGAGGGGACATAGTTTTGAGATGCTTTGCAACATAGAAAAGAAGCCAGGGTTTATGTTTGCCTTCCTGGATGATCCTAATATAATGAGCTGTTTTAGTACCCGAGAGCAGGACCCAATAGTGTTTTATGTGGTCCAGCCTGATCTGGTGGTGGATGGCTAAACCAGTTTTGTGTCCCTTGTACTTAAGCAAATGGAGATGAGGGCCATAACAGGGAAATCGGCTAGGGTAAGAAAGACTAATCATCTTAATGGTGACAAGGGCATCAAAGGTGGAGGTGAGGATTGAGCAAATCAGTAGTTGCCGAAATATTGTACCAAATACAGGGCCAAGACTAGACAATTGAGATTTTGAAAGTGCAGTTGTGAGTGAATGGAGGATAGCTTTTTTCCAGGGACATGGAAGTGGGGGGGTGTGTGTGTGTGTGTGTGTGTGTGTGGAGAATGATACAAGAAAGTGGTCAGAGATGTCCTTGATGGGGCTAGCAAGACCACATGAGACAATAAGATCAAGGCAGTGGCCATGAATTTGGATTGGGGAGTTTACATGGAGGGAGAGATTTAAGGAGAATAAGAGAGAGGTGAACTCAGGGAACAGAGGGCATGATGTTGTTTGCACTAGTCCTGATTGAATGCTGGACACAAGACCACCTCCAAGCCCAGAGGTCCAGTGTTCAATAGGTGGACAGGAGTTTGGGGTTTCAATAAAAGAGGGATCTGTGCAAGTACTCTCTGGACCATCAGCAGTAAAACTCAGGCACCTTCTCTCCCTCTAGCCCTCTTCCTTCCCCTTCAAGTCCTACCCAGCTAAGTGCAAAGGAGACTGGTGAGCCCACTTCCCTCACGTAAACTGCTTCAAGACCGGAAATACAACCAGGGTCACAAGGGCAGAAAACTCAGGCCATTATTTGATTAAATCTATCTCAAAACATGTTTCCACTGCTGACCAACACAAAGGTTGTGTCATTAACTATGACTAAAACTAATTTTATGTGACCTTCCCACATACATGAGTTTCCAAGGAAGCCATATGGTACAAATTTATTTTTAATAATATATTTATAAATTCATGTGTACATCAAACATCAGAAAAACACATTTTTAACTTTTCCTTTCTGGTTTTACAATAATAAACACAGAGGGAAAACTTCCTGAATAGTGTGTTAATTACTAGTAATAATCTAACAACCTCCTTCCACCAAAGAACCACACTGCCACTGTTTCTTTCACAGGACGCCATTTACCTTCAGAGGCTGCATCTTATAATCAATTTATTGGGCAATGAAGCCAGTGTTCTTTAAATTGTCTACCCCAAGGGATAGCCAGTGCCCAATGCACATATGCTTCTTGGCCACTGTCCCACTGTACCATCAGGGTTTGCAGGCCCTGTGATGACTGCTTGATGGGCTTACTGCACCCTTAACTGGCTTGCCCAGTGAATGGTGTTCTGGAACCTTGGGCAGCAGTGCCACAAGGTTGATGCAAACCTCCAAACTTGTGTTAACTAGGGCACTTCCCCATAATGTGACTGTAGTGCTGAGCAGCATTTGCAGAAGGAGTCTGTTGTATTTTCCCTATAGGCAGCTCTGAGCTTGCCATAGGTTCACCCAGCCGACTTCTTGTTTCACCTCTAAAGACCATTTCTTCTCCTGTTCTCCTTCCTCCCAATAAGATCCTTTCTTTTTCAGGTGCTGCTTTAACAAGTTAACTAGATACAAGACCTGATGGCCCAGTGACAGCCTAAACCTGAATAGCCCTGTAACTAGTAGAGTACATTGTCTAAAGCACATGATGTGCCCTAATGAACATTGCAGAGTTTAAAACAACTACACACAGAAGAAGAGTTCCATCAGTGTGGAGAATACACACGTTACAATTTACAGAAGAGATTTTTGCTGGATGAAGACTGCATGATGTTCTGTGTATTATTCCTGCACTTTAACATAGTAAGTATTTGGGGAGTTTACAATAGACTTAATTCCGATTTAAATCAATGAGCTCTGCTAAAAAAATCATAGGATCTACAATAAAACCTAAACCCTTATGCCTTGTGTATTTACATTGTACTGTAAAATCATGAGGTGTCCAAAATATATGCATCAAACACAATCTTCTTCAAGTGTGTCAGAATAAAACCCGACTGTCATTTTCTAAAGCAACTAAAGAAAGACCATCAATATATTATTACCAGGCCGATATCCACTCAACGTCTAAGTCTCCTTGCATACAAGGTCAAAGAATAATTCTCATAATCCTTCTTATCACTGCATAATGCTCAATACTTTAGCCTGGGGGAAGGGCAGGGACAAATTCTTTATACAGTCAAATGAGGTCAGGATGTGTTCAGGTTGGAAACAACCGAATCAAGCACTCTAAAAATATTTAATCCTTATCTGTAGACAGGTCTGTCCCAGGGCAGGAACAGACCCGGACAGGTTAGTCACAGAGTAAAGTTCCCTCTACACTATCCTATCAATATGCCCTAATCTGAATCTCACACTGCATCTGTCTGAGACCCGCACAATTCAACCCAAATAAGATTGACCACTGAAAGGTAAGATTCCATTTTGTAGTACTCCTGGTACAAAGACCAGCCCAGCAGGATGGAGTATTAGGAGTTTGGATGGGTCCTCCCATTTTATGTCCATAAATTATGTGATCTCCTACTGTGTCCTGCTTGCACGCGAGGCTCTGTCAGAAGTGTGCAAATAGAAAATTCACCTCTGAATCAAAAATAGGCAGTTGCTGTAAACCTGCATTCTCCGGGAAGTGAGGTGTGACTACCCAAAGCTCATTTCAGCCACTGAGAGGAAACTTTCACCCTATCAGTCTGGGCTGATCTGTTCTAAACCACAGGGACCCTGCAGACCATCTTCATCTGCTTGATGAGCTCCTACAATGGTTCAGACATAGCTACAATATCACTAGAAAGCTGCCAATCTACCTGGACTACCTAGACTGTAAAATAACCTTTATCAAACACTGTCTGTAAATGAGAAGATTGTGTTAGTTACACAATGTAAAATGAAAAGCCATCATTTGATAATCAAGTTCCAAATGTTTCAATTAAATTTACTGAGAAAAGAAAATTCATCCTCACTCTACACATGTTTATGAAGAGGGTTTTTCATTCAGTCAATTTAAAATAATGTATAGGTAGGGATTTGTTTGCAGAAAAATGAAGTTTATTTTTAGTAAATATTTTGGAAATTACGTTTATCTTTTATAAACGTGTTTGAGAGGATTTGGCCTAATTTTGGTTTATAGGGAATGAGTTAACTTTCCATTAAGGTATTGGACTTAAATTGCACTAAAGCAGCATGGAGGCGATCACGCAACCCCATAGCATCTATTTCATAGGATATTACATAGGATTGCATAGAATGCACAGAAACAGGCCATCCAGCCCAATCAGTCCATGTCGGTGTTTATGGTCCACTCAAGCCTCCTCCTATCTTTTCTCATTTAAATCTATTATTCTAACCCTCTACATACTTCTCCTCACACACTTGTCTAGCTTCCCCTCATTCAGCAGAGAAGAAACATTTGCAGCTCTTGTAAGGTGAGGACACATAGCCTTGCTTGAAGTGCAGCACTTGTTTCTTTTAGGAGCTGGGAGGAGGGGGAGAAGGAAACAGGAGCTAACTAGACTGCCACCATTTTGTGGATTGTAGAATTGCTTCAGCTGATTTTAGTATTTTTTTAATATTAATAAACACAAAGGAGATGATTTTACAGATGCATGCTAGGGGAGGTTGGGAAGGCCCTTAAATTGATTTGAAGTATGTTATTAAACAAAAATAATTGGAAGGAATACTATCTTCAATATTTGAGGCTCTGTGGCATTAGTGCACGCTTGTAAAGTGAGCTCTAAAGTTTGAATAGATCTCAGGATCTGCCTGAAGCTGTTATTATCCAGTAATGGTCCAACAAGACTTTTATCTGTCAGCACATAAACACAAAAAAACCATCTACTTAAGGGGAGAGGGGATGGGTTAGGGGCAAACTGCTGGTACTGGGGCAAATTGAACCTGTTGCCAGTAGGGAATGAACTGCCATTGCACATATACCATGTTCCCAATACCACATGAGGAAGTGGTCACACCATACAGGTATCATCTATGAGAGTTCTTTCAGTTAGATCCACATTTATCATGTAATGTACAATCCTCATCGGTTTCATTTCATATTCAATCAATAGCAGAACAGTAACATTTCAGATTATGGGAGTGAATTTTTCAAACACTTACAGGCTGCCGCTATGATTTTAGAAAGCTGAACACAAAACCTGAATGTCCCACGGACACACATGCAGCCTGTTCTGGAGGGTCAGTGTGCAGCAGACCAAGGTACAACATTTGTTGCCTTAAGTACAATTAACAACTGCTGCAAAATTCTTAGGGCAGAGATTCCCATGCTAAAGAAATGGTAAGATCCTGATTAATCTTTAGTTGTGCCATGTTGATCATAGGCTGGGTTCATCTATTGGCCGGCGACAGTATGGACAGCAGTTGTGCTGAAGAACGAGCAATTCATAGTCTTCACTGTGAAACATCTGTGATTGAAGGATAACAATGGTAAAGTAGGGGTGGGCAATGCAGAATCTCAGTCAGGCAATATTCAAGTAAACAATACTAAATCTGGATAAAGTGCAAGATAACCCAGTGGGCAAATATGCATACACTCAGTGAAAATATGGTGAAGGGTATGGATGAACAGAGAGGCAGAGGGTTTCACGTACGTAATTCATTGAAAGTACAGGGCAGGTAAATAAAGCTATAAAAAAGATCAACAGCATTTTGGGTTACATAAATCGGGATAGAAAGTACAAGAGAGGAGTAATGATGTATAAAATATAAAATATAATAAAATATGGTGTATAAAATGTTGATTATGCAACAAAGCACTGTATACAGTTTTGGGTGTCCCATTAGGGCCACAGAGAGCATACCAAGCAAAGGTAGTCCCAAGGAGATGGACAATGAGCACAGGGTCTAGCAAACAAGTTGGATAGTCAGCAGATTAGTAGGAAAAGGAAAATGGGATGTGAGTCATGAAGGGTAATAAAGAAATTGGAGAAAGTTGCGGGTTCAGAGCTAGGGAAGCTTGGCTTTGTGGACAGAGGGAAGCAGGGGAAGCAAAAGAGGCAGCTGCATGGATGGTCTGAATCTAAGAGACGAAGCAGCTCATCACAGAATCTTTAAAGTGCAAAAGGTGGCCATACGGCCCATCAAATCTGCACTGGCTCTCTGAAAGAGCATTCTATCTAGTCCCATTCCCCTGCCTTTTCCCCATAACCCTGCACATTCTCTCTTTTCAGATTGTTATTCAATTCCCTTTTGAATACCTCAATCAAACCTGCCTCCACCACCCTCTCAGGAAGTTCGTTCCAGATTCCAGCCATGGAAAGATATTTCCTCACATCACTTATACTCCTTTTGCCAATTATTTTGAATCTATGCCCTGTAGTTCTCGACGGTCCCTTGAGGGGGAACAGTTTCTCACTATTTACCCTGCCAATACCCCTCAGGATTTTGAATACCTCCAACAAGTCTCCTCTCAGCCTTCTTTTCTCCAAGGAAAACAGTACTAACTTCTCCAATCTATCCTCATAGCTACAGTTCTTCATCCCTGGAATCATTATTGTGAATTTCCTCTGTACTCTCTCCAGTGCTTTCAGATGCTTCCTCAAGTGTGGTGCCCAGAACTGGACGCAGTACTCCAGATGAGGCCAAAGTAGTGTCTTATCCAAGTTCAACATGGCCTCCTTACTCTTGTGCTCAATGCCCCTATTAAAAAACCTAAGGTACTATATGCTTTAGTAACTACTCTCTCAACATGCCCTGCCATTTTCAATGACTTATGTACATATACATCGAGGTCCCTCTGTTCCTGTACCTCCTTTAGAGTTTCTCCTTTATTTTATACTGTCTTACCATGTTCTTCCTGCCAAAATGAATCACCTCACACTTCTCTGCATTGAACTTCATCTGCCACTTGTCTGCCCAATCCACCAACATGTCTATGTCCTTTTGAAGTTCAAGATATCCCCATCACAGTTGACATTTCCAATCTTGGCATTATCTGCAAATTTTGAAATCATGTCCTGAACACCACAGTCTAGGTCATTAATATATATCAGGAAGAGCAAGGGTCCCAACACTGATCCACTATAAACCTTCCTCCAATCTGAAAAACATCCATTAACCACTACTCTTTGTTTCCTGTCGCTCAACCAATTTCTTCTTCAAGTGCCTATTCTCCCTTTTATTCCATAAGCTAGAACTTTGCTCACAAGTCTGTTGTATGGCACTGTATCAAATGCCTTTTGAAAATCCATATACACATCAACAGCATTGTCCTTATCAACCTTGCTGTTACCTCTTTAAAAACTTCAGCAAGTTAGCTAAACATGATTTTCCCTTAATGAATCCATGCTGGATTTCCTTAATTATCCTACACTTGTCTAAGTGACTATTGATTTTGTCCCGAACTATAGTTTCCAGAAATTTCCCTGCCACTGAAGTCAAACCGACTGGTCTGTAGTTGCCGGCTTTATTCTTGAATCCCTTTTTAAACAAGGGTGTAACATTCGCAATTCTCTAGTCCTCTGGCACCACCCCTGTGTCTAAGGAAAACTGGAAGATTATCACTTGATTACCTCTGCAATCTCCACTCTCCTACCCCTAATTTGCCCTTGGATGCATCTCATCCAGTCCTGGTACCTTATCAATTTTAAGTAAAGATAGTCTTTTTAACACCTTCTCTATTGTAAATTCTTTGAGTGTACCAGTTACCTCTTCTTTCACCTCGGCAAAGGTAGCATCTACTTCCTTTGTTTAATACCTCCGCTATTTCTCCTGCCTCCACATGCAGGTCCCCTTTTTTATCCCAAATTGGTTCTACTCATTCTTTTACCACCCTTTTATTACTTATATGCTTATAGAAGACCTTGGGGTTCCCTTTTATATTCGCTGCCAGTCTTTTTCATGCTCTCTCCTTGCTTTTCTTATTAATTTTTTTCACTTTCCCTCTGGTCCTTCCATATTCAGCCTGATTCTCCATTGTATTTTCTACCTGACATCTGTTGTATGTGCACTTCTTCCTTTTCATCTTCACCTCTACCTCTTTCTTCATCCAGGGCGCTCTGGATTTATTTGTCCTCCCTTTCCCCTTCAAGGGAATATACCTTGACATTGTCTGCAATACTACTTCTTTGAAGTTTGCCCATTGTTCAGCCACCTTCTTTTCTGCCAACATTTGATTCCAATTCACATGGCCAATTAATTATCCCTGCTCTGGATTGTTCCTTGTCCTTTTCCATGCCCGACCTAAACCTTTTGATACAATGATTTGCTGTTGCACAACAATCAAGTCTGTGTCTTTTGGACTGGAGGCAGTGAAGATGAGGGTTGTGCTAGGAAGGCTGACTAAGATAGAGGATCAGGTGTGGTGCAAAACTGACAGTGGATCAGAACCTGCCTTCCTGCCAAGTGAGTAAAGTTAAAATCCGGACTTGAGTGGTTGGGAGTTTGTAAGTTTAGCTGTAAGTGACTTGGGGAAGAGAATTTATTTCTCGAGGTCAATGTAGAAAGATGCAAGGGGATGTGGGTGGTGAGGGTTATATGGAAGTGGTTAGGGATTACCTTTCCTGTGATTGAGACATAGGAGTCATGGGCGTAGAGAGGGCAAAAGAGAAGATAGCCTCAAGGGAGGGGAGTGTGAATATGGAAGCAAATATATAGGCAGGATAGGAAGGAGATGAAGTCATTGGAGAGGTGTCAAGTGCAGCTGATAAAGATTCAAATCGCTGAGTATGAAGAATTGCTCAGTACAAAGGAGGGAGGATATCTCTGCAAAGCAGGGAGGGTATCTCTGAAAGAAACTTGGTAGGAACCTGGGGGGATGGACTGTGTGGAGAACAAGATTTTAAAGAAGTGGTGAGAGGTTAGTAACAAGAGTTACGGTAAAAAATGTAGACATTCCCACCTGGAAACATGTAGGGCACATGGTAATGGAGACATCCGGTAACAGTGATCGATAGTAGTGCCACCTTAACGGCTTTGGCCAGCGTTTAATCAGAACATCCCTCCTGCTCATTGATTGCAGAACTTCCCTATTCACAATCACAGGGACAAAATCTGAGCCTCCTTGCTGCAAAAAAAAATGCAGGGAAAAAAGACAAATGAGATTGTCATCATTCGACTAGACTGATTATTCCTGCAAGGCTCAGATGTAACTTGTATCTTTGATGATGAATGGACTTGTGAGGCACTCTCTGAAAAGTTCAGTGGGTTTCTAGACTTTACTTTCTGCAGAATAACAGTACACAGGTAGTCAGTGAAAATGAGATCTGAATGTGGAAGTCACTAACTACTAGAAAAGGTATAAGGAGATTTGATGGAGGTGTACAAAATTATGACAGGTTTGGATAAGGTCGACTAAAGAAAAACTGTTCCCATTAGTTGGTGGTACAAGGACTAGGGGGACAGAGATTTAAGGTTGTGGGGAATAGATGCAGGGCAGATGTGAGGAAGAACTTTTTCACACAGTCAGGCATAATGACTTGGTACTCGTTGCCCAGAGGGTGGTGGAAGCAGAGATGATGAATAACTTCGAAAGGAAATTGGATGGACACAAGAAGGAAATAAACATAAAAGGCTACAAGGGCACCACAGAGGGATTGCACTGATTGGATTCAATGGGCCAAACCACCTCCTATTGTGCCATAATGACTCTATGGGGTGAATTTTATGGTGGGGGGGGTTGCGTGCTCAGTGGGCACCTCGCTGACTTTAAAACAGGCACCCCTGCAACGATAATACACTGAGGTTTGTCTTAACAAAGTGGGAGTGGGACTTCGGCCCCTCCGGGCACAGAATGGACCACCCTTGAGAGCTGCTGGCCAATCTGATTGGCTGGCAGCTGAGTAGTCTCAGCAGCTCCAGAACACAGTAGTGGCCAGTGCTGGGACTACAAGGAGCCCCAAGAAGAAGGAAGAGGGACATCACTCTTCGAGGTAAGTCCGGGGATTTTGGTCGGGGATGGATCAGAGGCACTAGCGGAGGAAGGGGGTTGGGGGAAGAGGGGTCTGGGGGAGGGTTTTTGATGCCGGGGTGGAGGCACAAAGAGGATGTATCATCTTGAGTAGGGGGGTGACCCTGATGGACACAGGGGTGCCCCAAAGGAGATACCACCCCACCTTCCTTCCGGCCTTTAAGCCCAAGCTGTTAAAGTTGCAGACTGGCCACCTTCCTTCCTTTCACCTGCCCAATGTATTATGGCAGCGGAGGCGAAACTAGGTCCTTAAGTGGCTTTTAATTGGCCAGGAAAAGGGCCTCAATAGGCATAAGGGCAGGTGGACTGCCTGATGCCTTACCTGACTTTCCCATTATATAAAGGGGAACAGCTTGGGGGTGGGCAAGGGGGACTGTAAAATTCCTTGGTGACTATTTAGTAAGCCCACTTGAAAATGAATGACAACTGTACCTCATTAGTTACTGGATTAGTAGCATTCTACAGACAATCTTAACTCAAGACCTCAGTTTTAAATTAAATTTTAGCTTAAAGTTTTGGTTAAAAAGCACATTACATTCAATTCCAACATGAAACTGCAAGGTCCTATAATGTTACCGTCCTCATGTCCATTAACCATGGTCAGTGAAGACATTAAATTAAAAATGTCTTTTTGTGTCCACACATGCTGCACCATTGTGCGACCATGATAGCTGTCCCAGGGAGCTCTTACAATCCTATTCTTGCAAAACTGATTTGAAATATTCCACTGAGAATTCAGCTTGCGATGCACGCTTGACAATAGATTCATGTCACAAAACCAGACTGTGAATATGCAGTCTCTGATCTGTTTCCTCTCACTCTGTGGGGAAGCTCTTCACTCATGTGAGATAATAAATAGAGATGGGGAACGAGACAAACGCAGAATTTGCATGTGAAGTCTGCAGTAATGTCATGTCAACAGGGTTGATCCAGCCAAACTGCCTTTCTGAAGCAGTGCTGGCTGTCACTTAAAAGACATTTTCATATTGATGTCATTGGAGTTTGTACAATGATGGATTATATTATTTTGCTAATTGCTAGTGTCAGATTAATAGGTTTGATTTGTTACCTTTTTGAAATTAGAAACAATATTGGTAACAAAGAGATTCCACTTGTTCTCATAGACATGCATTCTCAATCCAGCCTCCAGATAATTGAATGCAGTAGCTGTTGATTGTTGCAAAAGATGAGGCTGAAGCATTCGCAACAATCATCAGCCAGAAGTGCCGAGTGGATGATTCAACTTGGCCTCCTCCAGAGGTCCCCAGCATCACAGATGCCAGTCTTCAGCCAATTCGATTCACTCCAGGTGATATCAAGAAAATGCTGAAGGCACTGGGTACTGCAAAGGCTACAGGGCCTGACAATATTCCAGCAATAGTACTGAAGACTTGTGCTCCAGAAATTGCCGCGCCCCTAGCCAAGCTGTCCTACTACAGCTACAACATTGGCATCTACCCAGCAATGTGGAAAATTACCCAGGTATATCCTGTAAAAAAAAAAGCAGGACAAATCTAACCTAGCCAATTACCGACCCATCAGTCTACGTTAGGTCATCAATAAAGTGATGGAAGGAGTCATTAATAGTGCATTTGCTTAGCAATAACCTGCTCACTGATGCTCGGTTTGGGTTCCGCCAGGGTCACTCAGCTTCTGACCTCATTATAGCCTTGGTTCAAGCATGGACAAAAGAGCTGAACTTGAGAGGTGAGGTGAGTGACAGCACTTTACTCCAAGGCAGCATTTGACCAAGTGTGGCATCAAAGAGCTCTAGCAAAACTGGAGTCAATGGGAATCAGAGGGAATAATTTCTGCTAGTTGGAGTCATATCTAGCACAAAGGAAGATGGTTGTGGTTGTTGGAGGTCAATCATGTCAGTTTCAGGGCATCACTGCAGGAGTTCCTCAGGGTAGTGTCCTAGGCCCAATTATCTTCAGCTGTTCATTAATGGCCTTCCTTCTATCATAAGGTCAGAAGAGGGGATGTTTGCTGATGATTGCACAATGTTCAGCACCATTTGTGACTCCTCAGATACTGAAACAGTCCAAGTTCAAATGCAGCAAACCTGGACAATATCCAGGTTTGGGCTAACAAGTGGCAAGTAACATTCGTACCACACAAGTGCCAGGCAATGACCACCTCCAAAAAGAGAGAATCTAACCATCGCCCCTTGACATTCAATGGCATTACCATCACTGAATCCCCCATTATCAACATTCTGGGGGTTACCATTGACCAGAAACTGAACTGGACTAATCATATAAATACTGTGGCTACAGTAGTCAGAGGCTAGGGATTCTGCGGTGAGTAACTCACCTCCTGATTCCCCAAAGTCTGTCCACCATCTACAAGGCACAAGTCAGGAGTGTGATGGAATACTCTCCATATGCCTGGATGAGAGCAGCTCCAGCAACACTCAAGAAGCTTGACACCATCCAGGACAAAGCAGCCCGCTTGATTGGCACCCCTTCCACTAACATTCACTCCCTGCATCTTCAACGCACAGTAGCAGCAGTGTGTACCATCTAGAAGTTGCACTGCAGAAACTCATCAAGGCTCCTTAGGCAGCACCTTCCAGACCCACAACTGCTACCATCTAGAAGGACAAGGGCAGCAGGTACACACGAACAGCACCATGTGCAAGTTCCCCTCCAAGCCACTCACTATCCTGACTTGGAAATATATCGTCGTTCCTTCACTGTCACTGGGTCAAAATCCTGGAACTCCCTTCCTAACAGCACTGTGGGTCTACCTACACCACATGGACTGCAGCGGTTCAAGAAGGCAGCTCACCACCACCTTCTCAAGGGCAACTAGGGATGGGCAATAAATGCTGGCCTAGTGAGCAAAGCCCACATCAGAGCACATTTTTCTGAAAGGTCAGAAGAGCTGCTGTGATATAATGCATGCTTGTACTGTCAACAAGTGCTGTGCTTAAAGTTTATGAAAACAAATTTTAAAGACCCAGTGACAAATATTGCAATTTCAAATTTTCCACAGGAAAAATACAGGCAACAAAGATCCTAGAGGCAGGCTCAGAGGCTCAGCAGTTGGAAGGGGTTGAGCTCTAAAGAGTCTGACACTTCCATTTGAAGTTTGGATGGCAATTTATGAGACATAATTTCAGCCCACTCTGGCACAATTCTCATGAGGTGTAGATTCAGTCAAAAGAACATGCTGTCAGTCACAGTAAATTTAGATTGCATCATTTTTCAGTGCAATGGGGATCAAAGTAGTGTCCAGGAAAACATTCTTTATGCAACATCTCATAGGAACAGGAGGGGATCATTCAGCCTCTCTAGCCCGTTCTGTCATTCAGTTGGATTATGGTTGATCTTTACTTCAGCTCCATGTATATGTTTTTGTTCTATAGCCCTTGATGCTCTTATCTAATCAAAATCCATAAATTTCAGTATTGAAAGTGTCAATTGACCTCCAGCATCCAAAAGCTGGAGGGAACAGCATTCCAGATTTTTACTACTCTTTGTGTAAAGAATTGTTTCTTGATTTCAATCCTGAATGGTCCGGTTCTAAATTGATGATATTCCCTTGTTCTAAATTCCCCCCACCCCACCAGATGAAATAGCTTTGCTCTATCTAAAATATTGAAAATTTATCTTTTTAAAAACTTCAATTTGATCACCGCTCAAGGGTTACAATCCAAGTTTAAGCAACCTGTCCTCATAACCTAACCCTTTAAGCCCCAGTATGATTTTGGTGAATCTGCACAGTACTCCCTCCAAGGACAATAGATCTTTCCTTCAGTGTGATACGCAGAGCTAAACACACGTGATCTAACCAAGGCTTCTCCACTTCTGGTCCTCTTGAGATGAAGACTAACATTCTATTTGCTTCTTATAGTTGTCCACTAACTTGTAAAAATTTGTGTAAATGGAACATCATTTCAAAAAAATTTTGTCTTTGTTCAATTAAAAGTGAAGGCCTCACACTTCCCCAAATTGAATTACAATGAAGAGTCCAGGAGGGCATGCCAGGGGCAGCACCAGACATACCTAAAAATGAGGTGTCAACCTGGTGAAGCTACAACACAGGACTACTTGCATTCTGAACAGCATAAGCAACAAATGATAGACAGAGCAGGTAATTCCACAATCAATGGATCGGGTATAAGCACTGCAGTCCTGCCACATCCAGTCGTGAATGGTGGTGGACAATTAAACAACTCACTGGAGGAGGAGGCTCCACAAATAACCCATCCTCAATGATGGGGGAGCCCAGCACATCAGTGCAAAAAATGAGGCTGAAGCATTTGCAACAATCTTCAGCCAAAAGTGCAGATTGGATGATCCATCTTGGCCTCCTCCCAGCATCACAGATTCCAGTCTTCAGTCAATTCGATTCACTCCACATGACATCAAGAAATGGCTGAAGGCACTGGATGTTACTCCAATAAGTGCTAATTGTGGAAGAATGAATCCAAATCTATTGGACCTTGGCAATGGAAATACTTACACATTAACAGATTCCCCTCTTTTTCTTTTAAATTAAAGCTTTTGAAAAATTCAAGAACATCTTTCAAATTGAACAAAAGGAAACAAAATTAAAAGCAAAATACTGCGAATGCTGGAAATCTGAAACAAACACAGAAAATGCTGGAAAAACTCAGCAGGTCTGGTAGCTCTGAAGAAGGGTCACACGGACTCAAAACATCACCTGTTTCTCTCTCCACAGATGCTGTCAGACCTGTTGAGTTTTTCCAGGAAACAAAGTCACCAATTTTCACATTATAGATTCCACATTTCCTTTACCATTTATATAAACATTACAAAGCAAAAAAAATCAGTTTTGCATTTTAACATAAGACACCCCTCTTCCAAAACGTTTCTTGGAGCGGGCATTTCTTTTCACAAAACAATCTGATAGTTGGTGACTTGTGTCAACCCATCGTATCTTAGCGATCTTCCTTCTCTCTAACATTTCTTCTTTGTTAGCTAGGTCTATTCTTAGCCTTTTTTCAGCAACACTTTTCATTGAATGAACATTATCTGAAAGAGAATGGTTATCCACATAGCATTCTATGGGTAAACTTTTCTCACATTACCCCTTGTATAGCATTTCCGTCAGTACATTGAATAAGTACACCCCCATACCTATGGCCTTAGTAGAAGCGAGTGTTTCATCAGCTATGGTGCTTTTAACTACCCTTTTTATTTTCATGGCCTCCCAGGCCAATGGACAACGTTGATCATTCTTTCCCACCAAGAATATGATAATCCTGCCGTGCTAGAGTATCCATCTGGAAGATTGGCATTGGAGCATCGCTAAAAATGACTAACTTCATATCTTCTGGATCACCCATGGCTAGAAACTTGAGTGTGCATTTCTCCGAATTTAACTTATTTCTTTGCTCTCAGGACTTCCTCAGATGTAGCACGTTTCATCATAGTGCTCAGTGCCAATACGATATAACTGGCATCAGGTCTAGTCTGAGTGCACAACCAGTTCAATTGTCCAACCAAATTTCTTAATCTGTCTGTTTCTTCTTTGAATGCAGGATTCTCTTTTTGTGAGGGTCTGACCCGATTTATTGGGATACGATTGACATTTTCTAAATAAGATTGTTGATTCAATGTCACTCCTGACTTGCTCTGCTTAATGTATAAACCTCTGTATTTAAAGGCTCCTGAAGGCTGACTTCCAATCTTAAATTCCTTCTTTATTTTATCGGTCACCCATTGCTCAAATTCTACAGAACCTCCCCACAGGAAATCATCAACATGCATGATAAAGGTCCCTGCTAGTTTCTCTTTGTGATGCCAGTAGAACATCGCAGGGTCTGCCTTTAACTTAATGCAATCTGGTTTCAACAGGACAGACCTCACAGAAAAATACCATAGTCTTGATGCATCATTCACCTATAAACACACTTGTTTAATTTCCACAACTTTCCTTCTATATCACCAGCTTCTTTAGGTTGTTTGAAAAATACGTCCCTTTGAAATTTCTCACCCTGTAAAAAATGCAGCTTTTATATCAATTGATCTGAACTCTCAGGAATATGATGCTAAAATAGTTTTAAAAATCTTCAAGCTCACTTTCCCTGCAGTAGGAGAGCCCACCCTGACATCTTGATTCCAACTCTTCCTTCAAAACCTCGAGCTACCAGTCTAGCTTTAACATTGTACATGCTGTCCGGAATAACTTTTTCTGTATATATCCACCTGTGTGATGAAGCTGGCTGTATACGAGCATACCCCTGTCTGGTATTTCAGTGTATACCCCAAATTCTTTCCAACTGTCCAACTCTTTTTGTTTGGCTTCCTTTATCAGTTTATTTTCCAATTTATTAGCAGCTCCTAAAACCTCTTGATCATAAGGGCTTCTACTTCTATTGACATTCCCAGTTAGTTCTGCAGTTCTCGTTCTTGTCAAGCTACTCACAATCCTTTCTCTTTCTGGGCCACTGCTATATGATTTTTCCTGCATGTGATCAGAATTCCTTTCACAAGTCAGATCTTTTCCAGGGTTCATGACCACTTCCTGGTCCACTGTCAGAACTCACACCGCGTTTTCTGGCCTTCCACATCTTCACCTCGTTTTATCAATCCATGGGTCTTATCTCTTGTCCTTCATCCTGCACATTTAGCCTATGTTTGTATTTACCAGTGGCCTTTCCTGCTCTCCCTATGATGGTGACATCCTTCCACACACTGCTCTCTTCTGGCATGTATGTTACCTTTGTTCCTACTTTGGATAGTTGCCCTTTTGGATAAATAGCCTTATCCTGTGCCTCAGTGTTACTTTATTCATCATCAGTTATCCCTCTATCCACCGTAGTCTGCTCCTCACAACTGCCCAATAAATTTGTACGTGAAGTGTATGGCGCCTCTTCACTTTCTATGTCCTGGTCAGAACCTGTAAAAGTATAGTCAGTGCCAATTAACCTCGAAGAACGTACCCTAACAGTTTGATTCCGTATTGTACAATCACTACTTTTTCATCACTGCCTATCATTTTGCCAGGGCCTTTCCACTCTTTCTGTCCTTCTCTTTTGTAATACATCATGTCTGCTTGGTTAAACCGTATTCCTGATGGTCTTATGCAGTGCCGTAAGGCTCGCCGCATTTTCTCCGAAACTTCAGCTTTAATGAAAGCTTTTCTGCCCACATGTTCAGATGAGCAGAATAAGTGGAGCTAATGCTAGTCCCTTCTAGAGCAGTGGGAGCATCTGATAACACCAAAGGCAACTTTGAATTCCTTCCGTACACCAACTCATACAGAGTGTGCACCCCCAATTTGCAAAGAGTTCTTTGCATGTACTGCCCATACCAGTGCCATTTGCAATTTGCAATCTGGTTGATCAGTCAATATTTTATGTTACATGTCGTCTATCACTGCATGATTTCTCTTGCACAACTATTACTGAACAGGCTCGCAGTCACAGTGTGCATAACTATGATATTCAAATTTTCACACGTCTCAAAATTCCTCATTCGCAAATTCCTCACCATTATCTGTTCATAATCCTGTTACCACCTATTTCTCCATGACCTTATCAACAATGGATTTGTCCTGCTTTCCATTTACAGGACATACCTGAGCAATTTTCCACAATACCAGGTAGATGCCAGTGTTGTAGCTGTGCTGGAACAGCTCGGCTAGGGATGCGGCAAATTCTGGATCACAAGTCTTCAGCACTATTGCCGGAATATTGTCAGGGCCCATAGCCTTTGCAGTTTCCAGTGTCAATGTATCAGTAATTACATTGTCAAGGTCCAATAGCTTTGTATTCATTCTTCCTCGATAAGCACTTATTGGTTAACATGGTAGCTGAGGATGAACTTCTTGGTGATTGATTGTTGTATACAAAGTTTTTTGTAAAGAATTGCAGCAATACCACACCCCCCTTGCACGTCACAAAGTTAAATCATGCCACTTCAAATCTGCCCTCAGGTCCCACCCCATCAACCCTGAGAGTCCCAACACTGTTCACCTCTCTATTGTTCATCCCCCCGCCGACACAACTCACCCCCTGCAGACACAACTCACCCCCCCACCGTTGACACAGCTCACCCTCCCGCCGACACAGCTGCACCCCCCTTGTTTACAGAGCTCACCCCATACTGACACAGCTCACCCACCCCCGCCGGCACAGCTCAACCCCCTGTTGACACAGCTCACCACCCCCCGCTGACACAGCTCACCCACCCTCCACCGACACAGCTCACCCACCCCAGCCGACACAGCTCACCCCCCTGTTGACACAGCTCACCCACCCTCCGTCGACACAGCTCACGTCCCCCGTTGACACAGTTCATCCCCCCCGCCAGCACTGCTCACCCCCCCCGCTGACACAGTTCATCCCCCCCGTTGACACAGCTCACCACCCCCGTTGACACAGCTCACCCCCCGTTGACACAGCTCACCACTCCCGTTGACACAGCTCACCCCCCCGTTGACACAGCTCACCCACCCTCCATCGACACAGCTCACGCCCCCTGTCGACACAGCTCATCCCCCCCCGCCGACACAGCTCACCCCACCCCCCCACCCCCGTTGACACAGCTCACCCCCCCCCCCCGGTTGACACAGCTCACCCCCCTGTTGACACAGCTCACCATCCCCGTTGACACAGCTCACCCCCCTGTTGACATAGCTTACCCCCCTGTTGACACAGCTCACCATCCCCGTTGACACAGCTCACCCCCCTGTTGACATAGCTTACCCCCCTGTTGACACAGCTCACCATCCCCGTTGACACAGCTCACCATCCCCGTTGACACAGCTCACCACCCTGTTGACACAGCTCACCACCCCGCTAACAGAGCTCACCCACCCCCCACCGACACAGCTCACCACCCTCAACATCCGACACATCTCACCTCCCCCGTTGACGTGGCTCACGTCACCTATTGACACAGCTCACCAACCACCCCACCCCCGTCGAGCAGCTCAGCACCACCACCCACTGCCCAGCCAATACTGCTCAGCTCCTCCACAGGGTGGGGCAGGGTTGGCATTCAGCATTGGGCGCAAGTGGGTGAGCGCGCAATGTCAGGGGGACGGCAAGCAATGTCGGGTGGGGGGGGCGAGCAGTGTCGGGTTGGGGGGGTGAGCTGTGTTGGGAGGGGGGGGCAGAGCAGTGTCGGGTGGGGGGGGTGAGCAGTGTCGGGAGGGGGGGGTGAGCAGTGTCGGGTGGGGGTGGGCGAGCTGTGTTGAGTGGGGGGGCAGAGCAATGTCGGGTGGGGGGGCAGAGCAGTGTTGGGTGGAGGGGGTGAGTAATGTCAGGTGTGGGGGGTCGAGCAATGTAGGGTGGGGGGGGCGAGCACTGTTGGGTGGAGGTAGGAGAGCAGTGTTAGGTGGGATGGGCGAGCTGTGTAGGATAGAAGGGGTGAGTAGTGTCAGGTGAGGTGATTGGGTGGAGGGGGCGAGCAGTGTCGGGTGGGGGGGGCGAGCAGTGTCGGGTGAGGTGGCCGGGTGGAGGGGGGTGAGTAGTGTTGGGTGGAGGGGGGCGAGCGGTGTCGGGTGGAGGGGGTGAGCGGTGTCGGGTGGAGGGGGCGAGCGGTGTCGGGTGGAGGGGGCGAGCGGTGTCGGGTGGAGGGGGCGAGCGGTGTCGGGTGGAGGGGCGAGCGGTGTCGGGTGGAGGGGGCGAGCAGTGTCGGGTGGAGGGGGCGAGCAGTGTCGGGTGGAGGGGGCGAGCGGTGTCGGGTGGAGGGGGCGAGCGGTGTCGGGTGGAGGGGGGCGAGCAGTGTCGGGTGGGGTGGTCGGGTGGAGGGGGCTAGCAGTGTCGGGTGAGGTGATCAGGTGGAGGGGGCAAGCGGTGTCGGGTGGAGGGGGCGAGGGGAGTCGGGTGGAGGGGGTGAGCGGAGTCGGGTGGAGGGGGGCGAGCGGAGTCGGGCGAGGTGGTCGGGTGGAGGGGGAAAGCAGTGTCGGGTGGAGGGGGGACGAGCAGTGTCGGGTGGAGGGGGTGAGCAGTGTCGGGTGGAGGGGGGCGAGCGGTGTCGGGTGGAGGGGGCGAGCGGTGTCGGGTGGAGGGGGGGGGCGAGCGGTGTCGGGTGGAGGGGGTGAGCAGTATCGGGTGGAGGGGGGCGAGCGGTTTCGGGTGGAGGGGGTGAGCAGTGTCGGGTGGAGGGGGGCGAGCGGTGTCGGGTTGAGGGGGCGAGCAGTGTCGGGTGGGGGGGGCGAGCAGTGTCGGGTGGGGGGGGGCAAGCGGTGTCGGGTGGAGGGGGCAAGCGGTGTCGGGTGGAGGGAGCGAGCAGTGTCGGGTGGTGGGGGCGAGCAGTGTCAGGTGGTGGGGGCGAGCAGTGTCGGGTGGTGGGGGCGAGCAGTGTCGGGTGGTGGGGGCAAGCGGTGTCGGGTGGAGGGGGCGAGCAGTGTCGGGTGGAGGGGGCGAGCAGTGTCGGGTGGGGTGGGCGAGCAGTGTCGGGTGGGGTGGGCGAGCAGTGTCGGGTGGAGGGGGTGAGCGGTGTCGGGTGGAGGGGGCGAGCAGTGTCGGGTGGAGGAGGCGAGCAGTGTCGGGTGAGGTGGGCGAGCGGTGTCAGGTGGAGGGGGGCGAGCGGTGTCGGGTGAGGTGGTCGGGTGGAGGGGGTGAGGTGGTCGGGTGGAGGGGGTGAGGTGGTCGGGTGGAGGGGGCGAGCAGTGTCGGGTGGGGTGGGCGAGCAGTGTCGGGTGGAGAGGGGCGAGCGGTGTCAGGTGGAGGGGGCGAGCGGTGTCGGGTGGAGGGGGCAAGCAGTCAGGTGAGGTGGTCGGGTGGAGGGGGTGAGCAGTGTCGGGTGGGGGGGGCAGCGAGCAGTATTGGGCGGAGAGGGTGAGTAGTGTCAGGTGCGGGAGGCGAGCAGTCTCCAGTTGTGGTGGGATGCTGCAGTGCTTTGACACACTTCCTGATTTAAATGTCTGCACATCTGTCATAAGCTTTACACTTGCTAGGAACAGCGCTAATAATTCAGGATATCAAACAATGTAACATTGAGCAAACAGGCAAAGTTTACATGCTGACAGTTCACAGGCGAACCATCACTACAGGCTTCCATGGAACTATTTTCGCCAAAATGGAAGTGTGGAGTCCTGCTCCCTGCAACTTCCAATGCCACTGCGACCCTCAACAGCAGTGGACATCTCTTCATTTGCTGCTATTGTGGTCAGAAGGTCTGGGCCTTATCTGAAAACTGTTAAACACAGCTCTCAATTCCCTCATCCAAGTCACTGGATACGGTGAAAAGCTGAGGCCACAGTACAGCTCCCTGTGGAACACCACTTGTCACTTCCTGACAATTAAACTTCATTCCAATTTTCTGTTTCCTACCTCCAGCCAATTTCCAACACATGGTGCAGGGTTGCTCCAATTCTGTTGTATTTCATTTCTTATGATAATCTCTTGTGCAAAACCTGATCAAATGCCTCTTAAAAGTACATATAAGTAATATCCAGAGACTATCCCTTATCTATGCCAGTGGCCTCCTCAAAAAGTGCAACTAGAAAGCCAGACATGACCTACCATTCACAAGCAGATGCTGATTCTGACCAATTCAAGTACTCAGTCCTTCTGTCCCTAATGACTCTATTATTTTCCTACAACTGACATTAGACGGACAGATTTTTCCATCCTGTCTTAAGTAATAAAGTGATGTTTGCAATTTCCCAATTCAATAGCGTAATTCCCCAATCAAGAAAACTTTAGAATATAATGACCAACACATCTGCAATTTCCTCATCTACACCATTTAATATCCTGGGGTGAAACTGCCTAGATCACTCCAAAAGATCACAGTCTCATCACATTCACCATTATTACTTTTTTTAAAAAACTAATAAATTCAATAAGATCCCACACCCGCCCCTTGATTCATCTTCTTTTGTACCAATGGTATTTTGTCTTCTTCCTTTCCTGTGAAGTCAGATGAAAATCACTCAAAATGATTCATACTTATGTATGTTAATTTAACAGCAAGTTACCTCAAAGCTCAGTTTTGCAGTGAATGGATCTGCCTCAATCTTGGCCATACTGTCATCAAGCTGTAGAGTCTGCGCATCTACAAAAGTGCCAAGGAAATGTTTCAAAGCATATTGGAAAATACAACAAGTTCATAACCAGAAGTAATTTAGTTCAGCAGCATAACTGAACATCAGTCACTGCACCTTTATGTGGTTTGACGTTTCATCTGAAAGATGGTACCTCCGATGATACAGCACATACTCAGTACTGCACCGAATTATGTGCTAATGTCTCTGGAGTGGAGTTTAAACTGACAACCTTTTGATTCAGGCGTTAGAGTGTTACAACAGAGTCAATGTCACTCATTGCTGCTTGTGAGACGAGCTTTGCCTACCCACACCCCAAAATAATTAATTGGATGTGAGGTACAGTGGGTTGGAGCTAAAATCTGCAGCAGGATTTGTGTTGTAGGTGCTAAGGTGAGCCTTGCTGATGATGTAATCTACCAATCCCAAGGTGAGCTGTGGACGAGCTAGCTCATCTTCCTTGACAACAGCCACTGCATGGCTATGGATATCCACCTTCCTACTCCTGGCAATTGCCATTAACCTTGAAAACCTCCACTAACTCAGTGGCCACAGTATTGTTTACCTCAATTATTAGGGCTGATGAGCCACTCATTAAGCATCAACAGCCTGTGTTGTAACTAGTTTATTTCATGCCCTTAATCTGGGTGGCACAGGGAGTTAGATTTGCACTAGCAGCAGGCACAGCCCACACTGGCAACTGCTAACAACTTTCCTTATTAGTAATACCGCTGTTTAATACTCCAAAAGTACAGAAATTAAGCCAAGGGTTAATAATTGACGAGGTATTTATATTCTAATTATTCTTTCTCAATACTTTATTTCCACGCCCAACAACCCCCCCTCCCCCAACACTCTCTTAGCAACATATACCCATGACCGATGTGATCCGAGCTCTGACTGAAGGAGCATTTGGGGGATGGACAAGTGTGATCCAGAGATGACTTTCCCTCCTATTTTCCAGCCAAGTCTTGGCACTGTCCCACTGCAGTGTAACAAAGCCTGGCAATCGGAAGGTGGGCAACACTCTGTTACACTACATGTTAGTGTTTCAATGAGCTGCCCGCTTCACACAGGGTAATACTACAAAATGGATACCGCCAATGTTCTTTTCTTGCCACCCGTCCTTTTTCAGTTCTGTCCTGGGCACCTCACGATCAATCAGGGCCACTGCTTCCTCATCCGTAATCCCTTCTTCCAAATAGAACTGAACAAGCGGCAGCACCTCTGTAAACACAGCAATAAAGCTCATGAGATGAAAGCCCTGTGGAACCTAGTGTGTAACTCATCTGATTCAAACCCTGGGTTTCATTATAGACCTTTAGGAAGAAGTAGTTTAAGGGAATGCTGCATTATTGTAACTATTCTTATTTTTTCCCCCAACTTTTGCCTTCCCTTCTATCTAGCAGAGTCCTAGAAACTCATTTAATTACCGTTCTCCCTTTCTAATCCTGAATAGTCACTGGGTCCATCATGACTGAGCTTGATTCTGCATTCACCAGGCATTGTGTCACAATGACAGGAAATAGTGACCGAGTGAGAACTACCTACAACTTCACAAGCTAACCAAAGACATGTAAAATTGTTTAAAGAGGACCTGCTTTTTTTTTAATACAAGAAAAGACACTGACCAAAGGTGAATACCAGCAGTCACCTGATGTCTGATATTGTAGGTTGACCATTTTTCTGGAAAGTTCCTATAAGGACTGCACTGTAGAACTGCTCTGAGATGTTACATGGAATTCACATCCAAGGTGGGGTGTCAAGGCCCACTTCAAACAGGGACTCTTGAAAAGAAGGCCCTGAAAATGCAAAATGCTGGACTTTTAATTCACTCTAATTCTGTGAAGACAATGTTAACTGCTACCCAGCAGTTACACCCCGCCAGACACTCAAAACCCCCAGTGGAGGACAAAACAACCCCATCTCATGTTGATTTATATCTCAAAAATGTGTCCAAAGGTTTCTGAGATGAAAGAGCAAAAACTTGGTTACTACAACAATGGATGCAAGACATATTAATTGAATTCCCTTCCAGGAATATACAAAAATTAGTTTAAAATTGGCTCTGCCAGGCAGAGAAAGAGGGAAAGGCGGGAAGAAAAGAAACATGACAGTCATCTAAGAACTCTGCTGAGAAAGAGCAAGAAAGATCTTGCTCTTTCTCCCTCTCTACCTCTGAAGCCAGAGTGTCTTCAACAAAGTGCAGACCTGAACAAAGTCAACTCCAGAATTTTACCAGAAACCACCTAACTTCAACGGCCACAACGTTCCACAACCTACGTCTCATGGACAAGCAAAGGACTTACTCGTATATTCTTTCTTATTTCTGATGTGTGTGCTTGTGCGTGTGTGTAACTAATAACCTCACTCTTTCTTTGACTCAAGAAAACCTGGTTTGATTGGCTCCTTGTTAAAAACTAAATACATTTGGGCTGGAAAAGATACCTAGGGGCTAACCTAGGGGGCTGAATAAAAGAGGAGCCAGCTCACTCCTCCTCACCTGGTCAGAACAATTGTGTGACTCCATTTAAACATGGGACAAGAATAAATGTTGGATGTGGAATCCAGAACAATTTTCCCACCTGAGCCTGGAGGCAATAAGGTCAATTGTAGCTCTCCCGTGTCAATTGACTCAAATCTTTTAATTCACCCAAACGAAGAGCCCAATCTGGACAGCCTCCAATTTTTATTCTATTACAGAGAGGCATGGCCAGTGTTTTAGGGAGAAATGCGATATAACGAATCCAAGTTTGAGAGAATACCAGTTCTACTAACACCCATAACTTGGATTGCTCCTCTTTGCCTCAGAACCTTAGGAGAAAGATGAGAAGAGTGAGGTTTAGCATTTATCTAAACTCCAATCCTGGCCAGTGTTTGTGCATTGCATCAGAGATCAAAGGAAGAGGAAAAAGAAAAACATCTTCCAAAGTCTGACTCTTACCTCCTAACATGGTGAGCTACCTATAGATCTCATACATCTTAAGCTCCTGACCTCATTACAGCCTTGGTCCAAACATGGACAAAAGAGCTGAACTCCAGAGGTGAGGTGAGACATCAAGGCTGCATTTGAACGAGTGTGGCATCAAGGGGCCCTAGCAAAACTGCAGTCAATGGGAATCAGGGGGAAAGCTTTCCGCTAATTGGAGTCATACCTAGCACAAAGGAAGGTGGCTGTGGTTATTGGAGGTCAATCATCTCAGTTTCAGGACATCACTGAAGGAGTTCCTCAGGGTAGTGTCCTAGGCCCAACCATCTTCAGCTGTTTCATCGATGACCTTCCTTCCAGCATAAGGGCAGAAGTGGGGATGTTTGCTGGTGATTTCACAATGTTTAGCACTATTCGTGACTCCTCAGATACTGGAGCAGTTCATGTCCAAATGCAGCAAGACCTGGACAATATCCAGGCTTGATCTAACAAGTGGCAAGTAACATTTATGCCACACAAGTGCCAGGCAATGACCATCTCCAAAAGAGAATATCTAACCATCACCCTTTGACATTCAATGGCAATAACGTCGTTGAATCCCCCACTATCAACATCCTAGGGGTTACCATTGTCCAGAAACTGAACTGGACTACCTAAACAAATACTGTGGCTACAAGAATGAGTTAGAGGCTAGGAATCCTGCGGCAAGTAACTCGCCTCCTGACTCCCCAAATGTGTCCACCATCTACAAGGCACAAATCTGGAGTGTGATGGAATACTCTCCACTTGCCTGGATGAGTGCAGCTTCAGCAACACTCAAGAAGCTCAACATCATCCAGGACAAAGCAGACCACTTGATTGGTATCCCATCCACAAATATTCACTCCCTTCACCACCTATGCACAATGGCAGCAGTGTGTACCATCTACAAGATGCACTGCAGGAATTCACCAATATTCCTTAGACATCACCTTCCAAACCCACAACCACTACCATCTAGAAGGACAAGGGTAGCAGACACATGGGAACACCACCACCCGGAAGTTCCCCTCCAAGCCGCTCACCGTTCTGACTTGGAAATATATCATCGTTCCTTCACTGTCTCTCAGTCAAAATCTTGTAACTCCTTCCTTAACAGCACTGTGGGTGTACCTACAACACATGGACTGCAGCGGTTCAAGAAGGCAGCTCACCACCACCTTCTCAAGGGCAGTTTGGAATGCCTAGCCAGCGATGCCCACATCCCATGAATGAATAAATAAGTGTCAAAATCTATGGCAATAAAAAAATCGAAGATTCTTATAATTCTACCAATAGAGCCACAGAGCATTGCAGCACAGAAAGAGTCCACTGGTCAATTGTGTTTGGGTCAACTTTTCACTAGGTCAAACCAATACTAATCACTGTAATCACTAAAAGCGCTGTATTAATCTAAACTAATCGCAATTGTTAATAGAAACCAAGTCAGTTGGTGAAGTTAAAGCCAAGACACAGAGCTTTTCTTTACTAAGTGAGTTTATTGACTTTATTCAGTCTCATACCTCCCCTTCCAACACGCAATGTCCCAGCTGTTCCCTGTTTACATGTGATCAAAGTACTTAATTATATTGTTTATATTGTTAAGATACACTGATGAAAGTCATTGTTTAATTAACGTACTAGTAACACCAATGACCTGTTCATTCTCCCCATAATGCTGTGGGCAGAATCATCCCAGATTTGCACTAAGTGTGGTAGCAGCCACAATGGCAAATTTTCACGCCATATTGTCCCAAACCCACCACATTAATTATACGTTCCCAGGAAACACACCATTTCCATGGCGGTCGGGCTCTCATTCGCCCGCCGTGTCATCACCTCGCTGCCGTTTTGCAGCGGGCTCCATATTTCAAGTCCAGCCGTGCACACATTTTTCAGTGCTTCCAGCCCACGACTGTGGCACAGAAGACATGACCCCAAAAGGCAAGGAAACTGCAGCCTCTGGGTTTAGTGACGCATGGAGGCCCGCCGTGATGTCCTCTACCCCTGCTCTGGCCACAGGATAGGCAGCTGCGTAACCAATCCAGCATGGGAGGCGGTGGCAGCGGTGGTCAGTGCCAATGCCCTGCAAAGCAAGACAGCTATCCATTGCCGCTACACGATGATTTCATCCGTTCCACCAAGGTAAGTCACTCTTCTCATCACTCTTAACTCTCACTCTCACAAACCCATCACGCATCCCCAGGGATCTCACGCCTCAAGGGACAACACCACTAACTCTCACACACACCCTCACATCACCATCAGGCTCATTTCCTCTGGAGCTCGTGTCCTCATCCCGTCTATGGCTCCGCTCACTACACAAACATTCCATGCAGTGTCATGTGTCCTGCTCACACTCCCTCCATCTGTTTCCATGCAGGAGAAGCCTGCTCACAGCAGCAGAGAAAGGTCTCAGACCAGGGGTGGATTGGCCCACATTAGGCCCTTCACTCACATTGAGGAGCGGCCATTGCGCTGACTGGTGAGGACGTGAACCGTGCCTGCGGCGACGGTGAGGTCAGTGGCAAACACCCTCGTGAGGATCCTGCATCACATCATCCCTCTCTCAACGCATTTGTGAGTGCTCTCTCTCCTACTTTTGACTGCTGTCGTGTACTAATTATCTCTACTTTGGTTCACAGGGAGCTCTGCTAAGCGACCGACATCCTCAGCCAGGCAGTCCCTCAGCTTCATCCACGTCCTCATCTCCGGCCAAGAGGACACCTCCTCCACTGAACAGCTGGAAATGAGCAGCCTGGAAGACCCATCACAGTGTCTACCCACACCCTTCACCAGCGCAGAGACACACACCTCGGTGGGATCTAGATCTAGAGCAGGCTTGGGTTCACAATCTGGTGGTCACCGCACGGATACGTGTCCACAGCAGGAGGAGGCAGGTTCAGCCGAGCTCCCCAGCACTCGGAGGGCTGCTGAGGAAGAAGCATTTATGAGGTCCGAGTCAGGTGACGAGCCTCTGGATTTAGTCTTCCAACTCATCGTGGGGAGTCAGCAGAAGGCAGGGGAACATCATGCAGAGCTGTTGGAAGCCCTCAACAGAGTGGCATGCGAGTCGGAGGAGTGTAACCACCTGCTCTCTGCTGAAGTGGTGTCAACATGTGCGCATATGGAGGTCTCATGGGGAGGTGGCGGATGCGAAGGAGGCCCTGGTCCAGCAGAACATGGAGATGCGCGCAGACCTGCACTCCCATCGCAGGAGCCATGGGTGAGTTCCTGCAGTGGCGACGCAAGAGGGAAATAGGGCACCTCAACGTCCCTCCAGGTGATCCTTACACTCAACAAGTCAGACTGGGGCCCTTGGGCACCCGATGGGAGGAGCAGCAGCAACTGGACACCCCTAGGTCATCCACTCAGGAATCTCAGAGGCTGTCCACTCCCTCAGAGTCCCCTTTGCTTGTGACCCCCTCAACCTTGTCCTCTGTCACCACAGAGGGTACAGCCAGCCCACGAGTGAGTCTGGAAAGAGAAGGATATATGTGGCAGGGCCTTTCGGAGCCTCACGCATGCATTCTCCCACGCACACAGACCCTTCCCATAAACACTCATCTCAATGTCCTGAGCATTTTGAATGCTGCCTGCTGGGGTTCACGTTCAGTTGTCCATCTGAACCGACCTGCATCTCCATTCACCCACTGATGACACTCCCATGCAGCACCTGATCTTGCCCATCACAACTCTCGTTTCACTTTCAATTTGGACAGCATGGTGCTATTCGGTTTGACTTTCCCCCAGTCACCCATTTCCTTTCCCCATCACAGTTGACCCCCCCCTGCCCCCACCCCAGCATCACCTTCCACCTCCCCTCCGTGACCTACCAGCCACAATCCTTTTCCTTCAGGGATGTCCAGGTGAATTTGCACGTTCCCTTCCTTCTCGAAAATCCCACCCCCATCCAGATTAACATCCCCGACCTCCTCCTTCCCATCCCCAGGGTCCATATCTGCATCCGAGTTCCCACCAACCACCCTCACCCGTCCCTTCTACCACTACCGTCGCACCCTCATCCTCCCACCCTGCCACCTCACTCTGCCCTCGGTCATCCTCACCATTCCCTCATGCCATACCCACCCTCAGTTCACTCCCCAGGAGGCAATCATGGACCCATCAGACCCCTCCCTTGTAAGTTTACCTGGACATCTCCCCTTCATGACCCATACCCTCCCAGAACGCCTTCCCCCAACTCAGGACCTCTTCCCTCCTTTGTCCTCCCACCCCCGCTTAGTCCCTCTCCATTCCTGACTCCCTCAGACACCCTTACTTCTTACGCCATCCTTAGTCCTTTCCCTCTTCCGACTCCTTCCTCTTTATCCAGCTTCACTTCTTTCTCCATCCTTACTCCTTCCCCCTTCCTGACTCCCTCAGACACCCTTACTTCTTCCTCCAGCTTTACTCCTTCCCCCACCCTTGCTCCCTTCCCCTCTCCGCACTCCTTCCTCCCCCTGGACTCCCTCCCCTCTCTGGACTCCCTCCCCTCTCTGCACTCCTTTCTCCCCCCAGACTTAAGCCTACCTCCTCAGTTTCCATCTTCTCCCGTTACCCCCTCCTCCACTCATACTCCTTCCCTGACACCTTCATTATCCCCCGCAACCTCACCCCCTCGACAGCTTCATTCACCCCTCCCAATGTCACCCCGCCGACACCTCTTCCTCTCCCAGTCGACTCTAGAGCTTCCTCTCCCAGCCCCTCAACCATCATCCGTTGTGAGCATCAATGGTGACTTTCCAACTTCCATGAGCTGCTTTGCAGCAGAACCAAGTCCATGGGAATCCACCCAATATGCCATGGACGTTCCTTCAGTGTGCCGTTGCTGTCGGGCTCCAGCATTTTCTGCTCCTCGGATGTCCTCAATGTGAGCAAGGCCCTGTTAGTAAGTCCCGACTTCACACCTGTCAAGATGTGTTGTGTGCCGATGTGTTTTCCCGCTGACATGGGCAGACAATTCAGTGGGCGGGGGGGGGGTTTGAGTCTGGTGGGCTGGCCTTATAATGATATGCTGATGTATTACAATAAGGTTCCCGATGTTCGATGGCAGGGAACGCGGACTGAGCGGACGATTGCAAACTAATTTCACAAGGTCGTGAAACTGATTTTTGGCCTTCTCACCATACTGTCCGCTCACGCCACCGAATACCCCCGACACCAGCGGGCACAGACAACTCCGCCCCTGTATCTTCCTATTTCAATTTTTTGTTTAATTTTTTTTCTTGAAAGAGGCAATGGTCTCTGACTTATCTGCTCCCCATAGCAAAGCATTCTATGACCTAACAACCCTTTCTGTAAAGAAATTTCTCTTAAATTCTCCTCACATTTTTATTGATTATTATAAATTGATAAGCCAACATCACTGACTCCCTAACCTGTAGAAAAAATCTTTCCCTGATGCACACTTTGAAAGTCCTTCACAATTTTAAAACTCTCTATTAAATGTCCTCTTAGCCTTCTCTTCTTCCGTGGAAACAGTCCCTTATAACTACAGTTTTTAATCCTTTACATCATCCTATGGAATCTACATTGAATGCTCTCTATGGCTTTAATGTCCTTTCTTTAATGGGGCTCCCAAAACTGCACACAGTACTCCAAATGGCTTAACCCATATTTACGCAAATTTATCATTTGCTTTTTTCCCTTGTACTCTCTGCTCCTACTTATAAAACCAAAATGTGGTTGGTCTTTTTACAGACTATATCTGCCTGCAATCCCACTTTAAGGGAGTTAAGTCTTTGAACCCTGGATCTCTCTGTGCATTCACACCCTTCAGTGACTGTATATTGGATATACACACCATTCCTCCCAAAATACATTACCTCCACTTACCCACATTAAATTGCATCTGCCACTGTCTTCCCAAGGGTTGTGCCACACGAAGTGCATTGTTAACACACATTAAATCATGCAAGATAGGATCCTATGTTACCAAGAAAAGAAAGTTCTCAGGGGCTGCCATAACTGGCCTTCACATTCCTGGGTTGAGAAAGGGAGGAAAAAGCTACAACCCACTTCTTCACCTATCCCAGTGGCCCCACTCATGTGCATATGGACCATGTACAAGGCCAGGACCTTATTTGGTTGGGATGATAGCTGTCGTGTGATACAGGATGTTTCAAAGTCTCAGTGGTGGCCCCAATTCATGCATGATGCCTTGGGCAGGTTCTCCAACAGCTCTGTGAAAGTTACTTAAGAAAGGCAACAATTATAAAACAGGTTCCATTGTCATTTAGAAGACTGCACATTTGTCTCACTAGCTAGCTTGTTTTCCATCCCTTCTCATCATTATCTCTTTTGGATGGTCCAAAGTTAATTTTAGGTTATAAATCTCAATCACAAAGTGCAAATGGGTCAAAGAGAGGTAATAACAAAAATAACAGCAAGAGAAAGATACATTGTACTTTACTTTAAAAAATCATGCAATCTAGGTTACGCCAGAACACAGAGCCTGACTGGAGGCTGACTGAGTCTATGAGATAAATGCTGAAATGTATATAATCTTTATAATGCAGAGTGATTTCTCTCCCTGTAATTTGTGTTTTAAGTACAGATTATGATTTGAAATGTATGTTATAATGAACTGCCTGTATGCATTTACAGAACAAATCCTGGATACATATATGTCATACTCTTCAAATGGTGAAGCAGATCAGCTAAAAACAACACCAGATCTGCTTATCTTGTTAGAAGATCTGTATCCTGGCAACTAACAGGATTTACTGCTCTTAAGTCTAAGGTGAATTACATGAAGGGCTCCTGATTCTGCAGAATTTCACAATGATACGAAGGCTATAAAAATCCTTACCAAATATAAAAATAAAAATGATAAAACAAGAAGCCTAAGACTAAAAGTAAATAGTTAAGACTTATGTGATCTATCAAGTCCTTGCTTTCGCTAGACTCAAATATAAATGAAATTGGGGAAAATGGATTTGTTGTTTCACTTTTTAAGCTGTTTGAATATTTACTACTCGACAACAAGGGAGGTTCTGTATTACTTAAGATCAATTACGTAAGGATCCATCTGAATAATCACCTTGGACTGAGGCCATATTGTGGTTAAAATGAGAACAAAGAAACAAACGTATGTTCAAACTTGGGAAAGACTTCGCTTCAGCCTTTCTTCATAGGTGGAGAATTTAAATAGAGTGACTAAAACCACTCAGACTAGCCAACATTACAATCTAATTCAATCTTCCATATTTTTTCCCTAACACCATCTGCAAGTTCCCCTCCAAGTCACACATCATCCTGACTTGGAAATATATCACCGTCGCTGTATTCACTGTCACTGGTTCAAAATCCTGGAACTCCCTCCTTAACAGCACTGTGGGTGTACCTACACCACGTGGACTGCGGCGGTTCAAGAAGGCAACTCACCACCACCTTCTCAAGGGCAGTTAGGTATGGACAGTAAATGCTGGCCTAGCCAGTGACACTCACATCCCATGAATGAATAAAGGTTTAAAAAATGATGGGACTGGAAAAAATAAATCATAGTTTAAGCATAAAAGGGAAAACCCAATGTCAATGTAACCTGGATTTGAGTCTATAATCTGTGATGATCCCATTAACTGCTTAGTTCTGGCTAATAGAGGATATGTGGAATAAGATTATATGTTTCACTACACTTTTCTGTACTGAAGAAGGAAACAGTCTGAGATGTGTGTTCACAGCAAAAAAAACTTTCAATAAATTGGGCTAAATAAACAGGATACATTAATTGAACTTATATTAATATGGTACCTTTCACAACCTCAGGATGTGCCAAGGCACCTACAGCCACTGTTATCTTTTAGGAAAGTGCAGCAGCTAAACTGCACACAGCAAGATTCCACAAGCAGCAAGGAGATAAGTATCAGCCAAGACACCAGGAGAATTTCTGTCATATTTCGAATAGCGCCATGGGATTTTTATGTTCACCTGGTAGATGGCGCCTCGGTTTGATGTTTCTGCATTGTGGGTGTTAACAGACCTATTATTCTTCTCAAGAACATTTCCTCAGTGCTGCGCTGAAGTATCAGCCTGGATGATGTGCTGTAATCCTGGAGTGGAGCATAAACCCACAAATGCTTGACTCAGAGGCTGGAGAGTGATCACTCAGCCAAGCTGGCATTACATTTGTATCAATAAAACTGAATAAATGGTAGGAGCTGTAAAATGTTGCATTAGGATGTGGACAAAATTAATGCTACAGTGAAGGAATAACTGAAAATTCACAAAAATATAGAGGCTTTGTCTTCCAGGTCAAAATAAATAATATAAAATGGGGCTCCCTTCATGGCTGAACTGGTTAAAGCAGTGAGTAGTGGAGTCACAGACCAGAAAGATCTCAGGGTCTGTAGCCAGTCGTTCTGATCTTTAGCAGATTCATCACAACGGAACTCAGGTCCTATTACTAAGAGTATAGCAGTCTGTTTCAGCAGGTCCCTGCTGGAATTATATTTGTGCAGTGAGCCTGAGGGCACGATGGGGTCTGACTGTGAAGCTGGGTAATTTGCTAACACTAACTATGTAGCCTCACACTGAATGGCCACTTGGGCAAGGTACGGAAGAATGGCCTGTGAAAATGTATATCGGTAAAGGTTGGGAGCAAATATAAAAATGCCCCAAAAAGCATGGGGAAAATAAAAAAAGACATTGGCAAATACGAGAGCTGAAATGCTTCATAAACAGTGGGTTTAGATTATGTTACAAAGCTTCTTTTAAGCAAGAGAGCGTCCCACAGACCATTAAATCAGCAAGTAAGCAATTGTGGAGTCAACAGTATGGCAGAAAGTTCTGATAAAAGATCAACTTGACCTGAAACGTTAACTCTCTTTCCCTCTCCACAGATGCTAACAGACTTGCTGAGTTTTTCCAGCATTTCCTGTTTTTATTTCATCTGCAAGTGTTCCTTCGTCTACAATCTTAACACCACAAAAAGCCTCAGATGGCATATGGATGCCTACTGCATGCTTGGGCTGGATGTGAAAAATGGTATACTGCTGCATGTCGTAGTAACAAAAGATCTTTTAGTTCTATCTGCTTTCTTTGGCAAGAGCAAGATAGCCCATAATAGCTGCGATTACACAGAATCTATAGCACTCAAACAGGCCATGTGGACCAACTGCTTTACAAAGGCATTTTTTTAATATTCTACATAAGCCCCCTCGTACTCTAACCTCTTCCCAGCATGTCCCTAAATCCCTCTATTGCCTTCATCCTCATGTGAGCATCAAGCCTTTCTTTAAATACATCAATGCTATCTGCTTCAACCACTGCCCGAGGCAGTGAGTTCCACATTTTGAGCACACTCTGTGGAAGGATATAACTCCTAATCTGCAACAGGCGGCTGCTCCCAAATCTGTAAGGAGAGAGCGTTCTATACCTTAGTGAGGGAAGCAGTAGAGGATGTCAGAGACAGGGATGCAGGAAAAGTGGCTCAGAGTTCGAGACCATATCCCATCTCTCTTCTTACTGTACTCTCTATTAACTGTCTCTGATCATTTCATGAAGCTCTCACATCATCTACTGAAAGTGGCAAGGAACCAATTTAACCTCTCTCCCTCCTATAAATGTGCTGAACAAAGAACTCACAGGCCTCTCTGCAGCCAGATCTGACAGTTTTTAAAATTATTTCACAGGACGCGGGTGTTGCTGGCTAGGCCAGCATTTATTGCCCATCCCTAATTGCCCGTGAGAAGATGGTGGTGAGTTGCCTTCTTGAACCGCTGCAGTCCATGTGATGTAGGTATACCCACAGTGCTACGAATAGTCGTTTGGTAGTGCAGAACTTGAGTATTATTGAAAAAAGAGACATGTTGAAGGTTTTTGTCTTGCACTCATTAAGACACTTCACAAGAACACCAATATAAGGGGGAAACAACAATTCATACTCTTTGTGAAGAGAGCGCTGATTGATTGGCAAGCGTAATCTGATTAGTAGAGGCGTTGCCATGGGGAATGCACCAGTGATGGTGGTTGACAGTTAACTGCCAAGCATTGTTTGAAATTTAAACCAGGCAGCTTGACCCTGATTGGTCAAGGCATTGTCCTGAATAATGAGTCAGCAAATGGCTGTCACTTGTTTTGTTTAGCTGAAACTGGTGCAATATGTGTACATGTTCTTTCTGACGCAAAGAACAGGGCCCTGTGTATTAATATATGTAGCTTTCAATGCGCCACACTGCAAGCCCAACTGACAATCTTAAATTGGTTGTCAGTGTAATTTTTAGCACGCTGAGGATTATTTAGCAAGTGTTGTCCAATCGCGGAATCACATCTAATGTTGGACATTGTGTTTTGAGTTTTGCAAGCACAGGCTGGTTGGGTACGGTCTGTACCTCGCCCGTTGTGACCAGCAGCTGGGACATGCTGTCTGATATGATCCGCCAGTCTTTGAGACGTACAGCTACATACCTAGCATCACACTGGCACTGAAATTCATATACCACATTACTCATTTCTGTGATAGGGAAAACGTCTTTTTGGCTTGATGGCAGCATCCTGTTAGTGGCGAATACCACTCGTGTTGCTACTGTGTAGTAGCAGCATGAAACAGCGAGCTTCACCTGTTGCTTAAATTTTTGAGATACCTTACCCTTCCATGGTAATCTGAGGTAGACTGGGCACTTTTCAGGGCTGAAAGTGACAGCCTTAGGCCCGTTCGTGAATTTGCGTGATATACAGCACGAAGTGATCTGATCAGGGTAGTCATTATCCTGCAGGATGCCTTTGATGTGCCCTATTTCAACATCAAGCTTGGATGGGGAGCAAATGGCTCAGACCCTATTTAAAAGGTTGTCGATAAGAGCAATCTTATAGTGTGTGGAACTGTAAGAATTCCAACGCGTTTATTGACCAGTGAAGGTGGGCTTGAGGTAGACCGTGGTAGAGAATCCCCTGGCAGATTTCTCAACTAGTACCTCAAGGGAGTTCATTTGACTGCTCCATTTCAAAGGTGAATTTGAGCGCAGGATGGAGCTCATTAAGACATGTAAGCAAATTGTTACATGCAGCTGCAGAGTTAAATATAGCAAACATATCATCCACACGTCGGAAATGTGCGAGGGGCAGGAGGTTAAGTGTCATTCCATTGAAAACTCGTTTCTCATGGAACCCAGCAAAGATGTTTGCGAGAGCTGGGCCTAGAGGGGATCTCATGGCAGTACCATCTACTTGGGCAAACATGGTATCATTAAAACTGAACTCAACTGCGCGAGTTGCCAAGTTCATAAGTTCAATGAATACTGATTCACATAATGGTGGCAGGTCTAGATCACCATGATATAGTGCTGCAGCGCAAATATCTATGGCTTATATATATCTTAAGTGGAACATTGGTGAATAGGCTAACAATGTCAAATGAGCACATGGACACAGCATTGCTATCAATATGCAAGTCCTGTATGGCCTTCGGAATTGTGAAGGAATCCTTCACCATGCGTGTGGAAAACTTGGTCAAAACTGGTTGCAACAATTCATCCAACCATTTGGCCAATTCATGTTGTGCAGAACCGGTCATAGATAAAATGGGGCGTAAAGGGACATCACTTTTGTGTGTCTTGGGCAGCCCATACATCTGCAGACAGAGCAAACTGTGAGGACAAACCCTGTCATATGTACCAGGCGGTAGCTCACCGCTCTTACACCAAGTCTAACAAGCATTTTTTTAATCTTACTTTCGAGCAAGGCTGCCCATTCATGTTGAGCGCAGGTCCAATGGATATGAATTTGGGCTTATCATTAAGAATGGCGTGCATTTTATTGTTTTAGTCATACTTGTTAAGGATGACTATTTCCGTCCCTTCGTCAGGTTTACTGATGTGTACGTCAGAATTGGTCTTAAGGCCTCACAACGCTGTAAGACATTAGCGTTGCGTGTGAAAGTCAAAACAATATGCGTGCGTTAGATCAGCTAGGCGCCCTTTCAAGGATTCAGCGTCTTCAGTGGACGCTGTTTTGTGACGGGATAGTTGGGAGTGGGGGAGTTTGAACTCAGCAAATATCTCTTCCCGTTTCATTTGGGATGAAGGCACACCAAAATTGAAACCATGCGCAAGAACAAACTCTTCGCTTTCAGAAAGTACATGGTCAGAGAAATTTGTTACATGTTTAATGGCATCATTAAATGCATTGGGAGGGAGTTGCATGATTTTGACCCAGCGACAGTGAAGGAACGGCAATATAATTCTTCAGTAAGCTGCACTGGGGCATGCTGGGTGACACAGAAAAGAGTACAATTGAGCCGGGCTAGCTGGTGGAGGCAGAAGAAGAAAGATGTCATTCACTAAAGACTCAGGTCTCAGCTGAAGAAATAGGGCTTGTGGGTTCTGTTTTGAAAAGAGTATCCAGCCTTGGAGTAGGCCTTAAGGACGATATAAGATAAAATGCTGCCAATGAAATGCATTGGAAGATGGTTTTACAGCACTGCAGCCCGCCATACATTGCTACTCCAACGGCATCTACATTGAAGCTCCAAAGACCCCTAAGGGTAATGTCCGTTTCTTCCACGGATGCAGAAACTACTGCCATAGAGGCAGGGGCTGTCCTTTCTTCTGGCTTCAAGGGTTTAGTGACCAGTTACAGACTATCCTGAAGTAGGGCATCACTAAACACATTTGTACTTTGTTGCCTGCCCCAACTTCAATAACTTTGGAGCACTTTCAAACTACTGCCACAAGAAGCATCACTATTTCAGGGCTAATATGGCATGTTTGATGCATTGCAACCTGTGCAAGGTGTTTGGCTAGAAACATTTGGGCCAGACACAACCTAAAGCCAATAGAACAGTACTTAAGTATTTCAGAATTTTTATACTTGAGCAGTCAGCATTGACAAAACTAGCCTGCCATACGTTAAAAAGTGCTGTGTGAATTTATACATTGTAGGTTTATTTATTGCTTTTTTGGGAACAGAGAGGTTAACTCTCAGCTTCAACAGGGTCGCAAAACAAGATTAGCTAGTAGGAGAAGAAAACAGATCAACAACAGATCGGCAGAAGTCTTCCAATGGAAGCTATCAGGAAACTGGACCACTGCTGCCGCTTCCATTTTGCCAGTTTTTTGTGCTTCTCTTTTGCCTGCCTATCCCCTACCCCTTTGGCTATTCTCATACACTATTTCTCATATGTGGCTATTATATCAATGATTTTTCTCATTATGTCTAATATTGTCTCATGCTGATATAATTTCTACTGTTCAGTCATCTGCTGTTCTCCATTTACAAGTCATTCTATTTGTTTTCTTCTGTGGGTTGATATTTCTCCCCCTCCCACCTGCCCCATTCCTTTGTAAATGCTGTTCATCTATAACATCATTCAGTTTTGCTGAAATCTCTGTACCTGAAACGTTGACTTCTCTGTTCTCTCCACAAATACTACCTGACCTGTTGAGTTACTCCAGCATTTTCTATCTTTGCTTGTGTTTCAAACTTTGATAAGATGCTGAAAGGACTCAAAAGGAAAGTGTTTTAAAGATTCAAAAATAAAGCAGAGTTCCCAACGGTTGCAATGGCTATATGGCAGTGTGGGAGACTGATCAGTGTGGTTGAAAAGACAGAAACTCAAAGTGAAGGTGCAAGATCAGTCTGCAAACAAGTGGCAGAGGAGAGCTGCTTCAACACTCTTCACTGGTCAGTGGTCATACAAGCTTCTGTTTTTGAGCTGTCAGATCTGAGGGGTTGCATCATCTTTCCTAAAGCTGCTGGTCAGCTTTTGCTACCATTTCATGTATCTATGTGCGCGAACTCCAACTACCCCCTCTTCCCCAAGGGAAACTTATGTTACTGAGAGGTTTTATTTCCAGCCTTAGGTTAGAATTGTATCAAATTTTAAAAGCTCCACAATAAAACAAAAGTATATAAGCTAACTACAACCTAACGTTAAAGCAGTAAATACAAGCAAACTATGCTACAGTCAGCATACAATAAACTCACCATAGGAGGAAGCAGAGAACACAAAGGGCTGCCGACAGTTGATGCACACATTTCCCTGGTTGTTGAGTAGTGGGTTATTAGTTGAACACCTATAGCACATAGGTACAAAGTCCTGTGTACAAATATAGCAGGCAGTTACACAAACACACATACAGACACTTAAAGCAAGGAGAGTCAGCAAGACTGAAGCAAATTTTACAAAAACAGTAACAATGCTGGACAAAGGTTCTTAAGGATGATTTGGCTACTTGGCAATTAGAACTTACTTTGACTTGTTATTAGCATAGCTTTGGGCAGGGGAATGCCCTTCAGCCCATCTAGCCCACATTTCCACAGCATTCCCATCGTGCAATAATCCTTAAACCTATTTGTTGGTAAAAACCTGCCCAGTTCCTTTTTGAAACCCATTAATATTTCTTATTCCTTCATCTGTGACAGCTCCTTGAACTTTACTCAGAGAACATAGTCCTTTAAATAATAACAAAATAAAGATGAGAGATCCTCTGTGGTGAGGAAGAGTTAAAATTAGGCCTCAGAAATGTTAAAGACAAGAAAAGCACAAGAGAAATAAACAAAGGAATGGAACAGCTGAGAAAAATGACACTGATGCCACTCCCAGCCTGTAAAGTTTCTCTTTTTGGCTAGGTAGGCAGAGGAATTTTCAGGCCTTTTAAAGCCATATCCACCCTGCTCATTAGACTTTTTCCAGTTCCTTTACAGTGTTCGAATTTAGTCATTCATCATTCCAGGTGAGTCTAATCTATAGGCTGACTTTACTGATTCTACATTTCCAGCTCCAATTTGCGCTCAAAGGAATTTCAGTTTGTAGTGAAGCCACTTTGTTGTAGCCCTATCCCTGGATCAGTCTTCTGTTCAGTATGGCTCCTGCTTGACAGTGTGGAATCAGTAAATCTACCTGTATCAATGTAAAGATGTTACTCTTAAGTTATAATTTGCTTGTTGAAATTACTTATTCTCTTTAAAAGAATGAAGAATGCATTTATATATTTGTGATATCTCTATACAGTATAGCAGATGATGCTTACAGGACAATATTCCATAAAGCCAAAGAATGATTCAGCACAGAAAGAGGTCATTCAATCCATCATGCTTGTGTTGGTTATTTGAAAAGGCTATCCAATTAATTCCACTCCCCATAGTCAAGCAATTTTTTTATCCTTCAAGAATTTATCCAATTCCCTTTTGAAATTTATTATTGAATCTGTTTCACCATCCTAATTAGGCAATGCATTACAGAACATAACACTCGCTGCATAAAAAATGTTTCCACATGTGACCTCCAATTAAAATCTGTCTCCTGTGGTTACTGACCTTTCTGCCACTGAAACAGTTTCTCCTATTTATGCTATCAAAACCCTTCAAGACTTTGAACACCTCCATAAAATCTCCCTTTAACCTTCCTTGCTCTAAGCGGAATAAACCATTTCTCCGGTCTCTCATAGAAAATGAAGTCTTTCATCCCTGATACCATTCTTGTAAGTCTTCTCTCCACCCTTGCTAAGATCTTGACATCTTTCCTGATGTGTGGTGCCCAGAATTGGACTTAATATTCCAGCTGGGGCCTAACCAGCGCTTTTTAACTCCCTTGCTTTTGTACTCCATACATCCATTTATAAAGCTGAGAATTCTGTATTCCTTTTTAAGAGGCTTCTCAACTTGTTGTGCCACCTTCAAACACTTTTGTACACACACCCCCCCAGGTCCTGTTCCTGCACTTCTTTTAAAATTGTATTATTTATGATGCCTCACCTCATTCTTCCTGCCAAAATGAATCACTTCACTGCCTTACATTCCATCTGTCCTCTTGAAGTCTGTCACCATCCTCGTCACTGCTTACTACATTTATGAGTTTCCTGCCATCTGCAAGTATGCCCTACATACGCAAGTCCAGGTGATTGATATGTAACAAAAGTGCAGCGTTCCCAATGCTAATTTCCCTTAGCCAATTTCATATCCATGCAGCCACTGCCCCTTCAATCCGATAGGCTTCAATTTTGCTAATAAGTCCATTATGTAGTACTTTATTAAATATTTTTTGAAAGTCAACTGCATTATTTCTGCTCTATTCTTTATTCTATTGCTGTTCAAAAAGGATGAGTCCTGCTACATACCGTGGCTACAGGAAATCCCCCTATGAGTGACTCACAGCTCATAACACTGCACTCCAGTTTAACAACCAACATTCCCCTTTTCTCTGAGACAAAAAAAATCTTAAATTACATTCAATACAAAGTACTATTTTTAACGCTCAGCTACACTTGCAGCCAGTAGCTGATGAAGCTCCTCACCTCACTATCATGGAATGGCTTGGATCGAATCGTCAGGCTACCTAGTTCGATGGACTCCTGAAACCTGGTAGGAATGCGCAGGCCCTGTAGTTTGTCGTAGGCATGCCGAGCCAGTTTGTACGCACCCAACGCCTTACTTTGTTTGGCAAGAGCATATAAAGTATTACTGCTAATAGTTAAGGAATAAAAGGCACAGTCATTTCTCTTCAGAATTCCTATGGAACTGAAATTAATCACATTGCACAATATCAGTCATTGAAGAATTAACACATCTGTATTGCACACTGCAATACTGTCATTCTTTGCCTACTGTTTCGAAAGGATATTAAAGATGGCTTTCATGACATCTTCATTACTAATACCATACAGTGTGATTTCAACCTACACAAGTGAATGTCCAATTATTAGCCCAATGGGTAATGGTACCACCTGGTAGAGCACAAAGCCGTATAAAAAGTCCCATGTTTGATTCAGCATGGACTAGGAATCATGCTGAATTGGCTGATTTCAACTGGGGTTCTCCAATTCGTAAGGAAGAAATAGGCCAGGATTTTCAGTTCAGTGTGCGGGTGCACGCCTGAGCGTGAAATAATGCATGATGATATCGGGCGAGCGTCCAGACGTCATCGTGCACTCACTCGCTATTTCGGTCGGCGAGCGCGCACGAGAGTCTGCAGTGCACGCGCCGACAATTAAGAGGCCTATTAAGGCCCTTAAGCAGCTAATTAAGTAAAATTTTCCACTGCCCGTCCAACCTTACAGTTGGCGGACGGGCGAATAAGCCAGGCAGCCTTTGCATTTTTTGTGAAAACCCATCCATGACGGGATGAGGTTTCCAACAATGAATAAAAAAATTAAAAATTTTAAAACTCATTTTTAACGTGTCCCTCTTCATGTGACTGAGCCACATATGGGGACTTGTTTATATTATTTGTGAAATCTTCATTTTTCATTTTAAAAATCTTAAGCTCCCTGAGGCAGCTCTGTGCCTTCAGGGAGCTTTCAGTGAGCACACCCCTGCGCATGTGCACACTTCAGCGCTCATGCTCCTCCCACCCTCACCCCAGCAGCGCTGAGGCTCTTAGTGCACGTTTCACACTGGCCAGCCAGCGTGAAATCGCGGTCTGGGCCCGATTGGGGGCAGTGGACCATTTCACAGCTGCTTCCAAGCCCACCTGCCACACCTGCCCGATAAGGAGAAAATAATAATTTTCATAAGATTATTGGAATTTTTTTAGAGTAATAGTGGTGTGTGTGTGTGTGTGAGAGAGAGAGAGAATTAAAGGCAGCTGGTCTGAAGGCTTTGATGTAACAGAAGATAAACTAGGTTTGAAATGTTAAGTAGGTGTGAAGGGAACATTTGCATTTTTAAATAAACCAGACTGGCTTGAATTCAAAAGAGGGAGTGAAACGTTTCACCTAGCCAGGAGAAGTTAAGAAACAGTGGGCAGAATTTTTCTGTCAGCGAGCTGGGGGCTCGTCGATGCGAAAAGACGTCGGGGGGATCCCCAACATCATCCCACCCCATTTAAATATTCAGGAAGGCGGGCAGACAGCGAAATCAGCTGTCTGCCCGCCGACCTGTCAATGGCCAATTGAGGCCATTGACAGGATAATTAAGCCAATTAAAGGCCCTGCCCGTCCAACCTTAAGGCTGGCGGGCAGGCCAGGAGCCCCAGCGGGCTTTTGAAAAAACATGAAACCTCATCCACCGGTGGGGTGAGGTTTCATGTCTGTTTTAAAAAACTTTAATAAAGTTTATTTGATATTTATTAACATGCCCCATCTCGTATGACATTGTCACATGAGGGGGACATGTTAATAATTTTTTTATTTTTCTGTTTTTCAAGTTACAAAAACTGTCAGCGCTCTCCCTGAGACAGTACTTAGTCTTAGGGAGCTGCACAGGAAGCGCATGGCCTGCCCACTCAAAATGGTGGCGGGGCCCATTTTGGCAGCGGCGATCGGCTGCCCGCCTGCCGCTGGGGCTCACCCGCTCATCAAGGGCAAAATTCTGCCCAGTGTGTTTATTCTTCCCAAAGATTACTGGTAAAATTGGTACTTTGATGAATTTTTATTATTAGAGAGATAAAGTCCAAAGACACAGTGAAACAATGCGAATTTGCATTCAAAGGGGAAAATTTGTATAAAGAAAAGGCTGTGTGCAAGGGAAAGGAATTCTAAGATCTAACAAGTGTGAAAAGCCTCCAGCATCTAAGCCTCAAGCTACTGTCTACAAGGAATTGAAGCTAAGAAAAACTCACTTTGAATTCAACTGCTCAGGGTATTGTGTGTTACTTTGCCTAGGTCTTTTAAAAACCTATGGGAGGGATTTTCTACACCCGCCCACCAATAGGTCGTCCAGTCCCACCGCAAGTCAATGGACTTCTGGCTGGGGTGCCGCCTTGCCCGCGGCCGCTCCCGCCCACAACAGAGCCAGAAAATCGCGGCCTACATGTCTCACTGTTGCCTTAATGGAGGTGTAATTCAGATTTAGGTTAATTAGGGAATTTGGAAGTTATCATAGTAGTAACTTGTAGATGTATGTTTGTGCTTAAAATCATTTCTTCTATTAATAAAGGTTTAATTTAGTTTTGTAAGAAACCTATAAGATTTGGTGGCTTCTTTTTAATGAATTCAAAGCCCGCATCTTGAAATAAGTACACATTGCAAATAGTTGTGACAACTGCTTCAAATTTCCCTCTGGGCTTTGTGCAGCTTGGCATTTACCATCTACCTGCCATAACAAATTGGCCTCAGAGCCCAGCAAAGAGGCAAAAATCTGCTAGGCATATTGCTCCTGATCACTATCTGGTAACCGATATTATAAAGCAGTACATGTGAGAATGTTGAGTGAAGGTAGAATTTGGCTCAGCTGTCAACCTCCTCAGTTGATATTCTGCTGACACTCGTTATGTAACCTCACACAAGAGTGGGCTTGATGCCGCAAATGCCCATGGAAATGTAGCCCAGTAAAAATCAGTTTTTGAAGGATTCAGGAGGAAGGGAAAAATTGACAAAATTAATCTCCAGGAGTAAGTTTGTGATATTGTCAAGATTAGAACAAACACAACAAGTGAACAAGGCACTCAGTAAAGCGCATTCCGCTGCCACGCTGTGCTCACTCAACATTAATACAATTAAGCAGCTCTTCCTTGAGATTTTTCCCTGGCTGGTTAATACGCTGCAACTACAAAGCTGAGAAAATAAATCTTTTTAATAAGAGATTCCATCTCAGTGAGGAGGCTTCATGCCAATCCACATCCAACAACCTGCTCTGAAAACTCTGCTCTCATTTTGACAGCTATGACAAATTCCAATGCAGGAGATGAGACAATCCACAATATTCTAAAACAATCAATAGCATTCTAAATCAAACAACTCTCAATATTCTAAAAGAAAAAGTCAATTCATTCCATCTCCCAATGTTAATGGATGGATCCTTTAAAAAGATTCCAGGGTCCGGATCCATATCTTCACCAAAAGTTAATCAGTTCTTCTTGTCATGCCCTATCCATGTACAAAGATGCGTTGAAATATGTCCATTAGTTTTTGAGATATATTGTTTACAGCAAACAGGGGTGAAAACTGGATAGAAGCAATGTCAAAGCAAATACAAGTTGACTGCAACCGGAATAAAAAGCCAGTATTAGTAATCTAACAAGTGGTTTGTTGTAAAAACCTACCTAATTCATGAATATTCTTTAGGGAAGGAAATCTGCCATCCTTACCTGGTCTGGTCTACATGTGACTCCAGACCCACAGCAACATTGTTGACTCTTAATTGCCCTCTGAAATGGCCTAGCAAGCCACTCGGTTGCATCAAAAAATTGACACCACCATCTTCTCAAGGGCAAATAGGGATAGATAATAAATGCTGGTCTTGCCAGCCATTCCAACGTCCCATGAAAGAATAAAGAATAACCTTGTCAGAACACATTGCATAACTGCGAGATATAGAAGTGGGTTCTGCAGTACATAAACAATGCAAGTCAATGCAACAATGCAAGACGTGCTAAGGTACACTGAATGCATAAACTTTAATAGGGATTTGTCTTACAGCAACCAGCTGCACCTGCATTGTTCACTCCTTTAATGGGTGGGATGATAATCTGCCTGCCTATGATGATCAGCCCAGGAATTATGTTCCATATTGTTAGAGCCCCATTGCCATGTACAGGCTAAAGATCATTGGGATAAGCTTAAAATTCAGGGATGGCTCACAAAAACTTGCCTCAGAAGTGCCAGTTTTGCAAGCTTAAAATGAAGTTTGAAGTTATTCCATTTTTATATTTGAATGTTTTATTCATTGGTCCCGTTCTGGTTCATTATATGCACTACAATGCTCAAACTGACATGGATTGAAGTAAGGCTGGTGGGCATGGAATTTCTGCTCTCCTGGTTTCAACACTGGGCTAGATGTTGAACCCAAGCAATATTTTGTTTGTGATATACTCCCTCCTGGCATACAGCTCTCTATCTTTACTCTAGCCATCCCAGTACGCTGCACTACGACCCACCATCTACAGGTCATATTTGGGCTCAAACTCAGTTTTCCCTCCTCTGCTGAAGGCACTGACTTGTTAGGGTACAGTTTCACTGGCACCAGCAGTTCTTTAGTACCTTATCCTAGGTACTCAGATACCCTACTCCCAGCTCTCCGCTAATGTTTTAGCATGATTGCGAACACCTGTGTCACCGCCCCCCCCATGACCATCCTTCCTTTCTTCCCAAGTAAATATCTAGCCACTTTTAGTAGCTTCTACAACGTGAGGTGGGAAGGCCACTATTTGAGGGAATCGTAAACTGTAAGCCCATATTCTACACCCTATGTGTCGTGGTGCACTGTAGCACCAAATGCTAACTTTTTGTGCATGTACATTGCTGAACATTTTGAAAAATTTCAGAAGTCAAACAGAAGCAGTACTTACAGGGAAAGTCTCAGCTCCAACAACCACTTAGCCTCAGGTCAACTCCTCCTTTTAATTAATTTGCATTATTAAAATTAATGCCCAAATTGGACATTTAGAATTGGTAGCAATTGTCACATCCGAGGAGGCTTGCATAAAATTCAATGTTGCTGTATAGCAAGTAGTAATCTCCCTTTAAAATTTAGATGTATGTGACCAATATTTTTCAGTGTGACATCCCTTTAAATATCTTTGCATGGCCTTGCACATTTATCAGTTATCACGGAACAAAACTTGGGTAGCTGATGCGTAGCCACATAACTGTGCAGCTTAGCAGGAATACTATATAGTAGCACCCAGGTTACAAATAAATCAACAGTATCTGTCTTTCCATTATCTCTCCTATGCTGATGCCAACTGTATCAAAACCATATTGAGTAGGTCACATTAAAACAACCAATACTTTCTGATCCTGGCAAACATCAACTGAACTTTTTCCAGTTCTGATGAAAGGTCATTGACCTGAAACATTGTGCTGGATTTTACAGTCCCGCCTCTTGGAGTGTTTTTGGCAAGGGGGTTGGCTAGCCCACCACCTTACCTGCCCATCCTTGAGCTGAGCACCATAATACACTAGGTGAGCAGGTGTCATAATTGGCAGCCCACCCAACATATTTAAATGAATAATTAAAAATCAATTAGGCTTGTCAACAAGCCTATTGACTGAGATAATACACATAATAGGGTTGGCATGGGCAGGCAGCTGGGAGTGGGCAGGCCGTTTTATGTGGCTTAGGTGAGAAATGGCGGGAAGAAAGGTGACACTTCATTCGGGGGCATGCCTCGCGTGCATTGGGGCATCCTCCCTAAGATGTCACCCCCAGTTCCTTCTTTTCGCCTGCCCTCCAAAATCAAGGTGCCGCACCCCACTCTCCCCACTCCCAGGTTCCCAGATTGCTCTTCGCCCTAAAAGCCTGGGACTTACCTTTCTGTGGTAGCCATTGCTCTCCTTCATGCTCCCTCCTGAAGTCCAGGCAGCGCCCACCACTGAGCTCTAAAGCTCAGGGACTGCTGGAGTTGCTGGCCAATTTGATTGGCTGGCAGCTCTCAAGGACGGGATTTCCTCCCACTGAGGAGAGGAAGTCCGAATGTCAGCTAGTTTAGCCCACCCTCAGCATGTTATAGCTGCCAGGCAGGCTTCTTTCCAGTGTGTCAGCTGCTGGCTGACTTTCCTTCTGGGAGGGCGAGCAGTCTGCCCCCTCCCCCCACCCCCACCCCCCTAACACCGGTAAAATCCAGCCCATTAATGCTGTTTCTCCCTCCACAGATGCTGCCTCACCTGCAGTATTTTCAGCATTTTCTGTTTTTATTTCTGGCATATGAAATAGCTCAGGTGACAAAAGGATACACCTTGGAGATGCCCAAAGGAGTTTCTTTTGTAAGATTGTGAAGTAAAAATCTGGAAATGTTGAAGAGCGCTTCAGGTAAGTGGGAACTAAAAGGTTCATCCTGCAAAAAAGATAGAATGAGATAAATTTTGGGTTTATATTCTGATTCACTATATTTGCTGTCGCTCTTTGCATACAATGAGCCACAGAGGTGAAGGAAAAAAATCAGAATTAATGTAAATTGCAGCAGAGTAACATGAGATTTAAAGCATTACATCAGAATGTACATTTAATATGTTTCTAATTCAGTCCAGTTAACCCTAAACAAAAATGATTTTTAAGCAGAGATAATGCTCCCACTTCTTTCCTCCCAGGAGGAGACTAATAATATGGTGCAGAACACAAAAGGTCGTGAAGCTTATAGGAAGTGACTAGACCTCCCACAGCTACCTCGGCTGCACTTCCTTACACCCTGCTTCCTGTAAGGACTCCATTCCATTTTCCCATCTCTGCTGCATCTGTTTTGATGATGTAACCTTCCATGCCAGTGCTTCTGCATGTTTTCTTTTTTCTTCAACCAAGGATCCTCCAAGCCCTTGACCAGCTCCACCCCATTCCGAAGGGATCGTTCCCTCCACGATCTTCTGGTCCACTCCTCAATCACCCCCATCACACCCTCTCCTTCACATGCCATTTTTCCAATGGACATGCAACACCTGACCTTTTATCTCCTCCCTCCTCACCGTCCAAGGACCCAAACAATCCTTCCAGGTGAAAAAGCAATTTATATGTACTTTTTCCAATGTATAATGTATTCACTGCTCCCAATGCAGTTTGCTCTACACTTGGGAGACCACATTCAGATTACCAGGCAGCTCACCACCACCTTCTCAAGTGCAATTAGGGATGGGCAATAAATGCTGGCCCAGCCAACAAAGCCCAAGTCCTGTGAATGAATTTTTTAAAAATTGAGCGACCGCTTTGCAGAAAATCTCTGTTCAGTCTGTAATCATGACCCCAAGCTTCCAGTTGCTTGTCATTTTAATTCTCCACCTTGCTCTCACGCTGACATCCCTGTCCTCAGCTTGCTGTACTGTTCCAATGAAGCCTAACGTAAACTCAATAAAAAGCACCTCATCTTTCAATTAAGCACTTAAGCACTTTACAACCTTCCGGACTCAGCATTGAGTCCAACAATTTCAGACTGTAATCTCTGCTCCCATTTTGTTTCCTTTTCTCTTTGCAGCTTTCAGTTTTAGTCTTATTTTCCCCTTGCTTTTGCTTTCCTAACTTGGACTTTGGTCTTTGGTCATCCCTTTGAATACTTTCTTCTATGGTCTGGTGCCATTCTTTTGATTTTGCCTGTTTTTCTACGTTAAAGGTGTTATATACATGCAACTTGTTCCTATTGTTGTACAGGACATTAGAGTATACCAACAAAAACAAAAATAGAAAAACTCAGCAGGTCTGACAGCATCTGCAGAGAGGAACACAGTTGACATTTCGAGTCCGCATGACTCTTCATCAGGACTAAGGAAATAGAGAAATGAGGTGAAACATAAGCTGGTAGAGGGGGGTGGGACAGGTAGAGCTGGATAGAGGGCCAGTGATAGGTGGGGGCAAAGAAGAGATTGCCAAAGATGTCATAGACAAAAGGACAAAGGAGTGTTGATGGTGGTGATATTATCTAAGGAATGTGCTAATGGGGACACAATAGATCGAAATAAATTTTAAAATAGGTGGGAAAAGAAAAATATATTTTTTTTAAAATTATAAATCATTGGAAAAGTGGGGATCAGAAAGGGGGTGGGGATGGAGGAGAGAGTTCATGATCTGAAGTTGTTGAACTCAATATTAAGTCCGGAAGGCTGTAAAGTGCCTAGTTGGAAGATGAGGTGCTGTTCCTCCAGTTTGCGTTGAGCTTCACTGGAACATTGCAGCAGGCCAAGGACAGACATGTGGGCATGAGAGCAGGGTGGTGTGTTGAAATGGCAAGCGACAGGAGGTCTGGGTCATGCTTGCGGGCAGGCCGAAGGTGTTCCGCAAAACAGTCACCCAGTCTGCATTTGGTCTCTCCAATGTAGAAGAGACCACAGATGCTGTCAGACCTGCTGAGTTTTTCCAGCTATTTTTGTTTTTGTTTCAGATTTCCAGCATCTGCAGCATTTTGCTTTTAGCTTAGAGTACACCAATGCTTGCACAGCCACAAAATGATTGCCAAGTTCATCTAGGTGCTTGAGAGTTTTACAGTCCTAATGAACAGACAGGCATTTCTGCAGATGAGAGTCCAGGATGGTATGTTGCCTCCCTGTGACAAAGTAGAGGATGTCACTGAGCAGCTGTAGAGTACTGAGTGGAAAGGGTGAACAACCAGAGGTCATGGTTCATCTTGATACCAGTGACATAGGTACAAAGAAGCACGGGGTCCCACAGGTAGATTTTAGGGAGTTAGGAAAGAAACTGGCAAGCAGCATCTCAAAGGTAGTAATCTCTGGATTACTTCTGGTGCCACATACTAGTGAGTATAGAAATAGGAGGATAGAGCAGATAAGTGCATGACTGGGGAGATGGTGCAGGAGGGCAGTCTTTAGATTCCTGGGACATCGGAAGCAGTTCTCTAAAAAAAAAAATCGGATCTCTGCACAGCGGCTGGGTTGCACTTGAACAGAGCAAGAATGAATACTCATGGGGGCAGTTTGCTAGTGCTATTGGAGAGGTTTTAAGCAAACTTGGCAGAGGGATGAGAATCAGGATATAACCTTAGAGGAAAAACAAGGTGCAAAAAAAAATAGGAGTGATAGACAGCACTAGAGTAATAAATAATTAAGTCTTAAGTGAGGTAAGAGTAAGAGGGAATGCTTAGGGCTGTAGCTTCTAAGCTCCAGGGCAGTGTTTCTGGGGGGGTATCCCAAAGATGCACTGGGGAACCACCTCTGGAAATTCCCAGGTAAGGTTTGCACGGCAATTGCCTGGGAAACTTCCGATGGGCAATTGTCTTGTACTGGGAACCATCCAAAAGTATGATATAAATCCTAAACTTTGGATGGTTCCGACTGTCTTACAGTAATAGCTACCCAGAAAAAGTTAGAAGAGTTAAAAGCACTTCTAGCTTCTGAGTAACCATTGTACAGATCCACACTGACCCCCACCACCCCGAAACATCAGGAAACTCCCTCCATCTGCCTGACACCCCTTTCCACAGGACTCCCCCACCATCCAGACTACCCCACCCCCTTCTCCACAGGACTCTCCCACACCCCTAACTACCTCCCCTCCACCATGGGAATCCCCCACACCACCCCCTCACATGAGTCCCCCAGCTCCCCCGACTCCCCCCCCCCCCCCACCAACCCCCCCCCGCCGGCCAACTGCCCAACCCTCCCCCCCGCCGGTCTGGCCCCCCTCCCACGACTGTCCATGCTCCCCCTCGCCCCCCAATTGTAACTACTTACTTGACAAACCTACGTTCTCCCTGCCTGGACCTTTAAATCTACCTGGTTTATGACAGCTAGTGCCATAAAAAAGGGGCTTAGCCTCCTTCCCTCCAATTCTGCAGCGCTCCACAGAAGGCTCCGGTAATGCACCGCCCTGCACAGTTCTTACCCTGCCTGAGTCGGAAGGTCGGGAGAGAAAGGATCAAAAGAATTTTAAAGTAAAAACATAGGAGCAGAGTGGCAATCCGACTCTGATTGTCACTCCACAGAAGTTCAGTCCCATAAAGTCTAAATTAGATTTACAGTGCGTGCATGTGAATGTGGTAAATAAGGTTAGTGAGCTGCAGGCACAGAGAACTAGGTGGGAATGTGATTTTGTTGCAGTGATGAAGGTCTGGCTCAAGGGCAGGACTCGGTACTAAATATTTCTGGGATGCAAGCTGTTCAGGAAAGTTAGGGAAGGAAAGGAAGGAGATGGGGTGGTTAGATTGAGCCATGATAATGTTACAGTGCTGCAGAGAGCAGATGTCCTGGTGGGATCAAGGACAGAATCTATTTGGTTAGAGCCAAGAAACAATAGATAGCATTACACTAGTGGCTGTAGTCTATAGGCCATCAACTATTTGGAAATATATAAAGGAACAAACTTGCGAGGAAATTACAGAGAGGTACAAAAACAAAGAGTAGTTGTAATGTGGGGCATTAATTATCCTAATGTACACTGGGATAGCAATTATATAAAGGGCAGAGAGGGGGATAAGCTTCTGGTGTATTTAGGAGAATTTTCTAGATCAGCATGTTTCTGGTCCAACGAGGAAGGAAGCTTTGCTGCATTTGGTTCTGGGGAATGATGCGGGTCAAGTGGATCAGGTGTCAGCAGCAGAAAATTTAAGGGCTAGTGATCATTGTTTCATAAGATATAGCTTAGCTCTGGAAAAAGGACAAGAACATAGGAGTAGGCAATGCGGCCACTCAATAGGATCATGATTGGCCTGATCTTGGCCTCAATTCCACTTTCCTTAGTGAGATTAGTGAGGAAGGATCGCGGCTCAAAAGATCAGGAAATAGAATGTGAGGGTAAACAAGCCAGGAATATAAAAACAGATTGTAAGAGCTTCTACAAGTATATAAACAAGAGAAGAGTAGCTAACCTTAGAAGCAGAAACAGGAGAAAGTATCATGGGGAATGACGAAACAGCAGAGGCATTGAACAAAAAATTTGTGGCTGTCTTCAAAGTTGAAGACACAAATTACTTATTAGAAATAAAGGGTAAGCAAGGGGCTAATAAAGAAATCAAAGTAATTAACATAAGCAGAGAAAAAGTGCTGGAGAAACTTAAGGGACCAAAAGCTAACAAATCCCTGGGACCTGATGGCCTACATCCTAGGGTTCTATGGCAGAGAATGGCAGAGATAGTTGGATGCATTGGTTATGATTTTCCAAAATTCTCTAGATTCAAGAATGGTCCCAGGGATTGGAAGTTAACAAGTGTAATTCTGCTGTTCAAGAAAGGAGAGAGAGAGAGAGAGAAGACTGGAACTACAGGCCAGTTAGCCTGACATCAGTTGTCGGAAAAATGCTGGAATCTACAGTATTACTAAGGAAGTTTTAACTATGCACATAGGAAAACATAGCACAATCAGACAAAGTCAACATAGCTTTACAAAAGAGAAATCGTGTTTGACAAAGTTATTAGAGCTTTTCAAGGATGCAACAAGTAGGGTAGATAAAGTGGAACCAGTAGCTATAGTAAGCTTGGATTTCCAAAAGGTGCCACTTAAAAGATTAATACGCAAGATAAAGCTTACAGAGTTGGTGTTAATATATTAGCATGGATGGAGGAATGGTTAATGGACAGGAAGCAGAAGTAAGGATAAATTGGACAAGTTTTCAGGCTGTAGTTAATGAAGTGCCACAAGGATCACTGCTGAAGGTTCAGCTATTTACAATTTATATTATTGACTTAGTGGGAGGCCAAGAATAATGTATCCAAATTTGCTGACAAGGACTCAGCCCCCAGTTCTCGGGGATAGAGAATTCCATATTCACCACCCACCGAGATAAGAAATTCCTTCTGATGAGGGGGTATCTTAAATAGGCAGCCCCTCATTCAGAAGCCATGCTGTCTAACAGCATTTACCCTGTCAAGCCTCCTCAGAATCTACCTTCCTTACTTTTATACTCATCCCCATTGTAATAAATGCCAGCATTCCATTTACTGACCTAGTTGTTTGCTGCACCTGAATGCTAACATTTTGTGTTTCAAGTACAAGGACCTTCAGAACCCTCTCCACCGCAATGTTCTGTGGTCTCTCTCTATTTATATATCTTGCTCTTGTATTCCTCCTACCGAAGAGGATAAACGTTACAGTTCATTTGCTAAATTTTTGCCATTCATTCAACCTATCAATATCCCTTAGCAGACTCTTTGGCCTAGATGTTCGACTCGGGGTCGGGTTCGCAGAATCAGGAGATTTCCCAGCTTGGCGAACCCGACTTTTAAAAACATCCACCCACAGGTTGGATATTTGGTCAGGGGGTGGGGGAGCTGCAACAGGAGTCAGGGTGGGCAATCCGGAAATGAATGTGCACACTGCCAGGTGCGGAAGCAGGCTGGGTGCAAGGCCATGCCCCCCACCCAATTCCCATGGCCTCCATACCCCCTATGTCAACCCATGTTTTTCCACCCAGCCCCCCATAGCCCCGTACCCCAATGTCAACTTAGTGCCAACTCATACCAACCCATGCCCCTCCCACCCATCACCTTTTGCCCTTACCCCCTCCATGCCAACTCGCCTAGTATCCTAGTATTGTTGGGCAGTTCCTTGATAGTTTTGACACTTCCTGGGCAGCTTTGACACTTCCTGGATAGCTCTGAAAGCCTTGACACTTCCTGGATAGGTCTGACAGCTTTGACAGCTGGACAGCTCCTTAACATTTCCTTGAGAGCTGGATAGTTCCTTGACAGCTGGACAGCTCTTTGACTGCTTGACAATTCCAACAATTTTGTGCACAAAAAGTGCATAATCATGTTCACTTTTAACAATCCTAAAGGGTGCCTTACCTCTCCCAAAGGGCTACCCTGGTTATCCAAACACTTCCACCAAGTTCAGACCTCCTCTTACTTGTTCTAATCTGCACACTCAGGATTCCACACTCCTGTTCTTCCAAAATCCCACTTCAGTGGAGGCAGTTGGTGATTTAAATGGCCAGCTGCCTCCGTGAATCGCGCATGCGTGAACCTTGGCCCAACTCGGGCCCTGCCCCCATCAGGATGGGAAATGCTGGGTTCAAAGGCAGGACTCAAAATTTTCTGCCATTTCGGGGATTTTCGCCACGACGGAGAGCCTCTCCACCAAGGGTGAAATCCGTGCCTTTATGTCCTCTTCACAACTTGCTTTTCCACCTGTCTTTGTACCATCAGCAAATTTGGCTACAATATAGTCGACGCTTTCATTCAAGTCATTGATATAGATTATAAATCGTTGATGCCCCAGCATTAAGCCCTGTGGTGCCCCAGCACTAATCCCTGTGGCACCCCACTAGTTACAGTATGCCAACCTGAAAATGATCCATTTATCCTGTCTCCTTCTGTTTTCTGTTAGTCAATCCTCTGTCCATGCTAATTTATTCTCTCTGACACCATGAACTCTTATCTTCTGCAGTAATCTTTTATGTGATACCTTATCGAATATCATTTGCAAATCAAAATACACATCTACTAGTTCACCTTTATCCACCCTGCTTGTTATATATCAAAGAATCTTCAAACTTGTCAAACGCAATTTCCATTTCATAAAACCCTGTTGACTCTGCTTGATTGTATTACTTTCTAAATGTCCTGCAACTGCCTCTTTAATAATGGATTCTAGCATTTTTCCAATAACAGATGTTAGGTGAACTGCCCTATAGTTTGCTGCTCTCTATCTCCCTCCTTTCTTGAATAGGGGCATTATATTTGCATTTTCCAATCCTCTGGAACATTTCCAGAATCTAGGGAATTTTGGAAGATTAAAACCCATACACCCACTATCTCTACAGCCATTTCCTTTACGACTCTAGGATGCAGGCCATCAGGTCTAAAGGACTTGTTAGCCTCTAGTTAGTTTGCCTAGTACATTTTCTCCAGTGATAATGACCGATTTAAGTTCTTCCCTCCTTTTTGCCTCCTAATTTTCTATTATTGGGATGCTTTCAGTGTCTTCTCCCATGAAAATAAATACAAAATATTTGTTCAAAGTCTCTGCCATTTCCTTGTTTCCTATTATTAATTCCTTAGTCTCATTTTCTAACAGACCAATGTTTACTTTATCTACTCTCCTCCTTTTTGTAGAAGCTCTTATTTTCTGTATTTTTATTTCTTGCTATTTTACTCTCGAGAGCAATCCAGCGTAAAAATAATTAATTGGATGAGGGCCAGTTTCAACAGGGTGAGAAAGGACCTGGCCCAGGTAAACTGAAATCAAAGATCGTCAGACAAAACTGTAATGAAACAATGGGCTAATATTAAAGAGGATATAATTCTGGAACAGTCAAGGTACAATTCCACAAGGAGGAAAGAAAGGACAAAGGAAGCCAAAGCTCCCTTGATTAAAGAAAGAATGAGAATAAGATGAAGATAAAAAGGGTGTGCATGATAGACAATGTTGACAATACAAATGAAAACCGGGCTGAATATAGAAAGTTCAGACAGGAAGCGGAAAAAAGAAATAAAAGAAGCAAAGAGGGAATATGAGAAGAGACTGACAGCTAACATAAATGGGAATTGAAAAGTGTCTGTAGGCTTGTAAATAGTAAATGAGTAGTAAGAGGAGGGGTTGATTAGGAACCAAAAAGGGAATTTATGCATGGAGGCTGAGGACATGGCTGGAGTGCTAAATGAGTACTTTGCCTCTGTCTTTACCAAGGAAGAGTTTACTGCAGAACTCAACATAAAGGAGGAGTAGTTGAGACACTGAATTGACTAAAAATTAATAAACAAGAAGTATTAGAGAGACTGGCCAGAATAAAAGTTGATAAGTCACCAGGACCGGATCAGATACATCCAAGGATACTGAGGGAAGTAAGGGTGGAAATTGCTTAGGCAGTGGCCTTAATCTGCCAATCCTCCTCAGATACAGGGGTGGTGTCAGAGGACTGGAGAATTGCAAACATTACACCCTTGATCAAAAAAGGTATAGCGATAAACCCAACAATTATAGGCCACTCAGTTTAACCTTGATGGTGGGAAAGCTTTTACAAATGATAATTTGGGACAAACTTAAGACAGTTAGGCAGTTGTGGATAAATGACAGAAAGCCAACAGATTTGTTAAGGACAAATTGTGTTTAACTAGCTTTATTGAGTTTTTTGATGACATGACATAGAAGGTTGATGAGGGTATTGTGGTTGATCTGGTGTACATGGATTTCCAAAAGGGATTTGATAAAATGCCACATGACAAGCTTGTCAGCAAAGTTCAACCCTTGAAATAAAAGGATCAGTAGCAGCATAGATACAAAGTGGCTGAATAACAGGAAACAGAGAATAACAGTGAATGATTGGTTTTCCAATTGGAGTAAGGTATATAGTTGGGTTCCCTAGGTATTAGGACCACCTCTTTTCCTGATATATATCAATGACCTAGATTTGGGTGCACAGGACAGAATTTGAAAATTTATGACACAAAACTTGGAAGCATTTTGAACTGTAGGAGCATGGTTATAGACTTCAAGATGACAGAGACAGGGTGGTGGAATGGGCAGACATGTGGCAGATGAAATTTAATGCAAAGTAGTGTGAAATGACCAGGTATATGTGCACAAATCTTTGAAGGTGGCAGAGCAGATTGAGAAAGTGCTTAATAAGGTATATGGGATCCTGGGCTTCATAAATAAAGTCAGAGTACAAAAGCAAGGAAGTTATTCTGGATTTGGGTTTTTGTAATGGGATGGGATTAATTAATAATCTCATAGTAAAGGATCCTCTAGGGAAGAGTGATCATAGCATGCTAGAATTTCAATTTCAGTTTGAGAGCGAGAAACTTGAGTCCCACATTAGTGTTCTGGAGTTAAACAAAGGTAACTACATAGGTATGAGGGCAGATTTAGCCCTAGTGGACTGGGCAGGAAGACTACAAAGTAGGACAGTTGATGAACAGTGGCAGATATTTAAGGAGATATTCAATTCCTCCCAAGTAAAATATATTCCAAAAAGGAAGAAAGATGGTAACAGGGGGAAAAAGCATCCATGGCTAAGCAAGGAAGTTAAAGATAACACAAAGGCAAAAACTAAGGCATACCAAATTGCAAAGGTCAATGGCAGGCTGGAAGATTGGGAAACTTTTAAAGATCAACAAAGGGTTACTAAAAAATAATAAAAAGAGCAAAGGTAAATTATGAAAGAAAACTAGCGCAAAATGTAAAAACTGATAGCAAAAGCTTCTACAAGTATATAAAAGGAAAGAGAGTAGCTAAAGTGAATGTTGGTCCCTTGGAGGACGAGACTGGGGAGTTAATAGTGGGGAATGCAGAAATGGCAGAGATGCTTAATCAATATTTTGCCTCAGTTTTCACGGTGGAGGACACTAGTACCACCCCAATAGTAACAGGTAGTGCAGAGGGTATAGAGAAGGAGGAACAATCACCATCACTTGAGAAAAGGTACTGAGCAAACTATTGGTATTAAAGGGTGACAAGTCCCCAGGACCTGATGGTCTACATCCCAGGGTCTTAAAGGAAGTGGCAGCGGAGATAGTGGATGCATTGGCTATAATATTCCAAAATTCCCTGGATTCTGGAAAGGTTCCATTGGATTGGAAAAATGCTAATATAATGCCCTTATTCAAAAAGGTGGGGAGACAGAAAGTAGGAAACTATAGACCAAAAACAAAAATACCTGGAAAAGCTCAGCAGGTCTGACAGCATCTGCGGAGAGGAATACAGTTAACATTTTCAGTCCAAATGACTCTTCATCAGAACTAAGGAAAAATAGAAAAGAGGTGAAATATAAGCTGGTTTAAGGGGGGGTGGGACAGGTAGGGCTGGATAGAGGGTCAGTGATAGGTGGAGATTGCCAAAAGATGTCATAGACAAAAGGACAAAGAGGTGTTGACGGTGGTGATATTAGCTAAGAAATGTGCTAATGGGGACATTAAGGGTGGAAAGCAGGATGAGCAAGGGACAGATAGCCCTAGTGGGGGTGGGGGGGAAATCGAAATAGGCTAAAAGGTAGAGATAAAACAATGGATGGAAATACATTTAAAAATAATGGAAATAGGTGGGAAAAGAAAAATATATAAAAATTATTGGAAAAAGGGGGATCGGAAAGGGGGTGGGGAAGGAGGAGAGAGTTCATGATCTAAAGTTGTTGAACTCAATATTAAGTCCAGAAGGCTGTAAAGTACCTAGTCGGAAGATGAGGTGCTGATCCTCCAGTTTGCGTTGAGCTTCACTGGAACAATGCAGCAGGCCAAGGACGGACATGTGGGCATGAGAGCAGGGTGGAGTGTTGAAATGGCAAGCGACAGGGAGGTCTGGGTCATGCTTGCGGACAGACCGAAGGTGTTCCACAAAGCGGTCACCCAATCTGTATTTGGTCTCTCCAAAGTAGAGGAAACCACATTGGGAGCAGCGAATGCAGTTGACTAAATTGAGGGAAGTGCAAGTGAAATGCTGCTTCACTTGAAAGGAGTGTTTGGGCCCTTGGACGGTGAGATGGGGGGGAAGTAAAGGGGCAGGTGTTGCACCTTCTGTGGTTGCATGGGAAGGTGCTGTGGGAGGGGGTTGAGGTGTAGGGGGTGATGGAGGAGTGGACCAGGGTGTCCCTATAGACCAGTTAGTTTAACGTCTGTTGTTGGGAAATTGTTGGAGTCCATTACTAAGGAAGTAGTAATGGGGCATTTGGAAAGTCAAAATGCAATCCATCAGAGTCAGCATGGTTTTATGAAGAGTAAATCGTGTTTGACTAATTTGCTAGAGTTCTTTGAAGATGTGACAAACAAAGTGGATAATGGGGATCCTGTAGATGTAGTATATCTGGACTTCCAGAAGGCCTTTGATAAGGTGCCACATAAAAGATTAATACACAAGCTAAGATCACATGGAGTTAGGGGTAATATATTAGCTTGGATAGAAGATTGGCTAACCAACAGAAAGCAGAGAGTCGGGACAAATGGGTCTTATTCTGGATGGCAAGCTGTAACTAGTGGGGTGTCACAGGGTTCGGTCCTTGGGCCCCAACTATTTACAATCTATATTAATGACTTGGATTCAGGGATAGAAGGTACTATAGCTAAATTTGCAGATGACACCAAAATAGGTGGGAAAGTGAGTTGCATTGAAGAAATAAGAAATTTACAAATGGATATGGACAGGTTAGGTGAATGGGCCAAAATTTGGCAGATGGAGTTTAACGTGAATAAGTGCGAGGTTATCCATTTTGGTCGGAAGAATAAAAAGGCGACTTATTATTTAAATGGAGAGAAACTTCAGAATGCTTCAGTGCAGAGGGATCTGGGTATCCTCGTGCATGAATCACTGAAAGCTAGTATGCAGGTACAGCAGGTGATAAGGAAGGCAAATGGAATCTTGGCATTTATTGCTAAAGGAATAGAGTATAAAAACAGAGAAGTGTTGTTGTAACTGTGCAAGGCATTGGTGAGACCGCACCTGGAGTACTGGGCACAGTTTTGGTCCCCTTACTTGAGGAAGGATGTAGTTGCACTGGAGGAGGTTTAGAGAAGGTTCACTAGTTTGATTCCAGAGATGTGGGGCTTGTCTTATGGGGAGAGATTGAGTTTAGGCCTATACTCGCTGAAGTTTAGAAGGTTGAGAGGAGATCTAATTGAGGTATATAAGGTGCTAAAGGGGATAAATAAAGTAGATGTGGAGCAGATGTTTCCCCTTCTGGGGCATTCTAGAACGAGAGGCCATAGTTTTAGGCTAAAGGGTGGTAGATTTAAATCGGAGATGAGGAGGAATTACTTTTCTCAAAGGATCGTGAATCCGTGGAATTCACTACTTCAGAGTGCAGTGGATGCTGGAACGCTGAATAAATTTAAGGAGGAGATAGACAGGTTTTTAATTAGTAATGGGTTGAAAGGTTCTGGGGAGAGGGCGGGAAATTGGAGTTGACGCCGAAATGAGATCATCCATGACCGTATTGAATGTCGGGGCTGGCTCGAGGGGCTGAATTGCCTGCTCCTGCTCCTAGTTCTTATGTTCTTCTTATGTTCTTATGGTGAACCTTTATAAAACAATGGTTCAGCCTGAACCAAAGTGCTGTGTCCAATTCTGGGCAACACACTTTAGGAAAGATGTGAAGGCATTAGGGACAGTGCAGAAAAGATTTACAGGAATGATTCTAGGGATGAGGGTCTTCAGTTATGTGGGACTGTTTTCCTTAGGTAAGAGAGGGTTGACAGGAGATTTGATAGGGGTGTTCAAAATCATGAGGGGCCTGGAGAGACTTGATAGGGAGAAACTTTTATTGGCAGAAGGGTTGAAAAGCAAAGGGCTCTAATTTAAGATCAATGGGGAAAGAACCAAAAGCAAATAAGAACCAAATAAGAAAAATGAGTAAATAAAAACAGAAAATGCTGAAAAAAATCAGCAGGTCTGGCAGCATCTGTAGAGAGAGAAACAGAGTTAACATTTGGAGTCCGTATGATTCTTCTTCAGAGATAAAGAGAGCTAAGGGATGGGCTCTTTAGCTCTGAAGAAGAGTAATTTTCCAGCATTTTCTGTTCTTATTTCAGATTTATAGCATCCGCAGTACTTTGCTTTTATAAGAAAAATGAGTGGTTAGGATCTGGAATGCACTGCTGAGAGTGTGGTGGAGGCAAATTCAATTGTGGTTTTCAAAAGGAAATTGGATAATTATGTGAATAGGAAAAAAACGTAGGGCTACAGAAAAAGGCCAGGGAGTGGGTCTAGTTGAGTTCCCCTTAGGGTGCCGGCATGGACAAGATGAACCGAACTGCCTCCTTGTATGCTGTAACTGTTCTATGATTCTAAGTAACGTTATGGAACTATCTCCCAAAGTCCATCCCTTAGCTCTAGATAACAAAGATTTATGTAGTCGGTTACATTTTTGGGATGCAAAATAGCATCAAAGATAACATAAATACTTGAGGTTCAGAAAAGAAAATAATAACTAAGTAACTGATCAAAATACAGCAGCTTGAATAAATTAAGAAGTGAGAGAAAAACTTGCTAGGGTAAAGGACATCAGAGGGTAGTAATCTCTGAAGTCTAATGAGTCCAGGAACTGTAAAGTAAAATAAGTTAACATGTGCTGGAGAAATGGTGACATGGGGTGCTAGGTGGAGGGCTTCAAATTCCATTTTTGTTTGTTGGTCGCCATGCTTGGTTTGCTCTGTGCGATTGTGTCTTAAACTCAAGAGCATCTTCTTGACAACACGGTCCATATTGCCTGCTTGATTCCATGCGCCAACTTATAAGGTGAGTATAACCTTACACACGTATTTTAAAGCTGAAAAATTGAGGCCGACTCCTGGAATGCAAAGATAAGCTTCAGCTTCTTTTCACTACTACAAGCAGTCTTCTTAAACCCCTCTCCCCTGTCTCCTTCAACCTCACCTCCAACAACCATGGCCCTCCTCCTATTTTGCATCCACATGCTGCACCTTGGCTACATCTTCCGAAAGCACAGCGTTAGTTTTCACATATACGCTGATGACACTCAGCTCTACCTCACCACCACTCCTCTCGACTCCTCCACTTTTGCTAAATTATTAGATCGTTTATTCATCATCCAGCACTGAATGAGCAGAAATTTCCTCCAATTAAATATCGGGAAGACTGAAGCCATTGTTTTCAGCCCCATTCCAAGCTCAATGCCGAGCAACCAATTCCATCCCTCTCTCTGTTAACAGTCTGAAACTAAGCCAGTCTGTTTGCAAGCTTGGTGTATATTTGACCCTGAGATGACCTTCCGACCACACACCTGTGCCATCACTAAGGCAGTCACCACCTGACTTTACTCCTGTCTCTGCTCATTGGCTGAAATCTCATTCATGCCTTTGTTACCTCTAGTCTTGATTATTCCATTGCACTCCTTGGCTGGTCTCCCAAATTCTACCCTCCATAAACTTCAGGCAACTCAAAACTCTGCTGCCCATGTCTTAACTTGGACCAAGTCTCATTTAGCTATCACCCCCGTTACTGCTGTACATTTACTCCCAATCATGCATCATGACCTTGAACATCTTGATTTTAAAATTTTCATCCTTGTTTTCAAATCCCCCCATGCCCTTACTACCATATCCCCCACCTCCCCCACACCCCAACTCTGTAATCTCCTCCAGCCCCTACACTCCGAGATACCTGCGCTCATCTAATTCTGGCCTCGATTTTAATCACTCTACCACTGGTGGTTATGCCTTCAGTTGCTTTAGGGCCTAAGCTCTGGAATTCCCTTCCTACTCCTCTCTGCCTCTCTATCTCACTTTCCTCTTCTAAGAGGCTTCTTAAAACCTACCTCTTTGACTAAGCCTTTGGTCATCTGTCCAGTGTCAACATTTTGTTTTTCCATTTGCCCATGTGAAGCACCTTGGGAGGTTTTATTATATTAAAGGTGCTATATAAATACAACTTGTTGTTGATGTTCAGTTCTGCTTTCACTTTTGGGCATGCACTTCATAAAAGTGAAAGGAACATATCTTTTTGTTTCTGTTGGACTGTGGATTAAAATTACAATGGCTGCAGTTTGAAAGGCATGTCCACTGGAACAGGATGAGAGATATATACAATGTTGCAGTCCTGGAACAGAGTGTGCCATGAAAGACAGGATGGTGCCAGAAAGGAGTCCTAGACCAAGGGAGCTGCGTAGCAACAATGTTTTAATTGGCTCCTGACCAGGTGACCAGGTTTTGTGTGAGGGCAGTGCAGCAGAATAGCCCCTAGCCTGAAAGGAACGAGACCTAAAACCTCTTTCACCTGTGTGTGAAAGATTCCAGTAATTCCACAATAACAGCTAGCTGGCTTTTTCTCCTCACATCTCTATAACCTGCTTTCTCTCTGAAAACCCCTGTCAAGAGGCAAAAGGGGCGAACCACTGTTAGGGACATTGAGACGCAGGCGCTCAAGTAGTGAACTAAATACTGTAAGTGCTGGAAGACCACCTCATGTCATCAACGAGAGCTGAAAAGAATTTGGAAGACAACGATGAAAATCAACCCATCAAATCCTGTACTCCAGAACTGGTGCTATTGAACTGTTTTATCCCACCCTTAAAATCCACGGTTTTGTGTGTCTTACGTGTCTTGTATGTGTGTGTATAGGGATTTAAGGAAGGGCAGAGTTTAGGTTACAGAATTAGAAATTGCAGTTCATATTTCTTGCTTTTGCCACAGATTAACGAAATTTGTTCAATAAACAGTTATTTACTTATGAAGTTTACAAACCTGGTGCTCGTATTCTGTTAATTTAAAATAAACAGTTAGGTAGAATTGGGGCATTCTGGTGGTTTGGTCAAACTTTTCACATTTGTCGTGGCTCGGGGAACAGTAGGGCTGATATTACAGTGCACTATCCCCAGTTCCCAGACAAAAGATATATTCATCTTGGAGGGGATGCAGCACAGATTCACCAAAATGATACTGAGGCTAAAAGGGTTAAATTATGAGGATAGGCTACACGGACTAGGTTTGTATTGCCTTTTAGGGGAGATTAAAGGGCGATAAAAATTGAGGCGCTTGATGTTACTGCCGCCAAATGGTACAAGTTCCAGCTCTAGATGATATATTCATTCATGTTCTGCATCACTGGACACCCACTAAGCAGACCTTGCAGTGATCCAGATAATACCTTAGTTGTTCAATATCTATTTCAAATTTAGCGAAGTACCTTGTGTGTACAGGGTTCTATGATCATAACTTCTTAGAAAGTATACTGAAAGACATTCTGATGAGATGAAGCCAACTGCAAACCAACAACCTGATTTATTTTACATGAAGAAATCAAATATAATCTTTTAATGGAGTTTGACAATTTTCTTCTATTTATCCTAAAAAACAAACCATACATCTGATTATCATTCTGGGCTAAAATTTACTCAAAGGTTAGCAATCCACAGGCTGACTCACAATAAATCTTAGAAAGCAGATTTCAGAGAGAATCTTATTTATGGAAAGTCCTTCTTAACAGTTTCTTACCGTGTATCTCTGGATTGAGTGGTATGCATGGTAAAGTTCTGCCAGGTGCTGGAAATGGTGAAACATTTTAAGCATCTCGAGTTGCTTCTCTGCATTTTCTGTTAAATATTTGCAAATAGTTTTTTAAAATTATACTGCCTAATTAAATAAAAACAAACTAAATTTCATCCAGATGTTAACTGTTAAAATTTGCATCAGAATTATCAAGAAATGACCAATATGTTAAATAAGCTCATCTGTTTGATATGTAAAAGCATTCATCCAATTACCTATCAATCTACTTTCTTACCAGAAATGTATCTAGTTATTTCTCAAATCTAGTTAACTTCTGATAAATGTTCTGACCCTAATGCTGAGGCTGTGTGACCCATATATTGAGCTTTGTTTTCACAAAAATTAGAAACATTAGGTATCCTGAGGGACAAGCCCTCAGTGAATATTTACATGAGTTCAAAGCATTTCAAGGCTTTCAAACAAAAGTTAACAATGCAGCCACTTATAAAACAATAGGCGTCAAAAGAAAGGCAGAAGCAAGAAACAGGGTCTGTGAACAAGTGATCCTAAACAGCTGTTTAACGGTGCTACTAAGTGAGGTAGGTTGTTCAGCAATGCAACATACATGGAAGGGGATAGCAGTCAGGGTCAATTTTGTGTGCAGTTCTATGGAGCATTGCTACCAGGAACTAACTGCTGGGCCTTGGAGTTCATAAACAACATTCAATAATAATAGTGGTCTTATCTTGACCTATATCCAGGCAGTGCACAGACAACATCCAATAATAATAGTGGTCTTATCTCAAGCTATATCCAGGGGAACATTAGGGGGAACTTCTTCACTCAGAGAGTGGTGAGAATGTGGAACGAGCTACCATCTGACATGGTAAATGCGGGCTCACTCAAGTTTTAAGAATAAATTGGATAGATACATGGATGGGAGAGGTCTGGAGGGTTATGGACTAGGTACAGGTCAATGGGACTAGTGGAATAATACTTAGGCACAGACTAGAAGGGCCGAATGGCCTGTTTTCTGTGCTGTAGTGTTCTATGGTTCTAATAGTGGTCTTATCTTGACCTATATCCAGGCAGTGCATAGACAACATCCAATAATAATAGTGATCTTACCTCGAGCTATATCCAGGCACTGCATAGACAACATCCAATAATAATAGGCAGCGTCATTGAACCGACTTTCCAAAACTGCATTGTGAGTCAGCTGTTCCAGAACCTTGACTGCCTCACCTTGCCGGCCAGCCTTGTGAAATGCTGGGAGCGATAGCAAAGGAACCCAAAACATCATGAGAAATCAAAGCAAACTTTTAGAGATCTTTCATAACGTACATGTAATTAGCAAGCTGGTCACTGCTGCACTGAAAATTGTCATGCTGCAGCAAACCTATCGATGTCCTGCAGTTGTGACCCCGTTAGAATTTTGGCGCTGCATTAGGATTGGGCCAGCAGGCAGGCATGATAACAGAGGTGCATCTTCAGCACACATTTTCCTATTTAATCATGAAATTTGGTGCCTCCCCATTATTGGGTGGGAAGGGCTTCAGTCCTCAGGCCACTTCACTTCTCTGTTCCTCCTCCCTAGGGACAATGTTGCTATCCTGGAACACAAGAGTGCCATAGAGAACAGGATGGTGCCGGAAAGGGGTTCTGGACTAAGGGAGACTGCCTGACAACAGCATTTTAATTGGCTCCTGACCAGGTGACCAGGTTTTTGTTTGGTAACAGTGCAGGCAGAACAGCTCCTAGCCTGCAAAGAGGGAAGACCTGAAACCTCTCTCTCCTGTGTTTGTAAGATTCCAGCAATTCTGCCATAATAGCTAGCTGGTTGTTCCTCACATCTCTGTAACCTGCTTTCTCTGAAAACCCCTGTCAAGAGGAAAAGGGGAAAAATCACCAGTATAGACACTGAAAAACAAGTTGTTCAACCAGTGAACCACAGACTGAAAGTGCTGGGAGACCACATCGTGTCATCAACAACAAACTGCAAGGAATTTGGAAGGCATCAATCAAAATCAACCCATCTAATCCTGTACTCCAGATTGGTGCTATTGAACTGTTTTATCCCACCCTTAAAATCCATGTTTTGTGTGTCTTCTGTGTGTGTGTATGTGTGTTTGTGTATAGGGGTTTAAGAAGGGGTAGAGCCTTCCGGACTGAATATTGAGTTCAACAACTTTAGATCATGAACTCTCTCCTCCTTCCCCACCCCCTTTCTGATCCCCCTTTTTCCAATAATTTATATATATTTTTCTTTTCCCACCTATTTCCATTATTTTTAAATGTATTTCCATCCATTGTTTTATCTCCACCTTTTATCCCTCTCCGCAGATCCTGTCAGACCTGCTGAGTTTTTCCAGGTACTTTTGTTCTCTAGAGTTTAAGTTATTGAGTTAGAAGTTAGCAGCTCATGTTTCTTTCTTTTGCCACTAGTTAAAGACAATTTGTTCAATAAACAGTTATTTACTTATGAAGTTTACAAACCTGGTGTTCATATTCTGTTAACCTAAATTGAGTAGAATTGGGGCAACCTGGTGGTTTGGTCAAACTTTTCATATTTGTCGTGGCTCAGGGAATAGTGGGGCTGATATTACAGTGCACTCTCCCAGTGAGTCGTGACAATGCTTTATCTCTCTCAGCGTACCAGTTTCCATTCCTGTGTGATTCCAACTGAACCAGGGTTACGAAAACTCCCAGAGTAGGCAGTTCTACCCCAAGCCTCTAATCACAGGCTGATCCTGAGACATCAGCCATGCTGTAAAGGGTGAAAAAAAGGAGCTTGCAACAACGTACCTGAGTGAACAGAAGTTCCACCCCTCATATGACTGACAGGAAAATCTTAATGTTAGTGGGGACCTTTCAGGATAATATACCTGCCCATTTCCAGTCAGGTCCATTGGACACCAACAGCACATCCAAGGAACTTCAGAGCCAATGTCAAAACACGTTAAACCAGACACCGACTATAAGCTGCTTTTTCTTTATTACATACAACCAAGGAGCAGTAGGCCATTCAGCCCCTCGAGCCTGCTCTGTCATTTAATAAGATCATGGCTGATCTGAAAGTAACCTCAAATCTGCATCCCACCTACCCTGATAACCTACCACCCCCATGCTTACCAAGAATCTATCCACCTCTGCCTTAAAAACATTCAAAGACTCTGCTTCCACCACCTTTTCAGTATGAGAGTTCCAAAGACTCACCATCCTCTGAGTGAGAAAAAATTGGCCTCATCTCTGTTTTAAATGGGTGACCTCTTATTTTTAAACAGTGACCCCTAGTTTTAGATTCTCCCCCAAGAGGAAACATCCTCTCCACACCTACCCTGTCAAGAATCCTCAGGATCTTGGATGTTTCAAATTGCCTCTTAACCTTCTAAACTCCAGCAGATACAAGCCTAGTCTGTCCAACATTTCCTCATAAGACAACCCGCCCATTTCAGGTATCAGTCTGGTAAACCTTTATTATTTCCTTGGCAAGCAGTGAAATAATTTCCCACTTGCAGACTTTCACAGAAAATCAAAGAATATGCTCATAAACTGTTATTTTATTCACAGCAGAAAAAGACAGCATAAGAGAATTAGATTTGGATAATATAATATCTCTTTTCTTATCTGAACATGGCTGAGCCCTGACTTTACCCAGCCAAACCTAACTAATTCTCACCTTTTTGAGCTTCTTCAAACTGGTCATTTTCTGCCAGCCACTGTGCATATGGCACATACACAGTGTCCTTGAATTCTGGGTGCCGAGCCACCAAAGTAAAGGCCTGAACAGAAAAAAAAAGGAAAAGCCAAAAACATGAGAAGCAGATTGGCATTATCCATCATTAGGCACTGTACTAAATGGTCCAACAGCACACACCGGGATGCTAATCAGGAGTTGGTCATTGCATGGTACTGCCTAGATCAGTCACTTGGGGAAAGTTGAAGCAGCACAAGAATGGATAAACATAGGGGTTTCTGAGCTAGGGAACCAGTAGGGCTGTAGCACATACAAAATCTGTCCTCACTTAATGGAAAGAAGATAAACTGAAGCCACTCATCTTATCTGACCTGCTGAGACCCTGAACAATTGTGGATCAGCAATACTAACAAAGGTGGAGAAGTGAGTCAATGTCCCAACAATATGGAAAATGTTGCTTTGGGGGATGGAGTTGTCTATAGCTACACTGTAACTGAGCTCATGAAGCTTTCCTGTGATCTTTTACTACATATGTGTGCATGATTTCACTAAAAAATTGAACAGAGTAAACCTTCCTGAAGCCCATTTATAATGTCACTATACCAAGTGACCAGAGCAATTCTACTCCCGAAGTTCTTTAATTTCAATCTCAGAAGAGGTCTCCCTATAGAACTTGTGTGAAATTGCCATTCCTTGCACCAGCCAACATTAAGTTGTCTGATTCAGATCAAACTGATAAGTAATTTTGTTTTATGCCCAAAACTTTGCAGAACTAGTATAGGACTGTCCAGACTCTCTCATAACTTTCGATTTTCTTAAGATTATAGGATCCCTATTATTTTGTTATTAATGTCATCTCTTTTCACTACAGTATGAACAAAGTCAGTGGTGAGTACTGGTAATAGCTTGATGGCATCAAGGAACCCTAGCAAAACTGGAGTCAATGGGAATCAGGAAACTCTCCATTGGTTGGAGTCATACCCAGCACAAAGGAAGAAGGTTGTGTTGGAGGTCAATCTTCTCAGTTCCAGGATATTGCTGCAGGAGTTCCTCAGGGTAGTGTCCTAGGTCCAACCATCTTCAGCTGCTTCATCAATGACCTTCCCTCCATCATAAGGTCAGAAGTGGGGAAGTTCACTGATGATTGCAAAATGTTCAGCAACATTCGCGACACCTCAGATATTAAAGCAGCCCATGTCCAAATGCAGTAAGACCTGGACAATAACCAGGCTTGGGCTGACAAGCAGCAAGTAACATTCACGCCACACAAGTACCAAGCAATGACCATCTCCAACAAGAGAGAATCTAACCATCACCCTTTGACATTCAATGGCAATGCCCTCGCTGAATTCCCCACTATCAACATCCAAGTTAGAGGCTAGGGATCCTGTGGCGAATAACTCACCTCCTGTCTCTTCAAAGCCTGTCCACAATCTACAAGGCAGAAGTCAGGAGTGTGGTGGAATACTCTCTACTTGCCTGAATGAGTGCAGCTCCAAAAACATTCAAGAACCTTGACACTATCCAGGACAAAGCAGCCCATTTGATTGGCACCCCATCCACAAACATTCACTCCCTTCACCACCAACGCACAGTAGCAGCAGGGTGTACCATCTACAAGAGGCACTGCAAGAACTAACCAAGGCTCCTAAGATGCAGCTTCCAAACCCATGGCTACTACCACCTAGAAGGACAGGGGCAGCAGACACATGGGAACACAACCACCTGAAAATTTCCCTCCAAGCCACTGACTTGGAACTAAATCACTGTTCCTTCACTGGGTCAAAATCCAAGAACTCCCTCCCTAAAAACACTGTGGGTGTACCTACACCACATGGACTGCAGCGATTCAAGAAAGCAGCTCACCACCACCTTCTCAAGGGCAATTAGGGATGGGCAATAAATGCTGGCCTTGCCAGCGACGCCAAAATCCCATGAATGAATAAAAGAAACATAGCACTAGTAGCTCGTAATCCTATAACAATCAGAAAAATCATATCATCTTTACTACACACACACAGGTCTGCCTTGAGGGAAAACTGTTTAATCACCATTGTGCCTATTCATGCAATTATTTCTCAACATGACCTGTTGGAAATCATCCTCACCTCCTCCCAGTGCCTGGTCTCCACATGCAGCAGGACCTGAGCCTCGAGGTCTCCCATTTTCATATATGTTTCCGCCGCGTAACCAGGATGCTGCAGCTTCTTTAAAAAATAGGCACATCTTGATAGGGGTTCCCGCTCAGCCTTGTCTAGTTTTCGAGCTACATCAATTAACCTATGCAAGTAAACAAATAGATTCTCATTATAGTTCAATGGTGTTTTGGTATAAACTTAGGAAAATTTAAGCATATGTGCCTGTGTTCTTTCATTGTTTGGTCCACAATTTTCTCTATTGTTATGTTTGGTTAGTGTTGGTTTGTGGTTAGGTCAGTGTGTGTGTTTGTGTTTGGTCAGTGCAAGTGCTTGTGTTGGCTGGTGGATTGGTCAGTGTGCGTGCCTGTGTTGGCTGGTAGATTGGTCAGTGTGCGTGCCTGTGTTGGCTGGTGGATTGGTCAGTGTGCGTGTCTGTGTTGGTGTGCTTTGGTCAGTGTGTGTATCTATATTTGCTCATTGTTTGGTCAATGTGTGTCTCTGTGTGTGCTCGTGGTTTGGTCAATATTTGTGTCTTTGTTTGCACATGGTTTGGTTAGTATGTGTCTGTGTTTGCTCATGGTTTCATCAGTATGTGTATCTGTGTTTGCTCATGGTTTCGTCAGTATGCGTGTCTGTGTTTGCTCGCGGTTTGGTCAGTTTGCGTGTCTGCGTTGGCTCATGGTTTGGTCAGTTTATGTGTCTGCGTTGGCTCGTGGTTTGGTCAGTATGTGTGTCGGTTTAAGATTTGGTCCATGTGTTTCTGTGCTGCTTCGTGATTTGGTCCATGTGTTCGTTTGTTGATTTGTGCTTTGGTTTCCGGGGTTATTCTACAGGGAGAACATGTACTGATTGGGCAGCAGAGGGAATAGAGATGCAGCAGCCCTGTGCAGTTAGCAATTTATAACTATGGGAACAGGCACCCATGCAGGCACAAGGATTGATTTATATGGCTAGTCCAGTTAATTTTCTGGTCAATGATTACCCCTAGGATGTTGATTGTGGGGTATTCAGTGATACTAATACCACTGAACATCAAGGGTAAATGTTAAGATTCTATTGTTGGCGATGGTCATTGCCTGCACTTGTGTATTGCAAATGTTACTTGCCACTTATCAGCCCAAAGCTGAATGTTGTCCAGGTCTTGCTGCATGTGGGCACAGACTGTTTCATTATCTGAGGAGTGGTATGAAAACGACACATACTTCGTTGAGAGCGGAGGTCGGGAGCTTCAACTCCTGACAGGCCTTGCAGTTTTTGCGCATGCGTAGACCAGGAGCTGGCTGCACATGCGCAGTTTTACACTTTTTACATTCATAGGGCCCAGCATGCCTGTGCAGGAAGAAAAACAGGATAAAAACATGGGCAGGTGAACGAGATTGGAGCACCATGGAAGACTAGTGTCCCATGTAGGGGACAGGGAGAGGTCCCAAAGGGGAGAGGGGGCAGGGAAATTCGCAAAAGAAGGGTCCCAGGGAGGTAACGGACAGGAAAAGTCCCAGTTCAGCTAAAAAGACTGGAGCAGAGAAACAGGCTCCAAACAGAAAAAAGGCCGTGGGGAGCAGGCCAAGTGAAGAAGGCAACTTAAAGTTGGTGACTTCATGCTAAGTTGAGGCAAAGGTACTCCTTTGTGTCAGCAGTGTTCTGATTGACGCAGCCGAAGGGCTGAAGGTGTGCTTGTGAGTTGGTGCTTGAGTGCATAGTCAGGGATCCATGGGAACAGAATCTCAGGAGGCGAGATTGAAACCCTGCAAGGTGGGTTGTCGTTGATACTATCCGAGCTGAAGCGACTTTTGGAAAGAATTTCCAGGTTAGATCTTCGAAGGTGAAGAACTGGAATCCCTCATGAGAGAGATAGAGTTTCAGTGAGATTAGTTGACTCAGTGTTCCTGATGTCTGGGTGGGTTGTTGAGAAATCCATGGACTCTGTCTTGGTCGCCTCTGCCATTTATTGTGTAGTGTGGTGTGTTCAACCACAATCTGCTTCTTAATTCACATGTACCTCATATTAATCCTGAACGTTAAAGTATAAGATAGGTATTGTGAATTGTTTTACCTTTCTGACCTTGTATTGTAAAGTTTATTTTTGTTTGTTCAAAACCAATGAAATCTTGTGACTTTATTCACTGAGAAAGAGTCTTGAATCTCAAACTTTGTCTACATTAAACAAAAGATTACTGGTCCATACCGTATCGTGCCAATAACATGGAGGTCTGGTCAAGGATCATAACAGGAGCTACAAACGGTACTGGACATTGTACAGCCATCAGCAAAGTTGTTTACAGTGTTGAAAAGTTTTATCTCAGCAATCCCAAACAATATGATGACATTGCATGCTGAAACAGTGGATAACTGAATTGGCTGGCACCAAAAACACAGAGATCAAAATATAACTAGGCAACTTAAATTTGAATTAAATGTGTCTGTGTCTTTTTCTGATACTGTATGGTGCGGTGGTATTGTCACTGGACTAGTAATCTAGAGACACAGGGTAATGCTCTGGGGACACGAGTTCGAATCCCACCACAGCAGATTTCAATTCAATAAAAATATGGAATTAGAATTCTGCTGATGACCACAAAACCATTGCTGATTGTCATAAAACCCGATCTGGTTGACTAATGCCCTTTAGAGAAGGAAATCTGCTGTCCTTACCTGGTCTGGCTTACATGTGATTCCAGACCCACAGCAATGTGGTTGACTCTTAAATGCCCTCTGAACAAGGGCAATTAGGGATGGGCAATAAATGCTGGCCTAACCAGTGACACCCAAATCCCATGAACAAATATTCAAAAAAGAAACCACACGCATCATAACTCACTGACAACTACAAAAACTCTGCAACACAATTGAGTAGGCACCAATGAATTAAAGTGTTTCTGGAGTAGAAGGCACCAGTAAATTAACAGATTAGTGGAGTAGAAGGCACCAGTGAATTAAAGTGTAACTGAAGCAGAAGGCACCAGTGAACTAATACAGTAATGGAGTAGAAGTGCCAGTAGATTAAGGCATTAGTGGAGCAGAAGGCACCATGTGCTGTAGGTACGCGCACAGAGTTGTTGGGGGAGGGAGGTTAAGTTCCAGGATTTTGACCCAGCAATGGCAAAGGAATGGCAAAAGGAATTGTGACTCGGAAGGGAACTTGAAGGTGGTGGTACTCCCATGCATATGCTGTCCTTGTCCTTCTAGGTGGTGGAAGTCGAGAGCTTGGAAGGCGCTGTTGAAGGAGCCTTGGTGAGTTGCTGCAGTATATCTTGTGGACAGTACACACTGCTGCTACTGTGCATCAGTGGCAGAGGGAACAAATGTTTAAGGTGATGGATGGGTGCTGATCAAACAGGCTGCTTTGTCCTGGATGCTGTTGAGCTTCTTGAGCGTTGGAGCTGCACTCATCCAAGCAAGTGGAGAGTATTCCATCACACACCTGACTTGTGTCTTGTAGATGGTGGACAGGCTTTGGGAAGTCAGGAGGTGAGGTGTGTTGCAGAATTCCCTGCCTCTGACCTCCTCTTATAGTTACAGTATTTATATGGCTAGTCCAGTTCAGTTTCTGGTCAATAGTAATTCCCAGGATGTTGATAGCAGGAGATTCAGCGATGGTAATGCTTTGAACATCAAGGGTAGATGGTTAGATTCTCTCTTGTTGGAGATGGTCATTGCCTGGCACTTGTGTGGCATGAATGTTACTTACCACTTCTCAGTCCAGGCCTAGATATTGTCCAGGCCATGCTGCATGAATACTTCAGTGCCTGACGAGTTGTACCGAACATCTCCACTTCTGATCTTATGATGGTGGGAAGCAGCTGAAGATGGTTGTACCTAGGACACTACCCTGAGGAATTCCTGCAGTGATGTCCTGGGACTAAGACGATTGACCTCCAACAACCACAACCATCTTCCTTTGTGTTAGGTATGACTCCAACCAGTGGAGAGTTTTCCCTTGATTCCGACCGACTAGAGTTTTGCCAAGGCTCCTTGGTGCCACACTTGGTCAAATGCTGCCTTGATGTCAAGGACAGTCACCTTAGCTTTTGAATTCAGCTCTTCTGTAAATGTTTTCACCAAGGTTGTAATGAGGTCTTAACCCACACTGAGGTTATTGATGAGTAAGTGCTGTTGATAATACTGTCAACAATACTTTCCATCACTTTGGTGATGTTGAGAGTAGACTGGCTGGTGGTAACTGGCTGGATTGGGTTTGTCCTGCTTTTTGTGGACTAGACATACCTAGGCAATTTTCCACATTGCTAGGTAGATGCCAATGTTGCAGCTGTACTGGAACAGCTTGGCCAGGGACACGGCTAGTTCTGGAGCACAAGTCTTCAGTAATATTGTTGGAATGCTGTCAGGGCCCATAGCCTTTGCAGTATCCAGTGCCTTCAGCCATTTCTCGACTTCATGTGGAGTGAATCAAATTGGCTGAAGACTGGCATCTGTGATGCTGGGGACCTCCGGAGGCCGAGATGGATCATCCACTCGGCACTTCTGGCTGAAGATTGTAGCAAATGCTTCAGCCTTATCTTTTGCACTGCTGTGCTGGCATCCCCCATCATTGGGGATATTTGTGGAACCTCCACCTCCAGTGAGTTGTCCACCACCATTCACCACTGTATATGGCAGGGCTGCAGAGTTTAGATCTGGTCCATTGGTTGCGGGTTCGTTTAGCTCTACAGGCATGCTGCTTCTGCTCTTTAGCATGCATGCAGTCCTGTTATAGATTCACCCAGTTGGGACCTCATTTTTAGGTATGCCTGATACTGCTCCTGCCATGTCCTCCTGCACTCTTTATTGAACCAGGGTTGATCGCCTGGTTTGCTGGTAATGGTGGAGTGGGGGATATGCCGAGCCATGAGGTTACAGATTGTGGTTGAATACAATTCTGCTGCTGCTGATGGCCCACAGTACCTTATGGATGCCCAATTTTGAGCTGCTTAATCTGTTCTGAATCTATCCCATTTAGCATTGTGATAGTGCCACACAACACAATGGAGGGTTTCTGCAGTGTGAAGACAGGCTTTGTCTCCACAAGAAATGTGCGGTAGTCACTCCTTCCAATACTGTCATGGACAAATGCATCTGCAACTGGTAGACTGGTGAAGACGATCTTAAGTAGGGTTTTCCTTGTTGGTTCTCTCATCACCTGCCGCAGGCTCAGTCAAGGAGCTATCTCCTTCAAGACTCGGTCAGCAGTCACTCTTGGTGATGGACATTGAAGCGCCCTACCTAGAACACCCTTGCTACTCTCGGTGCTTCTTTCAAGTGGTGTTCAACATGGACAGGCACTGATTTATCAGCTGATGGCAGTAGGTGGTTACCAGCAGGAGATTCCTTGACCATGACCGGAACTTTCCAGTCCCGTCCGCAGCAGAAAATCCCGACCCATGTGTGACTTGATGCCATTCAACTTCATGGGGTCTGGAGTCAATGTTGAGGATCCCCAAATCCACTGCTTCCTGACTATATACCACTGTGCTGCCACCTCTGATGGGAATGGGATGGAGAATTCTGGGGTATTGGCTGTGAGGTGTGATTCAGTGAGTGTGACAATGTCAAGTTGTTTGATTCCCTGTGGGACAGCTCTCCCAATTTTGGCACATGACCTCAGCTGTTAGCAAGGAGGACTTTGCAGGTCAATTTGCCAGGGCGTGCTTTTGTCATTTCCGGTGCTCAGGTCAATGCCGAGCGGTCCATCCGATTTCATGCATAATACATTACTAGAACAGAAGGCTCCAGTGAATAAATACGTTAGTGGAACAAAAGGCACCAATGAATTAAGACAATGCTGGAACAGAAGACACCAGTGAATAAATACATTAGTGGAACAGAAGGCACCAGTGAATTAAGACATTACTGGAACAGAAGATACCAGTGAATTAATACATTAGTGGAACAGAAGGCACCAGTGAATTAAAGATTTATAGACTTACCCTCAATAAATTAATAAACTAAAACAGCAGTGTGTCCTAATTAGTAACAAATTTGCACAGGAGCAAGAACCAAAACATGAAATGGATACATGGGCAGCCAGGAAGTAATATAATTGGCACATCAACAAATAAATTAATGGAGTGCAGGCATTTAGTGGATTAATGTGGCAGCAGACACAGCAACATATCAGTTACTTAATGGAACAGCAGGGACAACTGAAATTCACAGAATAATAGTACATCACCAATGAATAAGATCAATGACAAAAGACTTAGAAAGACATATACAAGACAAAGATCAAAGAAATATACTGGAAAAAAGCTAATTTTGAGAACGAGAATGAAACAAGGGAAGGAAAACAAAAAAAAAAATTGCAGTTAAACAGGACAACGATGGAAAATATCTAAAATCAACAGATTTCAGGAGATGTATACTTTGCTAAAAAGAACCAGTGAGTGACTAAAAAGACAAAGGTAAAATTGAAACTGAAGAAAAAGGCACATACTGAGTACATGGACAATAACTGGAATACAAAGAAGTTAAGGAAGAAGTCAATAAAGGAACTTGAAAAGCAACGAGATACTACAAACTTAAATTATCAAGGAATATAAAAATACCATTAACAAGAGGATAAAACCATTGCTCAGAATATTCTGAATGTGTGCATATTATAAGAAGTTAGGGAATAGGCACTATTACATACTGTATTCATTAGAAAACAGAATAAGGCCAGAGATCTGCTGATCTAATTCAAAAAAGGGAGCAAAAGACAAAGGAGAAGGAGTAGGCCATTCAGCCTTTCCAGCCTGCTCCATCATTCAATAAGGTCATGGGCAGTCTGTTTGTGGTTCCAACTCTACTTGCCTACCTGCCTCCCATAACCCTTGACTGCTTTGTAAATCAAAAATTGATCTTAATTCAGCCATGAATACATTCTGTGACCCACCCTCCACTGCTCTTTGGAGAAGAAACTTCCAAAGATTAACCACCCTCGGAGAAGAAATTCCTCTTCATCTCCATTTTAAATGGGAGACCCCTTATCTGCCCCCAATTCTAGATTCCCCTATGAGGGCAGATAAATCAAGTTCACAGAATTATAGGCAAATCAGCTTAACTTGGGTGGCTACAAAAATAATGGTATCTTTGCTCAAGATACAATAGAAATATATCTAGAATCCAAAAATATAACCATGGTTCAGTAGCTAGTAGTCTCGTTTCAGAACCTGAAGTTTGTAGGTTTAAGTAGCTGGGCTTGAGCACAAAGTTCAAGGCTGACATTCTAGTGCATTACTGAGGGAATGCTACACTGTCAGAGGTGTCTTCTTTCATAAAACATTCCATGGCATTATTTTGTCGAAGAGCAGGGGAGATATCCCCAGTGACCTGGTCAATATTTCTCTCTCAATCAACATCACAAAAGCGGATTATCTGCTCATTGTCATATTGCTGTTTGTGGGAGTTTGCTGTGTGTGAATTAGTTGCCACATTTCCAACAGTGACTACATTTCCAAAGTATTTTGTTGGCTGTAAAGCAGTTTGAAATATCATATAGTTATAGAAGGCACTATATAAATTCAAACCTTTCTTTCTTTTAAAAAGTAACAGAGAATGGACAAGGATAATGTGGTAAATATACGTTTTCTATTTGTTCTCAGGGTCACTCTGGTGAAATAGCATTTACTGCTCATGCCAAGTTACCCTGAGAACTCATGATGTGGGTTCGCCTGGAACATCTGCAGTTCTGGTGGTCCTCCAACATGGTGTTAGATCAGGAATTCCTAGATACTAACAAGCTTGGAGAGATCTAGGTTACAGATTGTGATGTGAGAGGACACAAAGCCCAAGGCCCCGAGGCCAGCTATTTTATCAGCAGAGTAATTGTTCCAATTGTTCCACAAGGGAAAGTTGGATTTGGCAGACCGAAGTCGATAAGCCTGGGCCGATGATAAGAAGTGACTTGCAATATGGCAATAGAGACCCAACCACCCTACTTTGTTGAAGGAAAGTTCTGAAAATTAATTTTAGAAATTTTAAAATTAGAGAAAACACCCAAAACTTAAGAGTTAGATTGCTTGCAAAGTCCACTTTGGCAGGAAGAATAGAACAGCAGCAGATTATTTATATGAATAGAGACTGCAGAACTCTACTGTACAGAGGGATCTAGATGACATGAATCACAAAAAGTTAGTATGCAGGTACAGCAAGTGATTAGGAAGACAAATGGAATGTTGGCGTTTATTATAAGGGGAATCGAGTATAAAAGTAGGGGAGTGTTGCTGCAGCTGTACAGGTCCCTAGTGAGACCACATCTGTACTGTGTACAGTTTTGGTATAGATAGGATGTAACTGCTTTGGAAGTAGTTTAGAGAAAGTTCACTCAACTGGCTCCTGGGATGAAGGGATTATCTCAGAAGGAAAGGTTGAGTTTATACACATTGGACTTTAGAAGCATGAGAGGTGATCTTATTGAAACATATCAGATCCTGAGGGGACTTGACATGATGAATGCTGAGATGTTTCCCCTTGTGGGGGAGTCCAGAACTAGAGGACACAGTTTCCCATTTAAGACTGAGATGAGGAGAATTTGTTTTCTCTGAGTGTCGTTAGTGTGTGGAATTCTTTTTCCCAGAGAGCAGTGGAGGCTGGGTCATTAAATATATTCAAGGCTGAGTTAAATAGGTTTTTGACTGACAAGGGAGTCAAGGGTTGTGGGGAGCAGGTAGGAAAGCGGAATTGAGGCCACAATCAGATCAGTCATGATCTTATCAAATGGCAGAGCAGGCGCGAGTGGCCAAATGGTCTCTTCCTAATTTTTGTGTTCTGTTGGACAGTACTGCTAAATGGCCAGAAGTGCAACAAAATGACAGAGGTCATAGGAAAATGGAATGGAAAATGCTGACATAGCAATTTAAGCTGGTAAACATTGACAAAAACATTATGACATGACAACAGTGTGTAAAGTTTGTAAACATGTCGTGGATGCTCCAAGATCAACAATTTTATATAATTGCATTTAAAGGCCAGGAATATAGGGGGGATGCAATAATATCTTTCTTTTCTCTTCCAGATTTACAAATGACTATTTCATTCCATGTCACAGACTTACATATCAACCCAACCATGGTCCCCGATGATCTCAATCGCTTTTAGATGTTCCCCCGCAGAGAGGTACATTTCTGCTGCTGCTTTTGGTTCATTGATGTTCCTGGCCCAGTCTGCTTGTTTAGTAATCAACATCTTAGTGTCCTTGGGATCGCCTGAGCCAAGGAAATCCTGAGGAAGTTGTGATAAAATGGATCATTACCATTTCCTCTGGTAAATATCAAGAGTAAAGTCAAACAAATACAGATATTGATTTATGTATAGTATTTCATTAACCCCATCTAGGCTAAGGGGTTTTTGTTTAAAATAATCAGGCTTCCTTTAATAAGTTTCCTAATCTGATCATCCTTTTCCTTTTTAAATTTTTTTCGGGGTGTTGATGACATTGGCAAGGTCATATTAATTGCCCTACTTTAATTGCCCTGAGATCATTATGATTCAAATATGGTGTGTAAATGGTTATGTAGACCAGAGCAGATAGGGCATCAACTCTCTTCCCTGAAGGATATCATTAAACAAGTAGGGTTTACAACAGCCCTGAAGCTTTCATGGTCTTTTTTTTTTGGTGACAGTCCAATGTTACTGAATTAAATTTCACAACTTGCTAAAAATGGGATTTGAATTTAAGACCTCTTGGTGGCTAGTGCAGTCCCAGAATCATGAAGCTACTGAACCCAAGTTTGCTGTCCTCCAACAATGATGTTTTTAAGTGAAAATAAAACATGCAAAATTGGTCTGGTGACAATTTTCTCTTATTTCCTTTCCCTTCCTGCCAGGAATGACCAGGCCTCAGCTCTGCACAACAGAAATCAGGACCTCATCAGATCCAGGGAATGTGCCAGCCTCACACTGCTCTAATGCACTGCACTCTGGTGTTCCAAAATTAGTGATTTTTATTATTGCATGTCATGTCTAACTCCACCTTGTCCCTCTCCAACTCACAGTCACCCAAGCTGTCTGTGCAATGCCAGAATGTGTAACAGGTACAGAACATTAAAATCAAATTACTCCTCTAAGTCATTTTACAGTGGGTTTTTTATTGGAAAGTAGGCTGAATGCTTTTTTGTTTCTCTCATTTAAAAATGTCTGAGGTGCGAAAGAGATCCTAATGAGAGCAAATAAAACCAAGAAAATACAGGCAAATACAAAGAAGTGCAAATTAGGGAGAAAAGCTGCTCTAGCTCCTTTATATACATGCTGATGAAAGTTAAAATTTTAAATTGTAATTGAACCAATTTAAAAATGAGGTTTAAAAACCTTCCTGCACATTATTAGTAGGACAGTACCTTGGCATAATCAAACATGCATAGGTCAGTATACATATTTAAGGCTCGACTATTATTTCCTGTCTTCTTGTACAGCTTAGCTGCCTCGTGGAACTTGGCCTGGTAGGCATGCACGTCTGCTAGAAACAGCTCATTGTCACTCTCACCATGTTTTTTACGCTCCTGTAGAGGAAAAAAATCCCACTTGTAATAACTTAAAACACAAATAGATTATAGCTGAGCTAATTATGTATTAAAGGGAACAGTCGAGATCCGTATAAATTATGGTAGATATAATATCCTCTGAGGTTCAGTGGCAGCAATCATTCCTATAAGCAGAACTCAAGCCCTTCACGTTTTCCAGAGTTCGCTCTCACTGGTCAATGCCAACATGTAGGATAATCCAGAAGTGTGAGAATGCATCCCCATAGAACTAGAATTTATGACTTTTTAACATCATCACTCATACTCCTTCAAACTTTTAAAATGAGGCCAAATACCAGTCAATAAGCTGTTTTACTCCACAGTGGATGCATGTAAAAGAACAACAATTAAGGCAACTCTTATTTAGCTCAATCAGTGCAACTTTACACTATAACCTCCCCATTCCAGAATGACTGGGACCAAGTCATTTCTGGATTTCAGAATTTTCTGCATTATAGAATGATGTGAGCATGCTTAATCACAAGTGTGTGAACGAGAAGCCACTGCAGATATAAATATTTACCTGAAACATAAAACAGCAAAACAATGTTATAAAAATTGTTTTACTTATCCAAATACTGTATCATCCATGTTTTCACACTGCTTCCAAATGTCACAAATTGTTGACACACCCGCACCAGACGCCTCACACAAATTTTTCACTGAAACACCCTGATCTAGTTTCTTTATTATTGCACCTTTTCCATTATTGTAAGTGTAACATGCTTACATTTTGCTGTAATTTTCTTAGGTGCAATGGCAAAGGTTTTACAAAAACCAAACCATATCATGGGAATACTTGAGTCTGCTCAAAAGCTCTGCTACAAAAGTAAAGGGGGCCGATGACTTCCCAATTTATAGCAGCACCCAGACAGCAAGTCGGTGGGAATGCTCAAAAAATTTCCAGACACCTGGTGTTTCCAGACTAGAGACGTTATAGTACAATACAAAATAATGAACATGCTATATTTCCCCACATTGGTGGGAAATGTCGTTTGACTTAGGGCTCAAAATATACAAGGTGTGAGGACAGGCGAATTCACCCTTGAAAGATCCTGAATAGCCCATGAAAAATCAAAGACGGGAATGAAAACTTCAAAATACTGAGAGAAAAGTCACCCTTGTACAGAGATCCCCATTTAAAGCGCATGCTAATAGCACGTTTTTTGTTTCAGCGTGGTATGTCAATTATAGAACTTACCAGAATAATGCAACTGCCATTTTCTCTTTAGCGTGGATCCTGTACATACACCAGTAACCGCACTGTAACTGTGCATGCTCAGTATATTCTTTAAACTCTTCCCACTGATTTGCTCGCACTTCTAACCCAATCCCCTTCACTCATTACCAGTTACCCTCCCGACCCCCTCCCGCTCGCTGGTCCTTCCGAACCCCTTCCGCTCACTCCCAACACCCTCTTGCCCGCCAGTCCTCCCTGCCCCTCCATTCACTGGTCCTCCCACTCACCAGACCTCCCAATCCTCTCCTGCTCGCTGGCGCTCCCGACCCACTCCTGCTTGCCAGCCCTCCCAAAACACCCTCCCACATGGCAGCCCTCCCAATTCCCTCCCACTTGTTGGCCCACCCAGCCTCCTCTAGGCCCCTATTAATAAAGCCTAGGATGCTGCATGCTTTATTAACCAAGTTCTCAACCTGCCCTGCCACCTTCAATGATTTATGCACGCATACATCGAGGTCCCTCTACTCCTGCATCCCATTTAGAATTTAACCCTCAATTCAATACTGTTTCTCTGTTTTTCTCACCAAAATGAATCACTCTACACTTCTCTGCACTAAATTGCATGTCACTTGTACACCCATTCCACCAACCTATGTCCTTTTGAAGTTCTACACTAACCTCCTCATGAGTCACAATATTTCCAAGTTTTGTAATATTCACAAATGTTGAAATTGTGCCCTATACACTAAGGTCTATGTCATTAATATATATCAGGAAGAATGGGGGTCGTAACCTTGATTCTAGGGACCTCCAGTCTGAAGAACAACTGTTCACCACTACTCTCTATTTCCTGTCATTCAGCCAATTTTGAGTCACAGAATCACAGTGAAGAAGAGGCCCTTCGGCCCATCGAGTCTGCACCGACACGTGAGAAACACCTGACCTACCTACCTAATCCCATTTACCAGCACTTGGCCCATAGCCTTGAATGTTATGACGTGTCAAGCGCTCATCCAGGTACTTTTTAATGGACGTGAGGCAACCCGCCTCCACCACCCTCCCAGGCAGTGCATTCCAGACCGTCACCACCCTCTGAGAAAAAAAGTTTTTCCTCACATCCCCCCTAAACCTCCTGCCCCTCACCTCGAACTTATGTCCCCTCATGACTGACCCTTCAACTAAGGAGAACAGCTGCTCCCTATCCACCCTGTCCATGCCCCTCATAATCTTGTACACCTCAATCAGGTCGCCCCTCAGTCTTCTCTGCTCCAACAAAAACAACCCAAGTCTATCCAATCTTCCTTCACAACTTAAATGTTTCATCCCAGGCAACATCCTGGTGAATCTCCTCTGCACCCCCTCCAGTGCAATCACATCCTTCCTATAATGTGGCGACCAGAACTGCACACACTACTCCAGCTGTGGCCTCACCAAGGTTCTATACAACTCTAACATGACCTCCCTACTTTTGTAATCTATGTCTCGATTGATAAAGGCAAGTGTCCCATATGCCTTTTTCACCACCCCACTAACATGCCCCTCCACCTTCAGAGATTATGGACACACACACCAAGGTCCCTTTGTTCCTCAGAACTTCCTAGTGCCATGCCGTTAATTGAATACTTCCTTGTCAAATTACTCCTTCCAAAGTGTATCACATCACACTTTTCAGGGTTAAATTCCATCTGCCACTTATCTGCCCATTTGACCATCCCGTCTATATCTTCTTGTAGCCTAAGACACGCAACCTCACTGTTAACCACCTGGCCAATCTTTGTGTCATCTGCAAACTTACTAATCCTACCCCCCACACAGTCATCTATGTCGTTTATATAAATGACAAATAATAGGGGACCGAGCACAGATCCCTGTGGTACGCCACTGGACGCTAGAATCCATGGGCAGAATTTTACACCGATTGGGGCAGGCACGTGCCTGACCCATTAGCCGCGAAATCGCGCGAGATGGCGTCAGGTGAGCGTCCCAACGTCATCCTGTGTTCGCGCGATATTTCGGTCAGCGGACAAGCGCAAAAGTCAGAAGCGCGCCCGCCAACAATTAAGAGGCCAATTAGTGTAATTAAAGTTCCAATTGTCTCCGATTTTTCTTGGTCCATCCAACCTTACGGTTGGCGACAGGCGAATCGTCCAGGCGGCCTTTGCATTTTTGATGAAACCTCATCCAAGGGCGTGATGTGGGTTCCGTTATTAAATAAATAATAAATAAAAATCTATGGTCATTATTTTTATAACGTATATGTTCAGGTGACTGTGATGCTTGGACATTTATGTTCAGATTTTACAATCTTCATTTACTTGTTCTAAAGTCTTCAGCTCCCCGAGACCGCTCTCTGCCATCAGGGAGCTTTCATTCCACGCTCGCCTACGCCCGCCCTCCTCCCGCCCCGACCCCGGCAGCTCTGAGCATTTCAGCGTGTGCTTCACATTGGCTACCCATTAACTGGCCAGTCAATGTGAAATCGCGGTCAGAGGCCGGTCACGATCAGCGATCTGTTCCCCAGCTGATCCCAGGCGCACTGATTGCGCCTGCCCGCCGACCTGAAAATTCTATCCCATGTTGCTAGTGACCCTTTTATTCCATGAGCTCAAACTTTGCTCATAAGTCTGTTGTGTGGCACTTATCAAATGCCTTTTGGAAGTCCATGTACACCACATCAACAGCATTTGCCTCAACAACCCTCTCTGTTACCTCATCAAAAAACTGAACTAAGTTAGTTAAACATGATTGGCCCCTATCAAATCAATGCTGACTTTCCTTAAATTAATCCACATTTGCCATGTTGTTGCTGCCCTTTTATGCCATAGGTTTCAATTTTGCTACAAGCTTCATATGTGGTACTCTATCCCACATTTGCTCATGCTTGCCAAACTGCCTGTTAATTTTTTCCTGGATTATCGTTTTAAATGCTTCTCCACCACCATCATTAAACTGATTGGCCTGTACTTGCCAGGTTTATTCCCCTAAACCTTTTTAAATCCAGGTCATTTATCTACTTTTGTACCACCAGCCTTTCTCATACCTCCTCTTTATATCTTATCCAGTATCTCAAAAACCTCTTCATTTACCCGTAGCTTTAGCAAAGTCCTCTTGCTTGGTAAACACAAATGCAAAGTATTCATGTAGTGCTTCAGCCATGCCTCCTGCCTCCACCAGTAGATCTCCATTTCAGTCTCTAATTAAGCCCTTCGCTTCTCTGACAACCCCTGTAGTGTTAATAGACCTATAGAAGACCTTTGAATTCCCTATTCTTTAAATGCCAGTGTATTCTCGTACTGACCCTTTGCTCCTCACATTTCCTTTTACACTTCTGCTCTATACTCTTTAGATTCACCCGCCCCACCACCCCCCTGCATTATCAAGTTGACATATGTCTTTTCCCCTTTTCTGCTCTCTAACTCAAACACCCAGGGAATTCTGGCTTTTACTGCCCTCCCTTTCCCCCTTGTGGGAATATACCTAGACTGTACCCAAACCATCTTCTCTTTAAAGGCTGCCATTGCTCCATTGCATTTCTGCTTAACTCCCATTTGCCTAGTCAAGGTCTCTCTATGATTTGCTGAAATTAGCCCTCCTCCAGTTAAGTGTTTTAATTCTGTTTGTACTTTATTCTTCTCCACAACTAATCTGAACCTTATGATACTCTTATCATTATTCTCAAGATGCTGTCCCTCTGTGACATTCCTCACTTAACCCACTTCATTCCTCGGGACAAGATCCAGTAAAGTTGCTGCCTTCCTTGTTAGGCAGGAAACATACTGATCAAGAAAATTGTCCGCTCCTTTTTCCCTTCCCTATTGCTCCTGAATACCTTGTAAACATGAATATTAAGTATCCAATCCTCCATTTTTTTGAGCCAGGACTCAGTTATCGCCATTACATCATATTCCCACCTGGCTATTTGTGCCTGTAGTTAACCAATTTTATCAACCACACATTGTGCATTTAAAAAGGTGCACTCCAATCTAATTTAGATCTCTGTATTTTCTGTAATCCCACAGAATTAACTATCACTCACAGTCCTCTGTGTATCTTCCTTCTACTTCTTAATACTATGCTTTGGTGCTCAATCTCTTGCCAAATTAATTTAAACCATCCCCCAAAGACAAGTTAATCTGCCCGTTCTGTTCAGATACAACCCTCCCTCCTGCCACAGAACTGGTCTCAATGTCTGGTGAATGCGGTATATTTAGATTTTCAGGAAGCTTTTGATAAGGTCTCACACAAGTGGTTGGTAAACAAAATTAGAGCACATGGAATTGGGGAGAATATACTGACATGGGATGAGAACTGGTTAATGGACAGAAAACAGAGAGTAGGAATAAATGGGTCATTTTCAGGTACTACTAGGATCAGCACTTGGGCCCCAGCTATTCACAATCTGTATCAATGATTTGGATGTGGGAATTAAAGGTAATATTTCCAAGTTTGCAGATGACACAAAATGAGGTGGAAGTGTAAGTTGTGACGAGGATGCAAAGACATTTCAAGGGGCTTTGAAGAGGCTAACCATGTGGGCAAAAAATTGGCAGATGGAATACAAGTGGAAAAATGTGAGGTCATCCACTTTGGTAGAAAGAACAGAAATACAGAGTATTTCTTGAATGGTGAGAGGCTGGGAAGTGCTGAACTTCAAAGGGACCTGGGTGTCCTTGTTCATGAGGCACTGAAAGCTAATATGCAGGTACAGCAAGCAATTAAGAAGGCAAATGGTATGTTGGCCTTACTTACAAAAGGATTTGATTGTCGGGGTAGAGACGTCTGACTGCAATTTTATAGAGCCTTGGTGAGACTGCATCTGGAGTATTGTGTGCAGTTTTGGTCTCCTTACTTAAGGAAAGATATATTTGCCATAGAGGGAGTGCAATGAAAGTTCACCAAACTAATTCCTGAGATGGAGGGATGTTCCTGTGGGGAAAGATTAAATAGACTGAGTCTTTATTCTCTGGAGTTTAGAAGGATGAGAGGTGATCTCATTTAAACGTGGAAAGTTTTTGCAGGGCTCAACAGGGTAGATACGGGAAGGATGTTTCCCTTGCCTGGGGGTGTTAAGAACCAGGGGACACAGTCTCAGAATAAGGGGCAGGTCATTTCGGACTGAGATGAGGTGGAATTTCTTCACTCAGAGGGTAATGAATCTTTGGAATTCTCTGTCCAGAGAGCTGTGGAGGCTCAGTTGGGGTTGAGTATGTTCAAGACAGAAATCAATAGTTTTCTACATATTAAAAACATCTAGGGATATGGGAATAGTGCAGGAAAATGGCGTTGAAGTAGAAGATCAGCCATGATCTCACTGAATGGTGGAGCAGGCTCGAGGGGCTGAATGGCCTCCTCCTGCTCCTATTTATATGTTCTTATGAATATGAAGCCCTCCCTTCTGCAGGATGTCTCTAGACATGCATTATCCTGCCACATCCTTCTATTTCTGCTCGCACTAGCATGTGACACTGGGAGTAACCTTTGAGGTTCTGCTTTTTAACTTGCGCCCTAGCTCCTTAAACACTGAAAGCAGGGCACTCTTCCTTCCTATGGACTATGACTTCTGGCTTTTCCCCTTCCCCCTGCAAAGTGTTCTGCATCCTGTCCATGACATAACTTATCCAGGCATCAGGGAAGGAACATGCCATATGGGTCTCACGTTGATGGCAGTAGAACTGCCTGTCTATCCCCCTGGCTATCAAATCCCCAATTACTCGATCCGAATCTGAACCTACATTGCCTAGACCTGCTGCCCTATGAATTTAACATGCGTTACATCAAAGTTCCTCTTTAGCAACATAATCAGAAATCTGAAAATGTGACAAGCACTAACTGCAGTGCAATTTGTGAATTCCCGATTAGTCTATATATAAGTATCAGGTGGCTGCATCTGCACTGTAAAACATAGAAAATATACTGCAGGTGACTGTAAAAAGTGCCAGTTAGTACACAGCACCCCACGGACTCTTTATAGCTGACTTGACACCACATTGCATTTACATTCCATACAGTCTCTAATGGAAATTATGTGAGACTACATCCTGCGAGAAGTATTGTGCCATTCCCCTCCCGAGTCTGGAGGACCATGACTTTGGATTTACAGCACAACTTTAGAGTTGGTGGGAAGCCGTTCATGCTAAAGTTGCAGTGTCAAAGCACCATCAGTTTCAACTATGATATGGGCAACAGTTTTACACCTATGTTTTACTGTTGCTAAATACGTACAGTATAACATCTCAATAATGAAGATAATTAAATGGTTTACAAAGTAATGTTCTTACCTCAATGTTACTAATAAGCTCCAGATAGCGGAGGTCTCGCACTCTTATAAATGCCTGCCAACAAAATAAAACATTAAGTTAAAACATGCATGCAAATCCTACTCCACTTGAGCACATAATTCAGGCTGACACTCCAGTACTGTACTGATGGAGTGCTGCACAGTTGGAGGTGCAAATCTTTCAGATTAAATCGAGCCCCATCTCAGGTGGATATAAAATATCCTGTGGCACTATCTGAAGAACAGCAAGGGAGTTCTCCCCAAAGTCCTGCCAATATTTATCTTACATCGCTAAATGCTGCTTGTGAGAGCTTTCTATTTGTAAATTGTTTGGTCCTTTCCTACATTCAAAAAATGACTATACTTCAAGAGTACTTAATTGGTTGTAAAGTGCTTTAGGACATCTCGAGGTCATGAAAGGTGCAATATAAATGCAAGTCTTTCCTTTTCTCTTTTGAACTTTAGTGAAGCACAGATGAAGTGTTTTTCAAGTTACAATATATTGCACTGCTACCTGATAGAGCTCCAACATGCAGCTCCACAGATGAGTGGGATGTAGGCCTAATCCTGCCCATTCCACTGTATCCCAAAGAAGAGACATCAAATGCAGGCAAAGCTTTTCCTAGAGGTAGGTGCGATAAAAATCATCCCAACTGCTATTATGAACACACCCGGCTTCAAGATAGTGTCAGCTGGGCTTGAGGGCAAGTTAGAACATGATCTCTCAATGCCAGCATGAGTATGATACTTGTAATTCTAGCAGAAAGTCACTGATATTATGAATGGTGAGTCAAGAGGTTACAAAGTAGATACTGTCCCACTCTGGAAGAATTTTGAAAACAGTTTGAAAAGGCTTTCTCAGATACAGCACAATATTTTTTAAACCAGGAAACTGCCTGCAGTAAATTCTAGGACTTAGAAATTCCTCCCTGACTCCCTAAGTCAAAAAATCAAACAAACTCCATGTGACTGTGGATACTCATAATTTACCACTAGAAAGGGGCACTGCACATGCACTCCCCTCACACACCACCTTCCTCACACACATATCTGGGTAGGGTACTGGTTATGTTACTAGTCTAATCATCCAGAGAACATGATTTCAAATCATGGTTTGAGAATTTGAACTTAATTTGTCAAAATGTCGAAATAAAAAGCTAATGCTTCAGTTTAACAATAAAAAGATTGTGGGGTTTTATCCAAATAAATATTGGGAAAGAAATGTAATATCTGAATTTCAAAAGAAAGCAACATTTAATCTCCTGTCTATGGCCACATACAGTAAAGAGTACAACTGGCTCCTGGAGGTCTTGTCCTCTGGCTCTAGTGATTGTACTGTGTGAGCATCCTGTCACAGATAAACTTAGCATGTGGATTTAAGAACTATTACTAAAAAAGCAAATCACTCGTTAGGTCAATTTTTTCCAGCAATCAATATCCTCCTGAACACACAAGGCTACATGTTAAAACTGAGAGACCTGGCATAAGTCATTGAAGGTGGTGGGACAGGTTCACAGCACGGTTAAAAATGCACTGCCTGAGAGTTTGGCGGAGCCAGGTTCAATTGAAGCATTCAAAAGCAATTAGACTGTTACCTGAAAAGAAAGAATGTGCAGGGTTACAGGGCTTCTCCCTCTTCTGTAGGAGAAGGATACTAAGTGGATTGCTCATTCAGCAAGCCGATGCAGATAGAATGGACCAAATGGCCTCCTTCTGTGCCTTAAACAATTCTGTGATAGGAACTTCTACTGATGATTGCCATCCAGTGGCAATTCAGAGTTTCTGCATCTGTGTTATATCCTAATCCATCAATATCTGAGAGGAGGCTTTGTTCCACTGAAAGAATTTGTTTGATTCCAGACAAGTGGTTACCCAGGCCACAAACTGTTGGTACTATGAGAAATTGGTCTCCCAATCATTCCTTTAATGCACAAAAACCCAGCAAGAAAGTAATCAGGGATTGTATTAGATCAAAGGAAGAGGTACATCAAGTTGCCAGAAAAATGGTAAGCCTGAAGGTCGGGAGCATTTTAGAATTCTGCAAAGGAAAGACCAAGAGAAAGATTAAGAAAGGGAAAGCAGAATATAAACTAGCCAGAAACATAAAAACGGACTGTAAAAGCTTCTATGGGTATGTAAAAAGGAAGAGATTAGCAAATACTAATATGGGTCCATTACAAGTGAAGTCAGGAATAAAGGGGAAGAAGGAAATGGCAGAGAAACTAAAATACTTTGTGTCTGTCTTCACAGAGGAAAATACTAAAATCCTGGTCCTATATCTTATGTTCTTATATTCTACTGAGATCAATGCTAAGCCCAAATGGCTAAAATAAGAACTTATTGCAGCCTCTTCTCTCTGCTTGTATGCACTGGTGATGCCTACTCTAGATTCACAAAAAGCAGATTTGCTCTAGTTTTCCCATGGACAGCTCAAGATAGTAACCTCCATAATGAACCCATTCAACCCTTAATCACAAGTTCAGCATAATAATATTTAAACTACTTAAGACAGATGAGAAATACGTGACTTGAATATTCACAAAACTTTGTACATTGATTTCAATAGGGGTGTAGAGAGAGAGAACTGGAAGTCTGATCAACACTTAAACTGGCCATTCTGGCCAACGAGTCCTGGTTGGCATTCACCTCCCAGATGAACAAATAGCTCTATTAACATGTACCCTCCAGTAACCATCTCCTGTCAACATCTTTTTCTGTGCTTGCACTCTCCAAAACTTCCTTCAAGACACTGTAGGTTACCCAACATCTCCAGTCCTGATCTTCAGTGTTGGACATGACACCTCTCCCTGACCAACAATGTTGGACATGCACCCTCTCCAGCCCTGTCCCTCAATGTCAGACACGCACCCCCAGTCCTGCCCTTAGCATCAGACACACATACTCACTCTCTCCCTCAATATCAGATACTCACCCACTCCAGCCCTGTCCCTCAATGTCAGACACGAACCCCTCAGTCCTGCCCTTAGCATCAGACACACATGCTCACTCTGTCCCACAGTATCAGATACTCACCCTCTCCAGTCATGTCCTCAGTGTCAGACACTCACCTTCTCCCTGTCTCTCAGTGTCGGATACTCACCCCCTTCCTGACCCTCAGTGTCGGACATTCACCCTCTCCCTGACCCTCAGTGTCGGACACTCGCCTTTTCCCTGTCCCTCAGTGTTGGACACTCGCCCTCCGCCTGTCTATCGCTTTTGGACAAATCACTCCGTCCCTGGCCCTCAATGTCGGACACACTCACTCTGCCTGTCCCTCGGTGTTGGGCACTGAACCCCATCCCATCCCCCAGTGTTGGACTGAGAAACATAGAAAATAGGAGGAGTAGGCCATTCAGCCCTTCGAGCCTGCTCTGCCATTCATTATGATCATGGCTGATCATTCAACTAAATAGCCTGCTCCCGCTTTCTCCCCATATCCTTTGATCCCTTTCGCCCCAAGAGCGATATCTTACTCTTTCTTGAAAACATACAATGTTTTGGCCTCAACTACTTTCTGTGGTAGCAAATTCCACAGGCTCACCACTCTCTGGGTGAAGAAATTTCTCCTCATCTCAGTCCTAAATGATCTACCCCGTATCCTCAGACTGTGACACGCCTGGTTCTGGACTCCCCAACCATCGGGAACATCCTTCCTGCATCTACCCTGTCTAGTCCTGTTAGATTTTTATAGGTTTCTATGAGATCCTCCCTCATTCTTCTGAACTCCAGCAAATATAATCCTAACCAACTCAACCTCTCCTCATATGTCAGTCCCGCCATCCCAGAAATCAGTCTGGTAAACCTTCGCTGCACTCCCTCTATAGCAAGTACATCCTTCCTCAGATAAGGAGACCAAAACTGTACACAATATTCCAGGTGTGGTCTCACCAAGGCCCTGTACAATTGCAGCAAGGCATCCCTGCTCCTGTACTCGAATCCTCTCGCTATGAAGGCCAACAAACTATTTGCCTTCTTTGCCGCCTGCTGCACCTGCATGCTTACCTTCAACGACTGGTATACGAGGACACCTAGGTCTCGTTGCACATTCCCCTCTCTCAATTTATAGCCATTCAGATAATAATCTGCCTTCCTGTTTTTGCTACCAAAGTGGATAACCTCACATTTATCCACATTATATCGCTTCTGTCATGCATTTACCCACTCACTCAGCTTGTCCAAATCACACTGAAGCATCTCTGCATCCTCCTCACAGCTCACCTTCCCACCCAGCTTTGTGTCATCTGCAAATTTGGATATATTACATTTAGTTTCCTCATCTAAATCATTAATATATATATTGTGAATAGCTGGGGTCCCAGCACCGATCCCTGTGGTACCCCACTATTCACTGCCTGCCATTCAGAAAAAGACCCATTTATTCCTATTCTTTGTTTCCTGTCTGCCAACCAGTTTTCTATCCATCTCAATACACTACCCCCAATCCCATGCGCTTTAATTTTACACGCTAATCTCTTATGTGGGACTTTGTCGAAAGCATTTTGAAAGTCCAAATAAACCACATCCACTGGCTCCTCCTCATCAACTCTACTAGTTACATTCTCGAAAAATTCCAGTAGATTTGTCAAGCATGATTTCCCTTTCGTGAATCCATGCTGACTCTGTCCAATTCTGCCACTGTTTTCCAAGCGGTCAGCTATTAAATCTTTTATAATGGACTCTAGAATTTTCCCCACTACCGATGTCAGGCTGACTGGTCTATAATTCCTTGTTTTCTCTCTGCCCCTCTTTTAAAATAGTGGGGTTACATTAGCTACCCTCCAATGTGTAGGAACTGTTCCAGAGTCTATAGAATCTCGAAAGATGACCACCAATGCATCCACTATTTCTAGGGCCACTTCCTTAAGTACACTGGGATGTAGATTATCAGGCCTTAGGGATTTAGCGGCCTTCAATCCCATCAATTTCCCCAACACCATTTCCCTACTAATACTGATTTCTTTCAGTTCCTCCCTCTCACTAAACCCTGTGTTCCCCAACATTTCTGGTATGTTATTAGTGTCCTCCTTCGTGAAGACAGAACCAAAGTATGTATTTAGTTGGTCAGCTATTTCTTTGTTCCACATTATAAATTCCCCTGTTTCTGACTGCAAGGGACCTACATTTGTCTTCACCAACCTTTTCCTCTTCACATACCAACAGAAACTTTTACAGTCAGTTTTTATGTTCCCCACAAACGTACTCTCGTACTCTATTTTCCCCTTCTTATTCAATCCCTTGGTCCTCCTTTGCTAAATTCCTCAGGTCTGTTGTTTTTTTCTGGCCAACTTGTATGCCTCTTTCTTGGATCTAATACTATCTCTAATTTCCCTTGTAAGCCATGGTTTGGCCACCTTTCCTGTTTTACTTTTGCGCCAGTCAGGAATAAACAATTGTTGCAGTTCACCCATGCGCTCTTTGAACGTTTGCCATTGCCTATCCACCATCATCCCTTTAAGTAACATTTCCCAATCCATCATAGCCAACTCGCATCTCATATCATCATTGTTTCCTTTATTAACATTCAGGACCCTAGTCTCAGGATCAACTACGTCACTCTCCATCTTGATGAAGAATTCTATCATATTATGGTCGCTCATCCCCAAGGGGAGGCCCAACTAGATTGCCAATTATTCCTTTCTCATTACACAATACCCAGTCTAGGATGGCCTGTTCTCTAGTTAGTTCCTCAACGTATTGGTTCAGAAAACCATCCCATATACACTCCAGGAATTCCTCCTCTATGGTATTGTTATTAATTTGATTTGCCCAATCTATATGCAGATTAAAGTCACCCATAATTACAGATGTTCCTTTATTGCATGCGTCTCTAATTTCCTGTTTAATGCCATTCACAACATCACCACTACAGTTTGGGGGTCTATATACAACCCCCAGTAATGTTTTTGCCCCTTGGTGTTTCTCAGCTCTACCCATACAGATTCCACATCGTCGGAGCTAATATATTTCCTCACTATCGCGTTAATTTCCTCTTTAACCAGCAATGCAACTCCACCACCTTTTCCTTTTTTGTCTGTCCTTCTTAAATACTGAATATCCATGGATGTTCAGTTCCCATCCCTGGTCACCCTGCAGCCATGTCTCCGTAATCCCAACTATATCATACCTGTTTACATCTACTTGCGCGCTTAATTCATCCACTTTATTGCGAATGCTCCTTGCGTAAAGGCACAAAGCCTTAAGTCTTGTCTTTTTAACGTTACTTGTCCCATTCCCACTATTTTTCACTGAGGCCCTGTTTGATTCTTGCGCTTGATTTCTCCGCCTATCACTTTTCTTATTCCCCTTTCTGTCTTTTGTTGACATTCACCCCTCCTCTGTCCCTCAGTGTTGGACACTCGCCCGATCCCTATCCCTCACTGTCGGACACACCCGCTCCCTGTCTCTCTGTGTCGGGCACTCACCGTCTCCAGTCCTGTCCCTCAGTGTCGGACATGCCCTCTCCATGCCCCTCAGTGTCGGACACGCAACCTCTTCAGTCCTGTCCCTTGGTGTCAGACACTAACACTCTTCAGTTCTTCCCCTCAGTGTCGGACACTCACCCTCTCCCCGTCCCTCAGTGTCGGACACTCACCCTCTCCCTGTCCCTCAGTGTCGGACACTCACCCTCTTCAGTCCTGCCCCTCAGTGTAGGACACACCTTCTCCCTGTCCCTCAATGTCAGACATTCACCCTCTCCCTGTGTCTCAGTGTCCGACACTCACACCCTCCCTGTCCCTCAGTTTCGGACACTCACACTCTCCAGTCCTGTCCCTCAGTGTCAGACACTCACCCTCTCCCAATCTCTCAGTATCGGACACTCACCCTCTCACTGTCCTTCAGTGTCGGGCACTCACTCTCTCCCTAACCCTCAATGACGGACACTCACATTCTCCTTTCTTGTACCTCATTGTCTGACACTCACTCTCTCCAATGATGTCCCTCGGTGTCAGCGACTCACCGTCTCCCTGTCTCAGTGTCGGACACTCTCCTTCTCCCTGTCCCTTAGTGTTGGACGCTCACCCTCTCCCTATCTCTCAGTGTCAGACACTCACCCTTTCCAGTCGTGTCCCTCAGTGTCAGCCATTCATCTTCTCCAATCCTGGCCCTCAGTTTCGGACAAGCACCCTCTCCCTGTCCCTCAGTACCGGACACTCACCCTCTTCAGTCCTGCCCCTCAGTGTCGGACAATAGCCATCTCCAATCCTGATCCTGTGTCAGACACACGCCCTCTCCCGTCCCGTCTTAGTGACGGACACTCATGCTCTCCGATCCTATCGCTCAGTGTCAGACACACACCATCTCCACGTCCCTCAGTATAGGACATTCACCCTCTCTAGTCCTATCCCTCAGTGTCTCCACAGTCCAGTCCCTCATTGTCGGACATCTCACTCTCCCTGTCCTTCAGTGTCGGATACTCACCCTCTCCAGCCCTGCTCCTCAATATAGGAGGCATACCCTCTCCAGCCCTGCCCCTCAGTATAGGAGACAGGTACTCTCCAGCCTCAATGTAGAATAAGCACCCTCTCCAGCCCTGCTCATCAATACAGCGTACCCACCTTCATCAGGCCTACTTCTCACTGTGGACTACTCACCCTAGTCAACCTTTGGTTGGTACTGTACAGCATGCTCAGTATGCCTTCATTTCACCATAGCACCCATGGGTAAGAAAAGCTTTTAGCGCTAGCTCACCAGCCAGGCAGAAAGAAACATTGCCACCATTTCTTTGGGCTTAAAGAGAGCACGGAGGTGAAGAAAGGGAAAAAGACTAAGTGAGACATACGTTTTGGTGGCAGCACAGCAGATGGTGAGAGAGATCAAAAGTAAGCTGTTGATAGGAGGAATATGTGTGGAAATAAAAAATCACAAAGAAACAGCATAAAAATAAGGTAGATAATGAGGCAGTGAAAATAAAGAATAAAGGGAATTGTTCACAGAGATGAGCAGTGAGATCAGTTCTGACCCAGAGTGGTAAATGTCCTGGGTTCCTTCAGTACTTTTGCAACACTGATTCTCATTTGTCACATAGCCAGCACAGAGCAATCAGTGATTAAGGACAAATTCTACAATCACAGTCTTAGTGTTACAGAGACACAAGGGTATGCTGGCAGGCTGATAGACACATGGATAAAACTACTTAGCTTGCTCTGCAATAAATTATGAGGGGCATAGATAGGGTAAACAGGAAGGAACTTTTCCCCTTGGTGGGGGGATCAATAACCAGGGGGCATAGATTTAAGGTAAGGGGCAGGAGGTTTAGAGGGGATGTGAGGAAGAATTTTTTTCACCCAGAGGGTGGTGGGAATATGGAACTCACTGCCTGAAAGGGTGGTAGAGGCAGAAACCCTCATAACATTTAAGGAGTATTTGGATGTGCACTTGTGATGTCAGGGCATACAAGGCAATGAGTGGAAAATGGGATTAGAATAGTTAGGTACTTGTTTTGACCGGTGCAGACTCGATGGGCTGAAGGGCCTTTTTCTGTGCTGTAGACCTCTATGACTCCAATAGGAAAGAAGTGGGTGTTAAGGGCAGTACCAAGGGTCAGATTATACTAGTTGTTTTATTTGTGGATAGGTGCCTCAAAGTAGAAAAAAAAATGAAGTGACCCTTACATTCAGGGACCGTGTGGTGCAGTAATTGAGACCATGCCTTCTTCACCTGAATTTTGCTCAGAGAGGGGATGGGTCTCCTTGCTCTGCTATTTGATTAGCCTCTTTAAGGAGCTGTCATATTTCTCCCCCTATCTATGTATGTTTGGAGGAGTTTATGAGCTACTGATACCTTTTTAGCAGTGTCGAAGTCCATCCCTTCCAAGGCCTCTATCGCCAGGTCCCTCCAGTCATTCTCTGTTACTCCTAAGCAAGCAATTTGATAGGCTTCCTTATACATCTTCTTTTCCAAGTACTGGTACATGGGTGCTGACTTATTTTTTAAAACAAAAGAGTTGCCTGTTAATTATGATTAAATCAAATAGCATCTGTTAAACAGAACAATTTTTCATTTGTTTTTCTTATCAAATTAGCACATTCCCATCTTCCAATTTGGGACTGAGAAAGATAACCCATGAAGAAGTGCACACATCCGGTCAGTGTTACCCTTAGGATGAGTCATTAGGTGGTGGGTGTGTGTGGTGTGGGATGGGGTATATTAACCATTGTGGTTCAGATCCTGTAATATCCATTAATGAGATTCTAATTATGGGAAGTCAGCTGCACCTTTCCCTTTGATCATGTTCTAACAATGCTACCTTATCTAATTGAAAGCAGTTTTAATGCTTTTTTTATGTTAATTTCTGAACTTGTGTGACGAGGAATGGAACAATTTATCACGCACTTGCAGAGCCGGTTAAACAGTAAATACAGTGGAAAGCTCTCTGCTCTTCCCCAGTAATGGGTCTCAGCCTGAATTCAGAACAGAAGTCTTTTAACTGCTCCATTTTCTGTTGTTGATCATCTTATTGGGAGATTGCCAATTCAGCAGTTTAGTGGTAAATTAAGAGCAGTTTTGTGCTACAGACCCCTGCCTATCAGGAATTCAACTGAGGCTGCCCAAACTCATTTTATATGGAAACCTCAAGCAGCAGGCATGGTACCTTTCATCCAATTGGCTTGAGGTGGATTTGAGCCAGTATCTAGTCCAGTCTCTCGCCCGAATACTAAAAACAAATGACACCATCCAACTTTCTATATTTCCCTTTGTCATAAATGTTTTATCCTACTTTACATCATAGCATCTAGAATGCTCCATGGAGAAAGTAGGCAGGCAAACTGCTCTCACTCTTGCCAATATTTCTCTGTAATCAGTAAAAGTCTTTAATCAATGCCAGGTTTCCTCCTAACCCACATACAGTTTAGGCAGTTTAATTGAGATCAAAATTTTAACCAATTAGTAATCGACATTTTAACCACCCTATCAAATCACCAAGATCTCCAGTTTTAAAAGAATCCCATTGTTTTGCTCATTTTCTTCTGAAGTTGCTCTTCATGGGCATCAGGAGCCCTCTCATAACTTGCCTACTGCCTCTTTATGCTGAGCTAGGCAGCAAAATGACTGAAGACAACACACAGGCAACACAGCCAGGCCCAATTCTGTCTCTAAAAGCAGAATACTGGGAATGATGGAAATCTGAAATAAAAACAGAAAGTGCTGGAAATACTCAGCAGCATCTGTGGAGAGAAAAACAGAGTTGACATTTTAGGTCGAAGATGCCACCACCAAACACATCTTCTCCTCGCCTCCCTTTTCAGCATTCCTGCACATTCATGTACATTGGAGAGACCAAATGCAGACTGGGTGGCCGCTTGGCGGAGCACCTCTGTTAATTCAGCATGCATGACCCAAGTTACTGGTGGTCTGTCATTTTGATTCTCCAACTTGCTCTTACATTGACATCTCTGTCCTTGGCCTGCTGCTCTGTTCCAGTGAAGTTCAACGTAAGCTTAAAAACAGCACCTCATTTTTTGATTAGGCACTGAACGGCTTTTCAGACTCAACACTGAGTTCAACAATTTCAGACCATAAACTCTGTTCCCCTATTTTGTTTTTTCTTTGCATGTTTCAGTTTTTCTCTTATTTTCACTTTCTGACAGCAGCACACTCGTTCTAAGCACACCTTTTGTTTCTTTACTTGCCCCACTTCGATTCCCTTTGGTCCTGGAAGACTAACTCTTCTGTTATTCAATTTCGCCTGTCTTCCAATCACAGGCCTTCCTTATGTTCTTGTCCCACCCACCCCTTGCTCAAATCCTATATCTTTAACTTTTCAAAGTTCTAATGAAAAGTCATTGATCTGAAATGTTAACAATGTCTCTCCTTCCACAGACGCTGCCTGACCTGCAGAGTATTTCCAGCATTTTCTCTTTTTATTTCTAATTCTGTCTCCATCTTACATACATTTTCAGCAAGTGTCAGTGATGCTGAAGTCAAATGGACAGCCCCAGCTATTGCTCTGGCTGAGCTTAGCTAACTATAACCAGAGACATCTCTGGTCTCAGTACCATACTTCAGTTATTCATTAAAGCATCAGTAAAACTGTATTCCCACTGATCAAACATGCATCAGTCTATACAATGAGCCATACCTGTGGAACCTCGACTGCAGACATAGCGTACACATGCAAGCAGAAAATTTTGGAGCCATTATATCCCACCACAAAGCCTTGGAGCTTCTGCTGGTGCACTGGAAAATTACTGGCTTTGATGTTGAGAAAACCGCCACCAGAAAAACAAAGCATATCTTCGCACTGGGTGTTCCAAGCCACACTGTTAGCGTTTGGCTCCTACAGAAGACATTGAAAGGAGGAATGTTTGACAGGTTATCATTCGTCAGTATTAATTTAAGAAAATACCATTTTCCAATAATTATGACACTTATTACCATAGGCACTGGAGGGCAGAATCAGGAGAAATGTTGAGGATAGCTATTGGCTATGACAAGACAAGGCAGGGTGGGGTCAGACAGAGACCATCATCAGCAATTAATGCAACAGCTTCTCTGATGAACTTCTAACTTAACGTCCAGTAATGAATCATTAGCAGGCTGACTGAAGATCACATATAACAAATGAAATGGTCAAAACTGCCACCTTTCTATATCCCACCTGTACCTAACTTTCAGGATTATAAGTCTAATAAAAGAAGAGTGAGTGTTCCAAGCTGAATGTTTTAGCGTAACTTTGATATTTGATTTGCAAGAATTGAAGTTTAAACTGCAGGCAAACCAATGTGAGATTGAAAGTTTGTGTTGGATGTGAGGCTTTAAGGAAACAGTCTCTCACAAGTTCAGCTTCACACCAGTTGCAGTATAATTACACCTTGAGCACTAAACCAACTTTCCAAATTTTAAAATGAAAGCTAAGAACTGAGATGTTCTCTGTACTGCCTTTATGTTCCTAATATTAGACAAGTGCTGCCTGCTGTTAGCTTCTGTCTAACACTAAAGGTTTCACAAGTATCTGGAGGGTGGTGAGGACATGTGACTGAATAAATCACTGTAAAAATGAATATTAATGCAAAACAGTATCTAAAAGGATAACTGTTGTGTTAAATTTAAATACTGCAACATATAGAAGGGACTTCTTCATTGAATATTTACACCTTGACTGTGTCCAACTTACCTGGAAAAGGAGTTCTTTGGTACTTATGTCATATACCAGGCAAGTGTTGTGTTCATCCACCACAGCCAGTTTGTTGCGTGATGTACTCATGTCTAAACAGCGTACAGATGTGGCTTGCTTAAGAAGCACAATGGCAAATGGGTTGTCAACAAATATTTTCAGAATCTACAATGGATAAGCAAACACATATATATTCACCTTTTTAAAACATCAGCTTGATGCGAGATTCATTTTAATACAATTGCTTTACGCGTGGTAAACATGAAGCAGCTCTTTTCTGAAACAGTTTATGTATAATCTCCTTTGTTTTTTCTAAAAGCAGTAAATATACATGTCCTCACACTTCTGGGATTGTTGCTTAGAATTCAGTCGAGAGCTTTGGAATAAAATCTCGCTTCTCTGTCGATTCAGGTGAAATGGACAGCGTCCACCCAGTTCACTACAGAACTGAATCGCAGCACAAAACATTACATCACTTGAATTCATCCTTTACACAATGTAAGAACTTGCTGAAATTTTTGTCAATTCTTGGCAAACCAAAGAACAGAAGGTGCATCATAGAAACTGGCACATTTTTGCCCTACAACTAATATCCCTTTAAAATCCATCTTTAAATCCTCAACCATTGCCAAAACAAACCTAGCAAAGTTTGATGGAAAGTTTGGAAGATATTAGATAAAATACCCCATGACCCCAAAGAATTATGGTAACAAGGAAGACAGAGTAGATAGGGGAAAACTGTTCCCATTGCTGTAAGGATTGAGAACATGAGGACAAAATTTTAGGTAATTGGCAAATGAAGCAATGAAAACATGAGGAGAAACATTTTCACGCAGTGAGAGGTTAAGATCTGGAATGCACTGCCTCAGAATGTGGTGGAGGCAAGTTCATATGAGGTATTCAAGAGGGAATTAGACTGTTATCTAAAAAGGAAGAATATGCAGGGTTACAGGGGAAGGCTGGGGAGTGGCAGTAGATGAATTCTTCATTCGAAGAGCCAGCGCAGATATGATGGGCCGAATGGCCTCCTTCTGCACCTTAAACAATTCTGTGATTGCATGTGATACCTTCATCATTCGTGTATTATTCGTGCACTGTCTGAGTCACGCCAAAGCTGTACCAATTTAGAACGAAGGAAACCCTGGCTGAGGAGTTTCAATCTCCATTGTCAAGAGAGTTCTGCAAAAACACTACCTTCAGCATTAACCAAATTAAAGGAGATCAGAGAGCTTGATGTAGCCCCAGTCCAGATGTTACCAAAAGAAACCTGACAACGGGTTGCCCAAAGGTCTATGGAGCACCGAGAGGTTAAATAAGTGAGGCACTGAGAGTTAATTTTTCAGAGAGAAGATAAAGAAGCAACTTTGGCCTGAGCAGGAGCTCAGTGCCGAGACAGAGTGGGCCACATCTGCAAAGCCAGGCAAGTAAGTGAGAATTTGTCTTATGAATTTAATCTACAGCAGCACAGAAGTGATGACAGCATCAAGAACTCAGCTCGTAAAATGTGGCCTAGCAGCCTGCTTGATTGGCACCCCATTCACAAGCGTTAGATTAGAAACAGGAACTCACCAAGGCTCCTTCCAAACACACAACCACTGCCATCCAGAAGGACAAGGGCAGCAGATAGATAGGAACACTACCACCTGGAAGTTCCCCTCCAAGCCACTCACCATCCTGACTTGGAAATATATCGTCGTTCCTTTACTGTCATTGGGTCAAAATCCTGGAACTCCTTTCCTAACAGCACTGTGGGTGTACCTACACCATATGGGCTGCAGTGCTTCAAGAAGGCAGCTCACCTTCTCAAGGGCAATTAGGGATGGGTAATTAGGGGCGGGCAATAAATCCTGGCCTAGCCAGCAATGCCCACATCCCACGAACGAATAAAAAAAATGTGGGATATCCTGGATCTCCAAAGCATTGTATAAGTAAAGCTAAGGAATTCTGAGCTCCAAGTTCAAACTCAGCAGCATACAAAGGCAGGAAAGTATCCCGGAAGATTCTTATTCAAATACAAAGGATATAGTTACAATAGAAAGGTTTCAGGAAATACTTAACAGGTCTTAGGGAACAAGCTACTAAGAAAACTCAAAAAGACAACATTTATTTTCACTTGAGAAAAGGAGCCTGATTTGACAAGAAGAGGAGTGAGGGATGCAGGTCTCTGTGATTCAGCAGGAGCTCCTTGTTTTACATTCACTATAGCTGGGATTCAGAAAATACTGGAAAATATGGATATGGTTGAAGAAACGGTGCCTGAAAAGGCAGTTTATTAATTGATCAATTGATCAACTGACACCTGAAGCAATCCATGGCCCAAGCAGAAGGCTGAGGCAATCAGTACTGCGGTATGTTTATCAGATTTATATGCAGAGTGCAGAGCCTATAGTTCATCAGGGAAAGAACAAAAGTAGTATGCTGGACCTTGTAATCTTTTCAATGACAGGAACAGCTCATTCAGTGAGCATCAAAGTGACAACTGTCTTCATCATTTTGGCCATCTGTTCTTTTTCAACAGGGGCAAGAGATATCTGTCAAACCTCCCAGGCTGCATTGTACAGTTGCATCATCAAGTCACAGATACACAACTTACCCAGGATAGGAATTTCATTAACTTACCCTTGGTAACCAGCCAAGAACACAAGGGAGTTGTGCACTTATTGGGCTGGATTTTCCTGTCCCAACACATGGCAAGCCTATATTAGCCTTGCGGAAATGGAGGTGTGCAGGTCCTCGAGGCAGAAGTCCCGCCCCAATTCTCATCGCTGGCTATTTTGATTGGGGTAGGAAGGGGGTGGGTTACGAACCCACATGCAGCATTCCCAACCTTGCCAGCTCCATGGCTAAAGCTGCAACACAGGACTACTTGTATACCAAACAGCAGAAGTAGCATGCCACAGACAGAGCTAAACAATCCCACAACCAATGGGTCACATCTAAGCTCTGCAGTCCTGCCACATCCAGTCCTGAATGGTGGTGGACAATTAAACAACTAACCAGAAAAGGAGGCTCCACAAATATTCACATCCTCAATGATGGGAAAACCCAGCACATCAGTGCAAAAGACAAAGCTGAAGCGTTTGCAACCGTCTTCAGTTAGAAGTGTCGAGTGGGTGATCCATCTCAACCTCCTCCTAAGGTCCCCAGCATCACAGATGTAGTACAGAAGACTCATACTCAAAAACAGCCACGCCCAAGCCAAGCTGGTCCAGTACAGCTATAACACAGGCATCTACCTGATATTGTGGAAAGTTGCCCAGGTCTTTTGTGTCCATGAAAAGGAGGACAAATCCAACCCAGCCAATTACCGCCCCATCAGTATACCTACACAGCAATAACCTACTCACTGATGCTCAGTTTGGGTTCTGCCAGGGCCACTCAGCTCCTGAACTCATTACAGCCTTGGTCCAAACACGGGCAAGAGTTGAATTCAAAAGGTGAGGTGTGAGTGACTACCCTTGATATCCAGGCAGTATTTGACTGAGTGTAGCATCAAGGAGACCTAGCAAAACTGAAGTCAATGGGTATCGGGGGAAAACTCTCCACCGGTTGGAGCCATACTTAGCACAAAGGAAGATGGTTATGGTTGTTGGAGGTCAATTATCTCAGTCTTAGGACATCACTGCAGGAGTTCCTCACAGTCGTGTCCAAGACCCAACCATCTTCATCAATCACATTCCCTCCAACATAAGGTCAGAAGTGGGGATTTTCACTGATGATTGGATAAAGTTCAGTATCATTGGCGACTCCTCAGATACTGAAGTGGTCCGTGTCCATATGCAACAAGTCAGGCATAAGTGGCAAGTAACATTTGTGCCACACAAGTGCCAAGCAATGACCATCTCTAACAAATGAGAATCTAACCATCTACCCTTGACATTTAATGGCATTACCATCACTGAATCCCCCACTATCAACATCCTGGGAGTTACCATTGACCAGAAACTGAACTGGACTAGCCATATAAACACTGTGGCTACAAGAGCAGGTCAGAGGTTGGGAATTCTGCAATGAGTAACTCATCTCCTGACTCCCCAAAGCCTGTCCACCATCTACAAGGCACAAGTCAGGAGTGTGATGAAATACTCTCCACTCACCTGGATGACCGCAGCTCCTACAACACTCAAGAAGCTCGACACCATCCAGGACAATGCAGCCAACATGACTGGCACCCCATCCACCACTATAAACAATCACTCCTTCCACCATCGACCCAGGGTGACAGCAGTGCGTACCATATATATAAGATGCACTGCAAGACTTCATCAAGGCTCCTTCAACAGCACCTTTCAAACCCGTGACCTCTACCACCTCAAAGGAAATGGTCCACAGGTGCATGGGAACACCACCTGTTCTCCTCAAAGCCACTCACCAAAATCCTGGAACTCCCTTCCTAACAGCACTGTGGGTGCACCTACACCACGTGGACTGCAGCAGTTCAAGAAGGCAGCTCACCACCACCTTCTCAAGGGCAATTAGGGATGGGCAATAAATGCTGACCTTGTCAACAACAATCATCAAATGAAGTTAATGGCCTAGCCCTGGATGTACAAGGCCACAATTCTGAAATTTGCAGATTGTAAAAACTTTTAAGGGTTGTGAACTGTGAGGAGGAGACTGGTAGACTTCAAGAGAAGAATGGCAGGCTGGTAGAATGGGTGGACACGTGGCAGATTAAATTTAAAGCACAGAAGCATGAATTTCTGGAATTCCTTCCCTGCTTGTCTCCACCTCTCTACCTCACTTTCCTCTTTTAAGGCACTCCTTAAAATCTAGCTCTTTGACAAAGCTTTTGGTCATCTGACCTAATTCTCGTTATGCGGCTCGGTGACATATTCTGTTTAATAATGCACCTGTGAGGTACCTTGGGTTGTTTCAGTGTTAAAGGCGCACTATAAATATAAGTTGTTGTTACTGTGATACACTTTGTTAGGAAGGACGAGGAGAGGCAATATAAACCAAAGGGTACAATTCTAAATGGGGTGCAGGAACAGAGAGACCTGAGGCGTACATGTGCATAAATTGCTCAAGGTGGCAGGGCAGGTTGAGAAAGTACTTAAAAAGCATATGGGATCCTGGGCTTCACAAAGGTATACAGTACAAAAGCAATGAAGTTATGATGAAGCTTTATAAAATACTGGTTCAGCCTCAACTGGAGTATTGTGTCCAATGCTGGGTGCCACATTTAGAAAGAATGTGCAAGCTTTAGAGAGGGTGCAGAAAAGTTTTACGAGAACAATTCCAGGGATGAGACTTCTAGTTAGATTGGAGAAGCTGGAGTTGCTCTCCTTGGACAAGAGAAGGTTGAGAGGAGATTTGATGGAGGTATTCAAAATCATGAGGGGTTTGTGGGTCGCAAATTGTGAATCGCAACTTCAATTGGGGTCACAGAAACAGCAAATGGGGTAGCGAGAAATAACATCTCCTGTCCCCTTGTATTGTCCTGGCAGAGGGAAGTAACCAATCACAAAACAAACTCCTGCCATTGAATATTTTGGTTGGCTGCAGCGGCTCTGATCAGGCACACTGTGACTTAACTGTGCATTTGCGTAAATACATCAGAGGCTTCCAGAGAAGCTTCTCGGAGCAGTGACGATAGAGGCGGACACAGATTCAGCCCAGCAGCCATTACAGATTTTCATATGATGTATTATATGTTGATTTATAATACACAAACTTTAATAATAATAAACTGAATGTTACTATGCTGTTTTATTTCTGTTTTGTTTTTGTTGACATCTGAAGTCACGTTAATTTTCAAATGTTAAAATAGGGTCATGTTGGAAAGTAACTTGGGAAGCGCTAGTTTAGACAGAGTAGATAGAGAGAAACTGTTCTCGTTGGCAGAAGGACTGAGAACTAGAGGACACCAATTTAAGGTGATTGGCAAAAGAGGCAATGGTGACATGAGAAATAGCTTTTTTAAGCAGCGAGTGGTTCGGGTGTGAAATGCACTGCCTGGGAGTGCGGTCGAGGCAGATTCAATTGTTAAAGGGAATTGGATAAGCACTTGAGAAAAAATTTGCAGGTTGAATGAAGGGGGAAAGGGTTGGGACTAGCAGAGTTTCGCTTACTGAGAGCTGGTGCAGACTCAACAGGCTGAATGGCCCCTTCCTGTGTTGTAACTATCCTGTGGTTCTCCATGACCCATGCTGCAATCACATCACCTGCACTGCCAGTCCAATTTCTAAATGGGATGCTGGTTTTCATTTAACTAATTTCAGTTTTAGTATTTAATTAGCTAAGTTTTTATTTAAACTAATTACTTGATCTATTTCAAGTTACAGGTGGATTAAATCAAATATTTACCTTTATTGTCGTAGTGGTGGCCTGGATGAATACTATCAAACACAACTGTGATCATTTTTAAGCAGGTAGTGAACAGGTTGCTGTAAAAACAGAACATGCTGGAAATACTTAGCAGGTCAAGCAACATCAATGGTGAGAGAAGCAGAGTTAACTTTTCAGGTTGATGGCCTTTCATCAAAAATTGTGAAAGGTTATTGACCTGAAACATTAACTCTGTTTCTGTCTCCAAACAGGTGGAAGAAATGGTTCCACCAAGATAAAATTAAAAGAGAGGCTACCTTCTAGCTGATTGGCAAGGTTGGGGTCTCCTTTGGTTACTGATTACTTTGAACTCAAAGGGCTATCCAGCTAACGCAATACTTTATTTTTAACCCTGCCACCTTACAAGTGGATGCCACCAGCTTTGTTACCCATGTGTTCATGTCTGCTGCCATTTTAATCCTGCAGAAATGGAACACGGAAGGTGCCCACAACAGGCTGATGTGCGCCTTGTTAGAATTAAAAACCCAGGTTCCAATGACCACGATGTGATTTTAACAAAGAATTGTCTGAATCTGCACAGTCCCAAAGCCAGTAGCAAAATCTAACATCAAGCAGAGGTATGTTTCATCCAAAAAACATGTTCTAACCTTTCCTTAGGCTGGGAGAAGCAGGATTCCTGAGTTTCTCTTCTACTGGCCCCCAATCAACTTACTTAACTGCCAGGCACCATTCCTGCCATCACATATATCACTGAACATCCTGAGAGTGTGCCCATCAGCAGGGGAATGGCAAGAACTGGCATAGACAATTGTGATGTCTCTTGTAACAATGCAACACCTATACTACAAAAGCAAAGTACCGCCGTCACTGGAAATATGAAATAAAAACATAAAGTAATGGAAGCACTCAGCAAGTCTGGCAACATCTATGGAGACAGAAACAGAATTAATGTTTCAGATTAACAACCTTGCAAATTTTTTTGATGAAAGGTCATCAATCTGAAAAGTTAACTCTGCTTCCCTCTCCACAGATGTTGCTTGACCTGCTAAGTACTTCCAGCATATTCTGTTTTTACAGCAACATGTTTAAGAGTGATCAGTATCAGATATCCTGATTTCTAACACCAGCGTACTCCCAGCATATGACCAAATGTGATGGCTTATCTTGCTGTACAGCAGGTCAGTTAATAGCGCTACAAGTGCACAGAGTGCTAAAAGAGCAGTGCCCACCATTGTGACAAGATCACAGGCAGAATTTTACATTCAGCGTGCAGACGCGTGCCCGACATACTGGAATGTAAAATGACGCATGATGATGTCGGGCGTGCGTCCAGGCACCACTGCACACTGCCGCGATATTTCGCTGGGCGGGCGCGCTATGAGGAAGGAGGCGTGCCCGTCATTAATTAACGAGCCAGTTAAGGCCTTTGAGGCACCAACTGTCCTTGATTTTACACAGCCCGTGCGATTTTCAGGGCATCACACGGGCACAACGGCAGGTGGGTAGGCCACATTTTCAAAAACATTATCCACAGGCAGGATAAGAGGGGTGAGTGGGCTTGCTAATGCGAGTTGTTAGTACTTTAGCTTATAACTTACTGCTGCTTGCTTGTGTGAACAGGACAACTTCATTTCGCTTCAGAGCTGCTTTGACAGAAAAACAGGCTTCAATTCAGGACTCCTTCCCTTACCCTGGGAATGGGGATTGTGGTCTCCGCTGGAGGCACCTCCTCTGAGGCGGAAGAGAGGGCCAGAAGGGGGAGGAGGCCAGGTGTCCCTATTCAGCCTCCAAGGGAGCGACCTGTGGGAGAACAGGCACAGGCACAAGGGGCGCAGGGCCAACGGGAAGTCCAAGGCGGAAGGGGCCGCAGAAGACACCACTATCCTGCTGCCAGGGTTTACAGGCAGTGATGCAGCTGCCTCAATATGTCTGAGGTGCAATGCCAAAGGAGGCTCCTCCTCTCAAGGGAGACCGTGACCTCCATTTGTCAGGTGATCAGCCCTGAGATCAGCTCCGACTGTATGGGTGGACACCCCATGCCAGTGGCGTGGAAGGTCACAGTGATCCTCAACTTCTATGCCTCCCACTCTTTCCAGGGGTCAGTGGGTGATCTTTGCGGAGTCTCCCAATCAGTTGCCCACAGTTGTGTCAAGCTGGTGACAGACACTCTGTTCAGGCATGCTTTGACTTTCATTCACTACCGCACAGACGAGGCCAGCCAGGCAGAGCGAGCCAGAGGCTTTGCCGCGATTGCTGGGTTCCTCCACATTCAGGGTGCAATCGACTGCACACACAAAGGCGCCAGCGGGTGAGCCGGGTGGCTTCGTCAACGTGAAGGGGTTCCACTCCATGAATGTGCAGATAGTGTGTGGCCATAGGATGCAGATTCTGCAAATCTGTGCAAGGTATCCAGGCAGCTCCCACGACACTTACATCCTGAGACACTCCCAGATGCCGAGGTTCTTCAGTGCTCCAGCCCGGCTGGATGGATGGCTACTGGGTGACAAGGGCTATCCCCTTAAAACGTGGCTCATGACGCCTATTCGCCATCCAAGAACAGAGGCCGAGCAGCAGTACAATAGGAGCCTCGCCTACCACAAGGGCGGTAGTAGAGGGAACCATCGGTCTTCTCAAGATGCGCTTCCAATGCCTGGACCGCTCAGGGGGCACACTGCAATACCCCCCAGATAGTGGTTGCATGCTGCGCTCTCCACAATCTGGCACTGGAAAGGGGGGACATGGTGGAGGAAGAAGATGTTGACGCAGCTGCTCTGGCTGAGTCCAGTAGTGAGTCCAGTAGTGAGTCCAAGGATGAGCACATTCAGGAGAAAGCAGGATAGATGCTGACCTGGGCAACCTCCAGGGAGGCAGGGACACCCAAGAGGCTTTGGTCCAACGCTCCTCCTGCTAGCTTACCAAAGATGAACAAGCCAGGGCTACAGGCTCCATACTCGATACCTGACAGGAACATTTGCTTGGTGAACAACATGCACCATGTGCCATTTCAATAAAGTTCAATGAAAAACAAGTCACTCATAACATCATGGGTTACCCTGCACCTGCAGAACTAATGAAGCTTGTTGAACACAAACACATTTAATGGTGTGGCGCCTAGCATACATAAAACAAATTAAATGTAAAGGTGTTCTCCATCACACCTATTAACAAACAACGTAAAAGTGGGGGAAAAAATATCAGCAGTGATAAACCCGTGTTGTGCTTAAGGTGCTTTAAGTTTTCGTTTGCAGGTGCTACATCTAGGTGCTCCCCACTCGCTGGTAACGGCATTGGAGATAGCCTGCTCACTCTGCTGTCCTGTTGGCCTTGGCGGGTGTCCTCTGGCCCATGGAGCCTGTGCTAGCCCCACCTGGGAGGGAGCGGCCAGTGCCACGGCTGGCATCTCCCCAGTCTCCGCCACCTCATCAGATGCTACGGTCACTGGCAGAGGGGCAAACGAGCTGCTGCCGTCATCCAGAGTGCCCTGAGAGGAGCCCGCAGAGACGACAAGCAGCTCGTACGCCAATGTCAGGTCGCTTTGAACCCCCCTGCTCACCATTGATGGATGGGAACCTAGCTGGGATACTGGGTGCCCAATCCATCTCCCACACTGACAATAACCACCTGAGGTCATTGCCGGTGTGAGGGCTTGCAGGTCCAAGCGCATCCCCAGGAAGCCCTAATTCAACTCCTGGAGGAGCATCTCCATGAGAGTCGCCACTTTCTCCATGAAGGAGGCAGTGTGCTCGGCCATGAGGGTCATTGCATTGCTCATGCTCCACATGGACTCCTCCACAATGAAGACCATGGCACGCATTCCCTCATGTATCTCCGCCAGATCCTCCCGCACACCCTGCTGGACTTCCAGCAGCTGCTGCCTCAGGGGCGACTCCAGAGGCTCATCATCAGCCACCGACTGAGCATGTTCCTGGTCTCCAGCAGTCCTCCGACTGCCGGCGCCCCGGGCACTCTCTGCCTCCGCCTGCACCTCAAACGAGTGTGAAGTGGCCTCACCGCTGTGCACCGAGATACTATCCGATGATCCAATGCCCACCGGGGTGCTGGTATCTGCACTGGTGCCTGCCTGGCTGATGCATTTCTATCGTGTGTCCTCTGGGGTGAGCAGTCCTTTCAGGCTCCTGACCCCAATGGGCTGCTGGTGAGCCTGAAAGGAAGAACAAGGATATGTCATTAGTTGAAGTCGATACACCTGTTACTGTGCATGCCTGGCACCAGGATCAGGGTGCCCTCGTCTTTCCATTATCAATGGGGATTCCATGTTCGAGGCTCACATCAATATACAGACAACAGCGGAATGGCTGCTATTACAGACATTCTGACCTCAGTGAACTGCACTTTTACCTCCCTGTGTCGCCCCAACCTCACTGCGGCCAGCTGACCTAGGCACATGGTGCCTCTCCAGGGCCTCCTGTTTGTATATGGTCAAGATTAGGAGGTGGGGCGGTCCTCCACCAGTCCGCAACCTTTCAGCATTGTTGTGGGACATCTTCTCCTGAAAGGAGAGAGGAGCATTGAGTAATCCACCCTGTTCCTGCATTGCCATTGCATCCTGGCCAACCCCACCTGAGGAATATCTCACAGGGCTCAGCCGATTCGTGACCTTGGAGCCGCAAGACACTCATTCCAAGCAGCCAAGGCTCAATCCCTTGCCCAGATGCTGCCTCATTGACATTTGTCACTCACACTCCTCACACTCTAAGAACTCTGAAGTCCGGGGGGTAGGCGCTCCTAACTGCTGTGCTAAGTGACTCATGCCAACACTGTACTCACCCCTCCCGGTCGCAGAAGATCATTGAAGCGCTTACGGCACTGCACCCACGTGCACCTCACCAAATCATGGGAGCTCACCCTGGATGCCACCTCCTCCCAGGCATTTTTGGTGAGGTGGGGGTGTCTCCTCCTCCCATCCCCGGTGGCAAGTATATCCCGGCGTGCTGTCACCTCCACCAGGGGGGCAGCGAGACACTCATCGGAAACACGCGGGGCCGACTGCCCCACCAACTTGCCCTCCCACCTGCCATGTTCAGCACTGACGTTCTCCATAACGGGGGTCCTCCAAGTCAATGGCAGCCTTCACATGGCTGCCGCGGCCGCTTTTGAATCGGCCGCTGGGTCACCATTGGACTTAATTGGCCCACCTGCGTAAAATGGCTGTGCGGAGCCGATCGCGGGCAGCAGTTGGGTCCCACCAAGCCCGCCCGACCAATGTAAAATCCTGGCCCACGTTACTGGTCCCTTGTGTTTCCTGAAGTAAGTAATCATGCATTTGTGATGGGAAAAGGAACCCCACTTTCAAGCAATTGTACATGGACCCTGGACTGACCAAGATTACTGAAACTGGACAGCCTTTTCTCATTTTAGATTTGCATACATCACTATTTTATCTCTACAGCATGGCTTGGCAAGGAAGATCAGTTAACTTTAGTCAATCTCTAATCTATGTTACGTCTGACATAGATGAGATTCACTTACAAAAATTGAGAACATGTTGCATTACTCAAGACTGGCATCTTTCATTGATTACAAAAATCATTAAAATGTATAAAAAGCAAAATAAACTGCAGTCTCAAAATTTCTGCTTTGAATCATCATATTTTTTCTCCTATTCTTTCATGCGCCTTGTGCTAATTATGATTTTCTAACAAATGTGGCAGTCAGCCATTCAACTGTAGGGATACAGGCTGACTCCCTAACCTAGAAACAGGATGCAGGAAGGTGTCAAAGGGGCCAGATGGTGCAAAAGTGGTTAGAGGTTGTAATGGGGGTTGTATAGGGAGTTAGAAAATAGTGAGAAACTAGGGGAGGGCTAGAAAAGAGAGGAAAGGCCAAAAAGTGTGGGGAAAGCCAATGGGTTTGAGAGGCAACAAGGTGTGAATGGGGCTGGAGGATGATGGATTTGGGTTAGAGAGTATGAAAGAATCTAGAATGGGTAAGGGGTTACAAGACATGCATGGGGCTAGAGGGGCTCATCAGATCTTTCCCTCATGGTCAAAAACAGGTAGCTTGTGTTCTGGGCCTTCACCAGTGATAGAGCCAAGTTCAGGAATGTGTTTTTTCCTAAACTCAAGTGCAATCATTTCCTACAATTTCCTCCCAACTCAGGTCTCCCAGGCCACATCCTAACTTGCTTCCCGACACTGCTAATTTTAACAAACCATTGGGTCTCAAGAATCAATCTGCTTTTTCCAATGGGGTTGCTGGCCCCTGCTTTGCAGTTACCTGCGACACATCGAAGATTAGTAACTCATCAAGGTAGGAAAAAGTGAACAAAGCAAAAGTGTCCTTTCAAGCTTCACGTAAAATGTAGTTTGCCAGAGATTCAATATTAAATCATCTTGCTCAAACAGTAAACGTGTTACATATTTATTTATTAATCGCTCCTAGAATTAAAAATTACTGAAAATAAATGCAAACGGTTCTGTTTTCCTCTCAACAGGAGCCTATGTAACTCAGCCCAAGATTCAAAGCAACAACCACAGAAAGTGAAGGAAGTACTGCCCCACACATCACCATCCAACTCAGAATGCAGCATAAAATAGAGCAGAGAGACAAACAGGTCCCATGTAATCTTATTAAACACTTGCTGGATTAACAGTACCTGCCCATTCTTTAGACCAACTAACAGGCCTTCTCTTCCTGATGGTCCTCCAATGACCTTAATGTAGCGAATGAGTGACTCCATTAGCCATTCTCTCTCCTTCACACCACTGAATGACAAGCACTGCAATCTCTTCTCCTACATGGGACATAAGGAAGGCATTAGTGAAGATGCAAGTGATTGACTTAAAGTGCCATTTATTCAAAAAGGCACTAGAGAAGTTAACTGTGCAAGCCTCAAAGTCTGGATTAAATGCAGTCAAAGCAAAACGTCACACTTAGTAGAAGTCTCAATTAAGACAAACTTCTTTCCTGGTCTTAGTGGAAACTATTCCAATGGGCGAGGCAGCTAAAACTTCAAATGACAAATGGCTTTGTTGATGCCCACAACCTTGTGAAAAGATTTATTTTCAGTTTCTACACTGCTTACAATATTGTTCCCAAATCTGGGCTTTCGTATCAATTCTAATTTAAACGTCTGCCCTCCCAGCACCGATCCCTCACAGTCAGTTTCTGCCTGAGGGAGCTGACCAGCAGATTTAGCCTGTCCTCTCAGCTCAGGAATGGGGTGCGACAATTGGATGATTTAAAGGGCCAAGGAAGACTTACTTTAAAAATGGGAAAGGGGAGAAATATGAAAGAGCTCTTTTTAACTGCAGCTACCAAATTAAGAATGAACTCTTCCTTCAAATTCAAAATCATGAAGTGTATTTCAATTACTCATTTCCTCTTTCTAAATTTGAGTGTTAAATAAAGTGTCCTCTTCTCTATAGGTACTGACCTTTACTAGGGCACAGCTCTATGGGTCTAAATCACCCTCTTAAATCTTTCCATAAATATACTCTTCATTGCCTGGGCAATGAGTCTTTTATTTCATGAAATCTCTTCAGCTCAGTTTCTGCTGTCTTTTAAAATCACTTCAAGTGTGGCATTCAATATGCCATCTTATGTTTCCCAGCTGTGAAACAGATCTGTGAGGTCTTCAGACATGGTAATGTAATTCAGTGTCTAGTGATTGACCTACTTTAGCTATTAAACATCAAGGGCATGCTGTGAACATATTTTCATACCTAGACTAGAGAAATCCATTGACATTTCAACCAGAGAAACAATTTGTAACAACTTTCAAATTTGAGTTGGTTATCTGAGAATACTATGAATATGAAATTACTTCATATTCCCATATGTTCCCTTAATTAGATTTTTAAATATTCAGCATTCTAAATTTACAGATTTAGAAGTATTGCAGAGGACAAACTTTTAAAAATTAAGGACAAAGTCCAGTAAAGGTATCGTGTGTGAAGAGGTGCCAGCCAAGTTTCTTCCTGACCTTTTGTCCTGAGTTAGCTGATTTTGGCTGTCGCAACATTTTGGGTCCTATAATGAACCACAACACCTCCAATCTGGGCAGTAGGTGAGGGTGGGGAAGATGGAATTCAGGTTGGGTGTTCCTTCCTGACTGCTTCCAGAGACCCAGCCAGGAAATTGATTTGTGCAGACATTTGGTAAGGACAGTACTGACTTCTGGTGCACCTTCCCAAGGTGAATTAGCCTGTTAGCATCCAATGCTTGGACTCACACATGAAGAATGGTCACTCAATCTAAGGGATCAGTATGTCATGGAACCACAAGTTATTAACCTCAGGCCAGTGATAATAAAAGGAAAGCAAACAGTCATCAAAAATAGAAAATGCAACACTTCCAGAGCAACCCAAGTACAGCATCAACCATGCATAAAATGACAAATTCTTAATTTTGCAGTTTCTGTTTGTGCAGCTAGAGCTGGCTAAGGAGTTTTAATGCATTCACTTTTGTTATTATTATTACATTATTTTGATAATAAGAAAAGAGGCTGCATCATAAATATATGAAGAGGAAAAAGACTGGCATTTTATGACTGGAGAACCAGTTGATTAGGTTATTAAGAAGCAGATTGCACAGCATGTGCACTGTATCTGGGTGGTGTAAACACAATGTGCCACAGAGTGATATGACAGGAATTTCCACCTACAGTTCCTTGCGCAGTGACTTCTTGACATTAGTTGTTTTGGCTGACAGGCTTGAGGAGCGAGCTGGAGGGCAAGCTACTCAGATACCTTATGTGCACCCAGCGTGTAGCTCAAGAAGAATGGGAAGCTGTCTGTCTGTCTGTCTTTGAACAGGAGTAAATTAGTTCCTTAATAATAAAAACATGTTCCATTCACATACCATTGTTAAATCTTTACAGTAAGAGAAAAGAATATAAAAAAAACAAGAAAGCAAACTTGTACATATAGCCTTCCTCATACAGCTCTCCTTGTCCTCGGCATCTCCCAAAGTCAATGAATTACCTTGTACTATAGTCACTGCTTGGTAAAAGCAGCAGCCAATCGACATACAGCAACAGTAGTTGATGCAATATCTACAACCAGTTACATTTATATAGTGCTTTTACCTTAATTAAATGTCCCAAGATATACCACAGGAGTGAGATAAAGCACAATTTGACACTGAGCCACATAAAGAAAGCTAGACCAACAGTTATATAGTGCTGTTCATGAATAGATGATGCACCAAAGTGCTATGCATCCTCTAAAACTAGTGTAATGTAGGAAAAGGGCCAACCAATTTGCACACAGCAAGGTCCCACAAACAATAATGTAATAATGACAAAATAACATGCTTTTGTGAAGTTGATTGAAGGATAAATATTGGTCAGGACACTGGGGATAACTCCTCTAATCTACTTCGAAATGGTGCCATGCGGTTTCTTTACGTCCACTTGAGAGGGCAGACAGGGCTGGGTTTAATGTCTCATTCAATAGACGTACCACAGACAGTACAGCACTCCCTCAGCACGACACTGGAGCATCAACCTCGATTTTTGTGCTCAAGTGCTGCAGTGGGACTTAAACCCAGAACCTTCTAATTCAGAGGAGAGTGCACTACCAACTAAGATACTGCGACACACTAAAGGAGATAATAGATGACAAAAACTTGGTCACAGATAGATTTGAAGATGTGACTTACAGGAGAGAAGAGAGTTAGAAAGGCTGAGAGCTTTAGGAAGGGAATTCCAGCACTTAGGGCCTAGGCAGAAGGCAGGGCCATTAATTGCTCCGCCATTGAAACTGGAGATGCTCAAGAGACCAGAATTAGAGGACAACAGATATCTCAGATAGTTATGGGGCTGGAGGTTACAGAGATAGGGAAGGGCGAAGCTTCAGAGGGATTTTGAAACAAGGATGAGAATTTTAAAATCGAGCTTAACTGGCAGCCAATACAGTTCAGCAAACACAGAGGTGATGGGTGGATGTGGCTTGTTGCAAGTAAGGGCATGAGCAACAGAATTTTAGATGACCTCAAGCTCAGAGAGTAGAACGTGGGAGGCTGGCCAAAAGTGCATTGGAATAGTGAAGCATAGAGATAACTAAGAATGTAGGTTTCAGCAGATGAGCTGGGGCAGGTGCTCAGTCAGGCAATGTTACTGAGGTGGAAATAGGTAGTCTTAGCGATGGCATCAGTATGATGGTATCAGTATTCGCCAGAAGTATATTTCTGGTTCAAGGTTGCGAAGACTGGTTCAGCCTCAAACAGTTGCCAGGGAGAGGAATAGAGTCGTTGGCTAGGGAACAGAGTTTGTAACAAAGGCAATGGATATATCTTCCCAATATTTTCTGTTCATCCTGTACAGGATGTCAGATAAGAAGTCTGATAATTTAGGGACAGCGGAAGAGTCAAGAGAGGCGGTGGTGGTGTACAGCTGGGTGTCCTCAGCGTACAGGTGAAAACTACTGCTGTGCATTTGGTCATGTCACCGAGGGGCATAAAGTTGAAGGCCAAGGGACAGCAGAAGTAATGGTGTGGAAGTGGAAGAGAAGCCATTGCAGGCGATTCACTGGCTATAGTTAGATAGGCTGGAATCATGCCAGTGCAGTCCCACCCAACTGGACAATGGTGGAGAACCACTGAGGATGACATGGATCAACCATGCCAAAGGTCAAAAAGATGAGACATCTCAGTTTACATTTGTCACAGTCAAATAAGATTTGTGACTTTGATAAGAGTTATTTCGCCAGGGGCAGAAACTTGACTGGAGGGATTCAAACATGGATTTCCAGAAAAGAGAGGCATGGATTTAAGAGGCCGCAACATGTTCAACAGTGGATTTGATTCCCCTCTACGGTAGTTGAAAGGTTCTTTGGCCATCTCCATCCCATTTCCTGTACTTCTGCCCATGCTCCTTCCCCTCCCTCCCAAAACCAAGACAGGGTCTTCCTTTGTCCACTTTATATTCTTCTGGGCTCAACATTCACAGTTCAGCAATTTTAGACGATAACCACAGTTCCCCTTTTTTTGGACAACAGCTATTGGTGATGATTCTGCTGTTGCCATTCATGCCTCCTCTAGAACCATATTTTGTTTCTTCGATTGCCTCGTTACCACTTCCTTTTGCCTTGCATAATCATCCCTTATGTCATTTACTCACTCCTGGCTTTAACGCTTTCAAAGACGTTCACTTTTGTGCTCTCCTCCCCCCATCCCCCTCCACTTTCCTGCCTCTGTACTTGATAAAACCTGTTACATCTCTAATTTTTGTCATGTCTGCCGAAAAGTCGAAGGCCTGAAATGTTAACTCGGTTTCTCAATCTACGGGTGCTGCACAACCTGCTGAGTGTTTTCAGCATTTTCTGTTTTTATTTCAGATTTCCACCATTCACAGTGCTTTGCTTCTTTCAAAGTTCTAGATTTCTATCTAATGATATCTATTGACAGTTTGAAAATGATACCTGAAAGTACTTTAATAATTAAACATTTAGGGAAAAACATCGTTTGGAAACTCAACCAAGTTGGATGTCTGCTATAATAAAGTAACTATACTGACTATGATAAGCCTATGAACTGAAACTTCCATTAGTCAACATACCAGGCACAAGATAAGGTGCTGGGAGCATACAACTAATAGGTTGCATTCAAATTTCTTAGCAATCTTCTCCTTCACGCGGTAATGCATGTCAGTGTTATCTTCTGAAAAGAGCTCGTAGATCAGGATTTTTTCCGGTAGCTGGATTGCTAGTCGGTTTTTATAGATAGCAATCTTCTTCACTAGTTCCCTGCATCTGATCCGCACTAGGAAACAGGAAAATGTACACGGTAAGTGCAGTGACCAGGCATTATCAGATAGCATGCTCTTGAACTGATTAAACTGACTGCTAAATGTATAATTCTTTGCCATGAGCTGATGAACCTATGCTTATTCAAGAAAACTATCACAAGGGATTGGATTTGTTGCCTCCTCCTAAAATGCATCAGTTTGAAGCACTTCACTATAAGTAACAACCAGCTTGCATTTAGATAACATCTTTTACATTCTCATGTGGTCTCAAAGTGTTTCCAGCCAATTAATTCATTTTGACATCTTGGGCAGAATTTTCAGGACATTGGGCGGCCAGCCAGCGTGAAAGGACCGCCAAAAGCCTCAGGGCTGCCGGGATGGAGGCAGGAGGGGTGGGGCGAGCGCTGAAGTCAGCGCAGGCGTTGGGGAGCACGGGAGAGCTGCCTCAGGGAACTGAAGAATTTAAACCCATCAAATAAAGATTTTAAAATGCAGAAAAATATATCCACACGTCGGACTCACTCACCTAAACAACAGATTATAAAAATTCAGCCCAAACGTTTTTATTATTTTTTAAATTAATATCGGAAACTCAACCCGCTCTTGGGTGAGGTTTCCTCAAAATTGCAAAGGCCACCTGGCCAATTCACCTGCCCGCCAATCATAACGTTGGACGAGCAGCAAAAAATTGCCTTCAATTACTACTTTAATGGCCTTAATAGGCCTCTTAATTGTCGGTGAGCGCACTGCCAACTCTCGCGTGCGCCAGCCGACTGAAATGTTGCCTGAGTGCGTGATGACGTCAGGTCGCTCGGCCTACGTCATCACGCACTATTTTACACCCGATTGGGTCGAGCACGCACCTGCCCGTGGGATGTAAAATTCTGTCCTGAGTCACTGCTGTTTTAACCACAGCAAGATTCCAAAAACAATATAATTAAATGGCACCATAAACTCTGACCCCACTGTTATTCCTGGGCTCAGTGTTACTTCTAAGATTTTTAGTGAGCTTCAGGCTTCAAAAAAAATGTTTCTGAACAAGATCTAGGCCCTTGAACAAATAACATGCTGCTGCAGGATTTAAAGCAAGTTTCATTGAGGTTCATTTTGTCTCACTGCAAGTGATTAATGTTTGCACCAGGATCAGAGGGAAGATGTTCCTGAGGCATTTGGATGCTCAGAAATGGTGACCAGAGTCAGGCAATCAGTCTGCGCTATGGCCAATGACTGCCTGTTCAGGCACTGGCCAGAAAGGGCTTGACAGTGAGTACACTCACAACTACAAATCCACCATGGGAAGTAAGAGAGATAAAAAATAGCTGTTTTTTCAGTCATGAAAATAACGGGAAAAGGATTTTAGGAGTGGCAGGGCACATCACATTTTTCTTATGTGCTGGTGATGGACAAGCCATTAAGCACATATTTGGAAAATTTAGGTTATGATGACAACATAAATAATGTAACAGAGTAAGGGGTTTCGGGGACTGAAGAACAAAGTTGCTTTTAGATAAATTTGTAGCGAGTGAACAGTCACAAATAAATCTGGGAGGCTGATATGTTCCCACTGTATAGAGTGAGGCCATAGCAACGACACTAGTGATTAGAAAAATTAGTCTGATCTCAAGAATGGCATTGATGAGTCAAATTTAAGTATTTCATATTATTAATTGATGTAAGTCATAGAATTCCAAACGGTTACTTTCGGTATAAAAAGCTTCAATTTGATTTAGATCATGCAACAACTTGCATCTTCATCAATGTAAACAATCACTTCTGTTAAAGAAGGCCAACATTTCAGTTTGTATCCTTGATTTAAGTAAAAACTGCAGCAAATGAAAAGCAGGTTAGTCATCATCTATAAAGAGAATGGACAAGTTAGCAGCTGAAATGTGTTTTTAATTTGAGTATGCTGAAAAAAAGAGACATGCTATCAAAGCTTTTCATCTTGCACTCATTAATACAAATGCAAGAATGCCAAATTTCAAAGGGAATAGCAGTCTATATTGCATGAGAAAAGAGGTGCTGATTGGTTGGCAGGTCGGCTCTGATTGGTCAAGATGTTGCCAACCAATCAGCACCCATTTTCCCCTGCAGTATAAATTGCTGTTCCCTTTGAAATCTGGTATTCGTGTCTGTTCTGATGAGTGCAAGATGAAAAGTTTTGACAGCATGTCTCGTTTTCTCATCAATATTTAAGTCTGTCCTACCAAGCAACTATTTGTATTTATGATCCTTCAATTTTTCCTTTCTCCCTATGGTTGCTGACTCATCAGTTGCTTAGTTGTAGGATTTTCTACGTTTAAGAACTGCACTTCTTTGCCTTTTATTTGTTATATCTAGATTAATCTGATACATATCGGAAACAGGTTGACTTGATTTCAAAGCTGCAGAGCATTAATTACAGCTTTTGATGCATCAGTAATTTATTGTGGTGATTACTAAGATAATCATTTAACTACAATAGTATGGGGAAACCAACTGCCAACACCTTTGCTTAAGAACTCACCTTTCTGCTCTGTGATGAGATGTTGGACAATGACATCAGTCATGCTGTCTCTATAAGCATAGCGGTCCTTGTACAGGCCGTGCACCGTGCTAAAAATGATTTGGTAAAAGGCAATTGTACCATCTTGGCAACCAACAACCTTGGAAGAGAATACAGAACCATTTGCATGCAGTCATCATCCACAAGAGTAACAAGACAAAGAGAAGCAGCAATATGTAAACCTCCGAAATATAACTGAGCCATGATCTAATTAAATAGCAGAATAGATTTGAGAGACTGAATGGTCTATTCCTGGTTCTATGAAATACAAACAACAAGTGAAATTTCAACCTGCTACACTGTTTGAATTATGCCACCAGTTAATGTTTAATCATTACTGCAGTTTTACAATCATAGAGTCAATACTGAAAACAGAAAAAATGGATGCCACCAAGTGGTTCAAAATGTGAGTGCATTCACCTGCAGAAACTAACCAAAAAACTGAGAAATAATTAAAAATTGCAATGACAATAGATACTATTCCTTGCTGATCCTCACAGTTCTGTCTAAATATGCACTCAATATGGATAAATAAATGTACAGATTAAAACACTGGAGATTGTTAACGGTACAGTTGGATTAGTGACAATTCTAATTCGAATAATTAAAGTACACTGGCCCAGATATTTGAGCATGCCCATTTTTGACAGGTGTGGAGCACAGGAAGCGCCCGAATGGCAAGGCCCAAGGTGCTCCTGATTTTGGGTTTCAGGCATCATTTTGACTGAGTCAGTGAGTTACAGGGAGTCAGTGAGAGGAGAGTCAGAGGAAGATTTCCTGGAGAAATATGTTCAAACGTCAGGTTGCTGCAACAACAGATAAGTAAGGAAGTGCAGTAACTGTGTCAGAAGGATGGACAACCAGGTCAGAAGGTGGCGATGGCTAAGGATAAGGGTAGTGTAGGGGGAAGCAACGATGATCAGCCATAACCCACATTCTTTCAATGGGGGGGGAAGGGGGTAGGAGGGGCATTCCCATTTCCACATTCGAATAAATAAATTTTAAAAACTTATCTTGTTAATTGTCACCTTCAGCTATCCCTTTACGGATCAGGTGTTAGGAAAACAAAGCTGACATGGGCCTATGTATAGCTGACACCAGCTGCTTCAGAGAAACTATTCTTGTGGGGGCAGAGGGGTGGTACTTCAAACAGGCATTAGGCCTCTTATTTGGAAATGCAAAGAGCCAACATCTGTTCCAGGGGTGACCATCAACATTGCCTTTTTTTGGCCTTTACCAAAATGGCAAGCGGTGTATTTCCAGTTCATAATGAGCAAACTCTGCCCGACCTCCATATCTGAAGGCTTGGGAGGCCATGGGGACACTGTAAAATTGGTGCTGCTCAGCTGAGTTTCTAAGCCACTGTAAGAGACTGGGTGAGTTTGAAAAGAAAACTTTCTGACATATTTTCACTGAGCAAAAGCAAAAGGATGTACATTCAGTTTTGAAATATATGGAAAGTTTTTGCCATGGTCATCAAATCACGAGCCATCCAGAATATCATACAGAAAAATAGATATCTCAAGAATGCTGCTGGACAAGCCAAGCTAAATATTTTGCATTATTATTACAAAGGAACATTGGCTGAATTTGAGGAGTATAAATGTGCTTAAAGACTACATTTAGCAAAGATGAACTGGTAAAAAACCTTACAACATAATTGGAGTCTGGCTTCACCCTGCAGGTCCACACCCAGGATTGCTGTTCTCCAATGCTACCAAGGCGAACTCCATCTTTCGTGTACAAAGAGACTTGCTTATCGGAGCCTCCCATCACGATATATTCTCCTTTTGTGAAGTAGCTGACACAGCAGGGGTCAAAATTCAGTGCCCTGTCTTTTCCAATCTGTAATTCAGATACAATTCGGTATTATGCAAAATGTAATCAAATTTATCTGGTTCAGCTTTTCAACTTTAAACAATTTAGTTTTAAGAATTTAAACTAAACAAAGTGTAAGTAATCAGCTCAATCTAGATGAGAATTCCCACTAACTAAAACGCCATAAATTTAAAATAAAGAAGTGTATGGCCAACGAATTGGGAAGTATCTAACAGCTAAGAGAATTAATGCAGTATATCAACGCCATGTTGCAAGAATTACGAAGGAAAAGTTAAAACTCATGGGTTGAAATCACCCTGAAATTATCCGATCTAGTGCATTCACAAAGACGTTACCTGGTCAAATTTTTTTTAAAATAGGGCACAAGGGAATTTCATTTGAATTTGTTCCCATGGCCATTACTAATACTGCACAGCACAATTTGACTCACTTAGAAATTATTTTCAAGCTGTAACCAAGAATCCTAGCCTTTAATGCTAATATGCAGTTCTCACGAAACATGTCTATGCATTTGAAAAAAGACATGTATTGGCATAGCTCCTTTCACAACCTCAGGACATTCCGAAGCGTTTTATGCCAAAGAAATGCTTTGTAGTGTGGGGTAACATGGTATGTAAGAATGGCATTCACCATAAGGAAGATGAAATTCGTCTAATTTTTTTATTCATTCAAGGGACATGGACATCACTAGCAAAGCCAGCACTTATTGCTCATCACTAATTGTCCTCAAGGAGGTGGTGGTGAGTGTTTTCAGGAACCACTGCAGTCCCTGCAGTGAGAGTCCTCATACACCCAAAGTAGGGAGTTCCAGGATTTTTGATGAAGGATTGAAAACATTTCCAAGAGGATGGTGTGTGACTTTCAGGTGGTATCGTTCCATGTGTCTGCTATTCTTGCTTTCTTAGATGGTACACACTGCAGCTACATTACGCCAATGGTAGAGAGAATGGATGCTTAAGTTGGTGGTCGGGGCACCAATCAAGCAGACTGCTTTGTCTTGGGTGGTGTCGAGCTTTGAGAGTGTTGTTGGAGCCGCATTCGTCTAAGGTGGGGAGAGTACTCCTTCACATTCCTGACTTGCGCCTTGTAGATGGTGGACAGGCTTTGGGGAGTTGAGTTGCTCACTGGAGAATAACCACCTTCTGACTTGCTCTTTAGCCACAGTATTTATGTAACTGGTCCAGTTAAAGATGTGGTAAATGATGACGCCCCACTTCCCCAACCCTCAATGTTGATGGTGAGAGATTTGACGATGGTAATGCCATTGAATTTCAAGGGGGGATAGTTAGACTCTCTTTTGCTGGAGATGATCACAGCCTGCCATTTGTGTGGTGTAAATGTTACTTGCCATTTATCAGCCCAAGCATGTATGTTGTCGAGATTTTGCTGCATGTGGGCACAAATGCTTCATTACCTGAGAAATCCGAGGAATTGAGAATGGTACTTGGTGTGCAACCATTAGCATGTATCCTTACTTCTGACTTTATGGTGGAAGGAAGGTCTTTGATGAAACAGCTGAAGATGATTGAGTCTAGGACACCACCCTGAGGAACTCCTGCAGTGATGTGCTTTGGTTGAGAAGATTGGCCTCCAAAAACTACAACCATCTTCCTTTGTGCTAGCTATGACTCTAAACAGCGTAGGGCTTTTTTCCCTGATTCCCAATGACTTCAGTTTTGCTAGGACTCCTTTATGCCACACTTGATGAAAAGCAGCAGCCTTGACATCAAGGGCAGTCACTCTCACCTCAGCTCTGAGGAATTCAGCTCTTCTATTCAAGTTTAGGTCAAGGCTGCAACAAGGTCTGGAGCCAAGAGATATTGGTGAAACCCAAACTGGGCATTGGTGAGCAGACTATTGGTGAGTAAATGCCACCTGATACTGCTATTGGTGATACCTTCCATCACTTTGCTGATGAGTGAGAATAGGCTGATTGAGTGGTAATCAGCCAAATTGGATTTGTCCTACTTTTGTGAATAGGACATGCTGGGCAATTTTTCACTTTGTCAGGTAGATGCCAGAGTTGTAGGTGTACTGGAAAAGCTTAACTAGAAGCGTGGCTACCTCTTGAGCACAAGAATTCAGCATTACATCTGGGATGTTATCATAATCCGTGGCCTTTTCCATATCCAGTGTACCCTACCATTTCTTGATATCATATGGAGTGCAATGAATTGGCTGACAACTGCGATGGTAGGGACCTCAGGAGAAGGTATAGATAGGTCATCCACTCAGCGCTTGTGGCTCAAATTGGTTGTGAATGCTTAAGTCATCCCTTTTGCCCTCTCCTGCTGGATTTGGCCATCACTGAAGTTGGAGATGTTCATGGAGTCTCATCCACTTGTTACTTGTTTAATTGTCTACTACCGTTCTTGATTTAATATGACAGGACTGAATTAGTTTGATCTGATTTGTTGATTGTAGAATCGCTTAACTCTGTCTATATCATTCCGCTTCCACTGTTTAACATGCACTTAATCATAAGTAGTAGCTTCACCAGGTTGGTACCTCATTTATTTTTAGGTATGCCTGGTGCTGCTCCTGGCATGTTACCTTTACTCCTCATCAATGATCCCTCTAATTTTTCTTTGCTATGCCTGGCCTGCATGTTGCGCTGTGCAGTTCCTGTAAGATTGCCAGGCACATGCACATCTTGGAAGGAATGTTCCAAATGCAGACAATCTGTTTGTTCCCTGCGCAGTACATTCCAGATAACTGCGTGTCCATGCACCCATGCAACTTAGAGGGAACACTGCTCCTCATTGAAACATGTTAATGGTAAATTAAGGATATGCAGGCCATCAGGTTATGTATTGTGGTGGAATACAATTCTGCTGCTGCTGATGGCCCGGATCATCTCATAAATGCCCCGCAACATCTCATAAGTACCCAGTTTTGAATAGCTAAATCTGTTCTGAATCATTCCCATTTAGCACAGACATAGTGCCTTGCAACACAATGGAAGGTATTCTCAGTGTGAAAACAAAACTTCATCTCTCCAAGGACTGTGTGATGTATATCAATACATACCAATACGTCATGGACAGACGCGTTTGCAACAAGTAAATTGGTGAGGATAGGTAAAGAAAGCTTTCCTCTCCTGTTGGTTCTCTCACTACATGCCACAATCTCAGTCTGTCAGATATAGCCTTCAGGACTCAGCTTGGTCAGTAGTGGTGTTCTTCGTGATGGACACTGAAGTTCCCTACCCAGCATACATTGTGCTTTTGCTACCCTCACTACTTGCCCATGTTCGACCTGATGCTATGAAACTTCATGGGGTCTGGAGTCTATGTTGAGGTTTTCCGGGGCACTCCCTCCCAACTGTACACCATTGTCTGGTCAGTCTGTCCTGCCAGTGGAACAGGGCATACCCAGGGATGGTGATGGAGGAGTCCACGGCGTTAACTGAAAAGTACGTCAGACTATTGCTTGATTTGTCTAAGGTGCAATTCTCACTATTTTGGTACAAGTCTCCAGTTGTCACTCAGGAGGACCATACAGTGTCGACAAGGCTAGATGTGCCTTTTTCATGTCCAAATTTAATATTTGGTCATAGTCAGGTGGTTCTTCAGGTCTTATTCTCATTTTTGTAGCATTTTGATATAACTGCAAAGTTTGCTAGTCCATTTCAGAGGGCAGTCAACCACACTGCCACTGGGGAAGCACACTGCCATAGGTCTGGAGTCACATGTAGGCCAGACGGGGTAAGGACAGCAGATTTCCTTCCCCAAAGGGCATTGGTAAGCCAGATGGGTTTTTATAACAATCTGGTAATTACATGGTCATCATTATTGATACTAGCTTTCATTACAGCTTTTTTTCAATTCATTGAATTTAAATTCCCCAACCCCATGGTGGGATCTGAACCCATGTGTCCAAAGTATTAGCACAGGACCCTGGGTGACCAGTAAAGTAACAAAACTATAATGCTGCATACTCACGCCTCACTGCTGACCAATATTACACATCTTAAAGTAGTTTGGTCAGGGAGTGACATAAGCAGAGAGATAGAAGGCCATTTATCCTTTCCCTCAGCGAGCGTGGTGGGAGAGGGGTGGTAATTTTACCAAAGCGGGGAAAATTGAAATTTAAAATCTAAAGCTAAGGAAGAATGTAACAAAATAGTATTCGGATATGAATTCTGTTTGTTGTAGCAACTACAGTTTAATAGTTGCTGGAAAAGATATGCCACCCAGCTGCCTAAAACATGGAGGTATAGACATCATAATGCCATACAGCATGCAGACAGAGACAACTAACACTACCATCACAGCATCTCTAACCTATGAACAGCCAGTGTGATGTGGATGTAATGTGTTTCACTGGGCACAAATGAGGTTTATCTTTTGTGGTGATATTCAAACATCTATTGGTCTGCTTTAACTGTGTTCAGGATTTAATTTTTCGGGACATTTTCTAGCAGAAGGCTGAGTTTTATTTTCTGGGAAAGTGTATGGTAATTGGGTTTCCTAGCTATGATATTAGACTTCTGGGAAATGGGCCTCTGACAGGTTGCTAGGGAAACAGGAGCTAATTGGGAGACTAGATTTCAGCCTGTGGTCAAGACACATGGCTCTTGGTGTTTAAGATATTTCAGCCAGTGGTCAGGACAGAGTGTGGCTGTGAAGCAATGTATGTGAAACCTTGCCCATTGGTTTCTTGCATTGGGGTCATTTGGTTCTTTTAAGTTATTGGTCTCCAGGGGCATTGCAACACTTTCTGATTGCAACATGTGGTCAGATGGAAACACCAAGCAAAGTCAAGGTGATTCCCAACAAAGAAGGGCATCTCTTGTGGCAGAGTCAAAAGCAACACAGGCCCAGGTCTGGGAACAGGTTGCCAGCACCCTCTCTTGGCCAGGAAGGGGAAATCTAATGAAGGTTAAGTAACTAATTTCAAAAATATGAGCAAATAAAATATAAAGCTCAAAATTCTTTTCTTTATTCTAGGGTCTGCAGTTTTAAAACTGTTATGGATTTTACAATAAAAAAGTAGGATAGAAGGCAACATAAAAAACTTACCAAAACGACTTAAATTGCAAGCATCCGCTTTATTCATATGTTTTGAATGTTTGTCATTTATTAAGGTGCCCGAGTTCTACTTCATAAGACAGGAAGCCAATAATAAATAAACATTTTTCATGGGCCAGCATTTTTATTGCCAATCCCTAATTGCCCTCAAGAAGGTGGTGGTGCGTTGCCTGCTTGAACTGCTGCAGTCCCTGTGGTGTGGGTACATAGTGCTGCTTGGGAGGGAGTTCCACAATTTTGACCCAGTGACAGTTAGGGAACAGTGATATATTTCGAAGTCAGGATCGTGAGTGACTTGGAGGGGAACTTACAGGTGGTGGTGTTCCCATCTATCTGCTGCCCTTGTCCTTCTAGGTGGTAGAGGTTGCGGGTTTTTAAGGTGCTGTCGAAGGAGCCTTGGTGGGTTACTGCAGTTCATCTCAACCCACAATCAGAGCTCAGGGTCTGCATGAACTTACACAGGCACAAACTTGTGCTGGAAAATGATGTTACAGGTATCTCAAACACAGAAAATATTGCTTAGGGTTGAGGGTTCATCTGGATCCTTGAAATAAGAGGGGCAGCTTATGGTGTCTGGCATTAGTTAAACTTGCGCATGTACCCTTCAGCTCAAAAAAACGTTTGGCCACCAAGTTTCTGAAAATGCAAGTTGATAATGGCAGTAACAGAAACAGGACATCTCGGGTGGAGTGAAAAGGGCAACCAAACAGGGTATCTGCAGGACAGAGGGGGTGGAGTTGCTTTGTTAGTAAGAAATGAAATTAAATCGATAGCAAGAAATGATGTAGGGTCAGATGATGTAGAATCTGTGTGGGTAGAGTTGAGGAACCGCAAAGGTAAAAAAACCATAATGGGAGTTATGTACAGGCCTCCTAACAGTAGTCAGGATGTGGGACACAAGATACACCAGGAGATAGAAAAGGTGCGTAAGAAAGGCAAGGTTACAGTGATCATGGGGGATTTCAATATGCAGGTAGACTGGGAAAATCAGGTTGGTAGTAGATCCCAAGAAAAGGAATTTGTGGAATGTCTATGAGATGGCTTTTTGGAGCAGCTTGTGGTGGAGCCCACTAGGGAACAGGCAATTCTAGATTTAGTGGTGTGTAATGAGGCAGATTTGATAAGGGAGCTTAAGGTGAAGGAACCCTTAGGAGGAAGTGACCATAATATGATAGAATTTACCTTGCAATTTGAGAGGAAAAAGCTGGAATCAGATGTAACGGTATTACAGTTGAATAAAGGCAACTACAGAGGCATGAGGGAGGAGCTGGCCAGAATTGACTGGGAGATGAGCCTAGCAGGAAAGACAGTGGAACAGCAATGGCAGGAGTTTTTGGGAGTAATCTGGGAGACACAGCAAAAATTCATCCCTAGGAAGAAGAAGCATACTAAAGGGAGGACGAGGCAACCATGGCTGACAAGGGAAGTCAGGGACAGCATAAAAGCTAAAGAGAAAGCATACAATGTGGCGAAGAGCAGTGGGAAACCAGGGGATTGGGAAGCCTACAAAGACCAACAGAGGACAACTAAAAAAGAAATAAGGAGGGAGAAGATTAAATATGAGGGTAAACTAGCCAGTAATATAAAAGAAGATTGCAAGAGTTTTTTTAGATATATAAAGGGTAAGAGAGAGGCAAAAGTGGACATTGGGCCGCTGGAAAATGACGCTGGAGAAGTAGTAGTGGGGAGCAACGAAATGGCGGAGGAACTGAATAGGTACTTTGTGTCAGTCTTCACGGTGGAAGACACGAGTGACATCCCCAAAGTTCAAGAGAGTCGGGGGGCAGAGGTGAGTATGGTGGCCGTTACCAAGGAGAAGGTGCTAGGAAAACTGAAAGGTCTGAAGGTGAATAAATCACCTGGACCAGATGGATTACACCCCAGAGTTCTGAAGGAGATAGCTGAAGAGATAGTGGAGGTGTTAGTGGCGATCTTTCAGGAATCACTGGAGTCAGGGAGGGTCCCAGAGGACTGGAAAATCGCTGATGTAACCCCCCTGTTTAAGAAGGGAGTGAGGCAAAAGACGGGAAATTACAGGCCAATTAGCCTGACCTCGGTCACTGGTAAGATTTTAGAGTCCATTATTAAGGATGAGATTTCAGAATACTTGGAAGTGCATGGTAAAATCGGGCAAAGTCAGCATGGTTTCATCAAGGGGAGGTCATGCCTGACAAATCTGTTAGAATTCTTTGAGGAGGTAACAAGTAGGTTAGACAAAGGAGAGCCATTGGACTTCCAGAAGGCCTTTGACAAGGTGCCGCACAGGAGGCTGCTCAGTAAGACAAGAGCCCATGGTGTTAGAGGCAAGGTACTAGCATGGATAGAAGATTGGCTGTCTGGCAGGAGGCAGCGAATGGAGATAAGGGGGTCCTTCTCAGGATGGCGGCCGGTGACTAGTGGAGTTCACCAGGTGTCAGTGTTAGGACCACAACTTTTCACTTTATACATTAATGATCTAGATGAAGGAACTGAGGGCATTCTGGCTAAGTTTGCAGATGATACAAAGATAGGTGGAGGGACCGGTAGTATTGAGGAGGCGGGGAGGCTGCAGAAGGATTTGGACAGGTTAGGAGAATGGGCAAAGAAGTGGCAGATGGAATACAACGTGGGGAAGTGTGAGGTCATGCACTTTGGTAGGAAGAATAGAGGCATAGACTATTTTCTAAATGGGGAGAGAATTCAGAAATCTGGAGTGCAAAGGGACTTGGGAGTCCTAGTCCAGGATTCTCTTAACGTTAACTTGCAGGTTGAGTCGGTAGTTAGGAAGGCAAATGCAATGTTGGCATTTATTTCGAGAGGACTAGAATATAAAAGCAGGGATGTGCTGCTGAGGCTTTATAAGGCTCTGGTCAGACCACATTTAGAATATTGTGAGCAATTTTGGGCCCCGTATCTCAGGAAGGATGTGCTGGCCCTGGAGAGGGTCCAGAGGAGGTTCACGAGAATGATCCCAGGAATGAAAGGCTTAACATATGAGGAATGTTTGAGGACTCTGGGTCTATACTTGATGGAGTTTAGAAGGATATGGGGGGATCTAATTGAAACTTACAGAATACTGAAAGGCCTGGATAGAGTGGACGTAGGGAAGACATTTCCATTAGTAGGAGAGACTAGGACCCGAGGGCACAGACTCAGAGTAAAGGGAAGACCTTTTAGAACAGAGATGAGGAGAAACTTCTTTAGCCAGAGAGAGGTGAATCCATGGAATTCATTGCCACTGAAGGCTGTGGAGGCCAGGTCATTGAGTGTATTTAAGACCGAAATAGATAGGTTCTTGATTGGTATGGAGATCAAAGGTTACGGGGAGAAGGCGGGAGAACGGGGCTGAGAAACTTATCAGCCATGATTGAATGGCGGAGCAGACTCGATGGGCCGAATGGCCTAATTTCTGCTCCTAGGTCTTATCTTCTTAGCCAATCATATTTAAGGATTGGGGAATAAACATGGGAAGGACTGAAAAGGAGGATGAATTAAAACTCTTGATTTTAATGTCAAATCATTTTCTGAAAGGGAAATAAAAAAGAGGGGAAGTAAAATATTGGATTGAGAGAGGGAAAGGGAAATTAAGTAAAATACATTGTTAAAACCTCCTTGGAAAATTCAGACCTGAAGTAATGAGGCTTCATGTATGTGATAGTTAATCTTTGGTGCAAGAGAGTAATTAAGACTTAAAATGTAATTAAAGGGGCACTTATGTTTGTTTTGACAAGACTGTGGCAAGTTTAATGGGCAAGAATGACAAGCATAAAAAAATGGAGGAGGCTAGTGCTTGACATGCCGTTTAGATATTCACATTTAGCCTTGAAACTGTTCTTCGCCAGAGGTTGCTGTACCAATTACACATAAATAACATCAGGCATCGTTCGTCTTGCTGTTATTTTGACGGAAAATTCCGTCTCTATTTGTTGACATACCGAACCCAGTACTCTTACAAATTCCAGGTATAATTGCTGAGCTTGCTAGATAAAGAAAACTGACTACTGAAAGTACATTTGGAGTGACTTCATTAGTTCAGCTTCTCCTTTATTTTGTCAGATTTTATTGAAGAATGTCTAATTAGTTATACCCTTACTGGACTCCTTAAGTTTACTTACTCATTTTTTTTTTGTTTAATTCACATGTTCACCATCTTGTTAATTATGATTTGATACTGCTTTATGAATATGAAATTTGAAGCAATCAGCTCTAATCTATATTTATGACACCAAAGAGTGACATAGAAACCGTGACAGGAGTGACAGGGCTCCACCTAACATGCACTATATTTCATGTATGATATACACAGATTAAAAAACTGAACAATTTGTAATACTTCTCTGCAGCATTTCTTTAGACAAGTGCAGAAATGTTCCCAAACATACCTGTTTGCCACTGAGTTGGTAGAAGGAAAGCCGTTGCCCCCAATCTGCCACAGCTAGGATGTCAGTGTGTTCATCTCTGTCCAATCCAAAATTAAGGTTCAGGAGATATTATTGATTATATATCACAATGATTTACCTAATGTAATATGCATTAAGTTTCTGCCTTTTTTTTATTCATTTACGGGATGTGGGCATCGCTACAAGGCCAGCATTTATTGCCCATCCCTAATTGCCCTTCAGAAGGTGGTAGTGAGCTGCCTTCTTGAACCGCTGTACCCTATGGTGTGGGCACACCCATGTCCGGTTAGGGAGGGAGAGAGTATGGCATCATTCATAACAATGCAAGCCAGGAACCAGTCATTCTGTGACCACTTTAATTGATACAGAAAAATCCATGTTTAGCTCATAATAAAGGACAATAAACCTGAACTTCAGTCAAAATGGGAAAGAAGTTTTTGAATGTTTAAATCTAAAGTATTCTTAACTGAGGGAAAAGGAGAAATGACTTTAACTGACTGGAAACAATGCTTTGACTTATATGGAGGAGATATTCACTGTAATTGCTTTGTAGTAATTCTTAAGAGAGAAGGAAAGCTATAAGATTCAAGGTGCCACCTCTCTCACTGTGCCACTGTCAGGGTGCATAATGGCAACTTCAAATACTGTGAAAAAAGGAATCACGTAATAATTTTATTTTTTTGTGAACTGAATAAAGATGAAAGGTAGCAGTGCTAGGGAATGAAAAATATTTTTCCATCTGTCACCCCTATCAAGCATTCGTACTTCAGGTATATCACAGACCAAAACAAAAGCAAAGTTCTCTTTGCTTTGTATAAACAATGTGCAACTTCAGAACTGCATCAACACTGCACAAATTGGAATTTTCCATTTTCAACACCAGCTGCCTTTATTGTAAATTATTGAATAAATTACCAATTCAATGCTTATTAGCTTCCAGTATGGATTTCATGCTGGCTGAAGAATCATACAAATTGAGAACTAGGTTGAGACTGTCCAAACCCAATTTCATATGCTGTAATAACCAGGAGAGAAAGATGACTTTCATTTCATTAGGCTGGACTGGACTTAAACTAAGATTCCATTGACGAAAAGGCATTTTTGGTAACCCCACCCAGTCCACAACAAAGGATTTTACTTTTTGATATCTGTAATTCATATCAATATACATCTAACACAGATACCACTGCAATTAATAAACAGTGTCTGCAGCTATCATTTTGATCTATTTTATTTAGCTTTGAATGGTAAGCATCCTAAAAACTCCAAAAAGGTTTGGTCCAGTTCACTGAGATATGTTTCCTTACTTACTTAGACGGATTCCAGCAAATTGACCAGATTGGCACAGCACCAGGTCGCTCAATTCTCACTTTCTCTTCTCCACTCTTACTTCGGATACTGACAATACCGCTGAACAGGCTGATGGCCAAGTACTGACCATCATTTGTCCAACTAGTAAAGTAGAGCAAAGAAGAAGAACAGGTTTAGGAAACAATTTTAAGGGGGAAAAATTACAGTGACTGCATTTCAAGACACTGTTACTGAATTTATTAGTTTTAAATAAAGTTTATCTCCTCTCCTCCTAAAGGCATTAATCCCCTGTTGAGATATGCTATACATCCTGCTGGATGCGTGATGCTGGGATGATCTGGCTCTCCTTTACTCGCATGAATAATTTGGCTCCCAATACAGCCATCTACTACTCCTCTTCATCTAGCACATAGATCATATTAAGTGGGAATGAAGTGCAGTAATTTTTTGAAATGCGATATTTTCCAATTGTAGTGCAAAAGTGAATGTAGGGGATGGCTTCCTAAGTATAACAGTGAAAATACTTTTATGACACTTGCAGTAATTTCCAAGATATAGCCAAAAGTTTTCATGACTAATCCCAGTGTCCCTTTATCCCAGTACTTTGATCAAAAGGTTCTGGCAAACTTTGTCTTTTAAACAATGGTATACTTTTTCAAGGGTGGATGGGAAGGTGGAGATCCCAGATTGTAGGATGGATGGCATCGTCCCATCCCAACTCCATCATTTGCATGTGCTGGTCACTGTGAGGGTCATTTTGTAGCCTGATAAATTTGTGGTTCCCTTTACAGCTACATAGACTAATCCTTCAGCCAGGAATGAAGAAAATTGTTGAGAATAAGTAACATGCATTGCAGTTCTGTGGTGGTTAACATGGAATTGTACCAAAGCAGATACAGAGAGCAACAGATTGGAAGTTTGCAACTACAAGCATGAAGATCAAACAGTTTGTAACCATCAGCTTTGGGAAAATGTTTAAAACCCACATGAGCAATGGTACAAGCAGCAAGGACTGGGTTACCTGCAGCAGGTGATTTTGCTGTTGACTTTGTGCTTGGAGACAGATTTCTGCTCTGGAGACCACAAACCTGCATTTAATTAATTTTAAACATAAAGGCAAAAGTAAGTTAAATTATAAATGTGTGAATCTTTAAATCCATTAATTCAGTCAATCATTCTGTTTGTTTCTAAGCTACTTGCAGTATTTATTTCAAAAGTAGGGGTCTAGCAAACAGCGAGGATGGCTATAAGAGATTTCAGGAGCACATGGACAGATTAGTGCAATGGGTAGACAAGTGCCAAATGCAACTTAATACTGAGAAGCACGAGGTAATAATTTTGGAAGGAAAAACCAGGAATGGGGATATATACTAAATGGGAAGACACATGATTGGAGGTGAAAGGTACTTCGTTAACATGAATAGACTATCAACTGTTTTCTATCGTGTATCAATAGCCAATCATGTCCCAACCTTCTTGATTTTTGAAAGCCTTTTATTATAAGCCCTGCTTGCTTTTGCAGCAGACTGCAGACTGCAGGAGTAACGTCAGATGGAACATCACTGCTGAAATCAGGCTATAAAATCTAGCCTTTTTACCAAGCCACAAGGCTTAAAGTTTTATAGCCTTCTTGAAAGCCTGTTTCAGAAAGGTCCAAGGTTTGCCTGGAAAAGGGAAACTGGTGCTCTGGCTACAAGTGTTACGAACATACAAATTAGGTGCAGGAGTAGGCCATTCGGCCCCTTGAGCCTGCTCTGCCATTCAATAAGATCATGGCTGATCTGACTGTGGCCTCAACTCTACATTCCGCCTATCCCAAACCCCTTTGAATCCCTTGTTGGTCAAGAATCTATCTAACTCTACCTTAAAAATAGTCATACCCTGCCTCCACCAGTCTCCGGGGAAGAGAGTTCCAAAGATTCACAACTCTCTAAAAGAAAAAAATCTTCTCGTTTCTGTCTTAAATGGAAGACCTTTATTTTTAAAATGTGTCCCCTAGTTCTGGTCTCTCCCACAAGCTGAAACATCCTTTCAGCAGTCACTTTGTCAAGTCCCCTCAGGATCTTATATGTTTCAATAAGATTATCTTTCAATCTTCTAAACTTCAATGGATACAGGTCCAAACTTTCCTCATAGGGTACCACCCCACCACCACCCCAATCCCAGGTATCAATCTGGCGAACCTTCTCTGAACTGCTTCTAACACATTTATATCCTTTCTTATATAAGGAGACTAGAGCTGTACACAGTAGTCCAGATATGGTCTCACCAACGCCCTGTACAAGTGTAGGAAAACATCCCTACTTTTATATTCCATTCCCCTTGCAATAAATGACAACATTCCATTTGCTTTCCTAATTACTTGCTGTCCTTTCATACTAATTTCTTGTGATTTCTGTACCAAGACATCCAAATCCCTCTGTACCTCAGTGTTCTAAAATCTTTCTCCACTTATATAAGCTGTTTTTCTATTCTTCCTGCCAAAGTCAACAAGTTCATATGCTCCCACATTCTACGCCATCTGACAAATTTTTGCCCACTCACCTAACCTATCTATGTCCCTTTGCAGACTTACGGCCTCTTCACAACTTATTTTCCAACCTATCTTTGTGTCATCAGCAAATTTAGCAACCATATATTCAGTCCCTTCATCCAAGTCATTGATCTAAATAGTAAATAGCTGAGGCCCCAGCATAGATAACTGTGGCACTTCACTCATCATATCCTGCCAACCCAAAAATGAACCATTTATGCCTGCTCACTGCTTCCTGTTAGCTTACCAATCCTCTATTCATGCTAATATGTTTCCCACTACACCATGAGTTCTCATTTTGAGTAGTAACCTTGAGTAGTGGCATCTTGTCAAACGCCTTCTGGAAATCTAAGTACAGTATATCCACAGATTCCCCTTTATCCACATTGCTTATTACTTCCTCAAAGAACTCCAATAAATTTGTCAAACATGATTTCCCTTTCACAAAGCCATGTAGATTCTGCCTGATTGCACTGAGGTTTTCTAAGTGCTGCACTATAACTTCCTTAATAATAGATTCCAGCAATTTCCCTACGACAGTTGTTAAGCTAACTGTACTTTTCTGCCTCCCTCCTTTCTTGAATAGAGGAGTCACATTCACTTGTTTCTAATCTGATGAAACTTTTCCAGAATCTAGGGGCAGAATTTCCCCATGTCGGGCGGGCCGGTTGGGAGCAGGTGCGCCACCCACGATCGGGTCTGCGCCGCCATTTTACACAGGCGGGCCAATTAAGGCCTGCCCAGCATACTTCACGACTCCGGTACATATCGCGAGTGGGCGGACGGCGGTGGACGCGCTCAGCCCGCCGGGTCCAATGGCAGCCCGGCAGCCTGTATAAAGGAAGGCCTGGCAGCCTTGGAAAGGCTGCTCGCAATGGCCGGGCGAAGGGTTCTGCAGAGGGGCAACGTTGGTGACGCAAGTCCGGAGGGTAGTCCATCGGGCAGGCCAGCAGGACAGTGTGCCCCTCGTTTATCAGACAAATGCCTAGCTGCCCTCCTGGAGGAGATGGCAGCGCGGCGGGAGGTCCTTCTTCCGAGGAACGGGAGGCGGAGGCCCCCCCGACCTGACCAAACATGCGTGGGAGGAGGTAGCCAAGAGTGTTAGCTCCCATGATGTGGTGCGGCGCACATAGCTCCAGTACCGCGAAAGGTTCAATGATCTCCTGCGCTCGGGAAGGGTGAGTACCATGTTGCCTCAAGTCACTTAATGCAGTCGTCACCCTTTCCCCCAAACCCCACCCCCACCCCCGGCAACTCTGAGTACAGTAACAGCATTGGATCCTTCACGTCATGTATCCCTCACTGGGTGTGACAGCAGAGATTGCCCATGCCTAGAACTGGGGGCCCACACTGGCTGGGTTGGCAGAGATGCGATGGCAATTCAGGTGCAGGCTGGACTAATCAATGCTCTTCTCTTCTTTTCAGGAAAAGACTGCGCACAATGCGTCAGAACGAATGCGGACTGGCGGAGGGCAGGCCCAGTTGGCCATCCTTACGGCTTTCGAGCAGCAGGCCATGGACCTTGAGAGGTCCACCGATGGCGGTGAGGCTGGGTTGCCACAGGGAGGTATGTTTGGCGAGCACTCAGGTCACCATGTGTGTCACAGAAACCACGGCACTGCTGAATGCTCCGTGATTGAAGTTAGCAACATGGGTTTATCCTTGATTATGGAAGGATGAGCGCATAATGATCTGGGGGAACGGCATGCAAGTTGACATTGTCTGCACTGTAACTAATCAAATGTCCTTTTTCTTCCTTTCAGCATCACCGGAGCATGGCCGGGAGGAGGAGACAGAGGGCCCACCTCTCACCCCTGAAGCCACCAAGCAACTGCACTCTCCATTGCCACACCATCTCAGCCAGGAAGGCACCAGTGCAGATACTAGCATCCCAGTGGGAATTAGATCTTTGGCTAGTGTCTCGGGGAACGGCGGTGAGGGCACTTCACACTCGTTTGAGGTGCGGGCAGAGACGGAGAGTGCCCAGGGCACCGGCAGTCGGAGGACTGCTGGGGAGCAGGTACATGCTCGGTCAGTGGCTGATGATGTGCCTCTAGAGTCATCCATGAGGCAGCGAACACTGGAAGTGCAGCAGGGTATGCAGGATGATCTGGCGGAGATAAGGCTATGCGTGACATGGTGCCCATGCTGGAGGAGTCCACGTGGAGCATCACTGAAGCAATAAGCCTCATGGCTGAGCGCCATGCTTCCTCCATGGAGAGAGTGGTAACTCTCGTGGAGAAGCACCTCCAGGAGAACAATCAGGTCCTCTTGGGGTTGCACTCGAACGTGCAATCCCTCACAGCAGCATTGGCCATAGCTGAAAAAAAAAGTCGTCTCAATTTCTCTGCTCCTCTCACCCATTCTAACCTGTCTCTCTCTGAACTTAATGCACTCCGTTCTCTCAGGTCCAACCCTAACATTGTCATCAAACCTGCTGACAAGGGTGGTGCTGTTGTTGTCTAGCACACTGACCTCTACCTCGCGGAGGCTGAGCGTCAACTCGCAGACACTTCCTCCTACCTCTCCCTGGACCATGACCCCACCACTGAACATCAAGCCATTGTTTCCAGGACTGTCACTGACCTCATCTCCTCTGGAGATCTTCCTCCCACAGCTTCTAACCTGATAGTTGCCCAACCTTGGACGGCCCGCTTCTACCTCCTACCCAAAATCCACAAACAGGACTGTCCTGGCAGACCGATCGTGTCAGCCTGTTCCTGCCCCACGGAACTCATTTCTCGCTATCTTGACTCCCTTCTCTCTCCCCTTGTCCAGTCCCTTCCCACCTACATCCATGATTCCTCTGACACCTTACGTCACATCAACAATTTCCAGTTCCTGGCCCCAACCGCCACCTCTTCACCATGGACGTCCAATCCCTCTACAACTCCATCCCCCACCAGGATGGTCTGGCGGCTCTCTGCTTCTTCCTCGAACAGAGGCTCGAACAATCCCCATCCACCACTACTCTCCTCCGTCTGGCTGAACTTGTTCTCACATTGAACAATTTCTCCTTTAATTCCTCTCACTTCCTCCAAATAAAAGGTGTGGCTATGGATACTCGCATGGGCCCCAGCGATGCCTGTCTCTTTATGGGGTATGTGGAACATTCCTTGTTCCAGTCCTACTCCGGCCCCCTCCCATAACTCTTTCTCCGGTACATCGATGATTACTTCGGTGCTGCTTCATGCTCTCGTCGGGACCTGGAAAAATTTATTAATTTTGCCTCCAATCTCCACCCATCATTTTCACATGGTCCATCTCTGACACTTCCCTTCCCTTCCTTGACCTCTCTGTCTCAATTTCTGGTGATAGACTGTCCACCAATATCCATTACAAGCCTACCAACTCCCACAGCTACCTCGGCTACAGCTCCTCACACCCCGCTTCCTGTAAGGACTCCATCCCACTCTCTCAGTTCTTTCGCCTCCGTCGCATCTGTTCTGATGATGCCACTTTCAAAAACAGTTCCTTCGACATGTCCTCCTTTTTCCTTAACCGAGGTTTTCCACCCACGGTGGTTGACAGGGCCCTCAACCGTGTCCGGCCCATCTCCCGCACATCCGCCCTCACGCCTTCTCCTCCCTCCCAGAAACATGATAGGGTCTCCCTTGTCCTCACTTATCACCCCACCAGCCTCCGCATTCAAAGGATCATCCTCCGCCATTTCCGCCAACTCCAGCATGATGCCACCACCAAACACATCTTCCCTTCACCCTCCCTGGCGGCATTCCGTAGGGATCGTTCCCTCCGGGACACCCTGGTTCACTCCTCCATCACCCCCTACTCCTCAACCCCCTCCCATGGCACCTTCCCAGCAACCGCAGAAGATGCAACACCTGCCCCTTCACTTCCTCTCTCCTCACCGTCCAAGGACCCAAACACTCCTTTCAAGTGAAGCAGCATTTCACTTGCACTTCCCTCAACTTAGTCTACTGCATTCATTGCTCCCAATGGGGTTTCCTCTACATTGGAGAGACCAAACGCAGACTGGGTGACCGCTTTGCAGAACACCTTCGGTCTGTCCGCAAGCATTACCCAGACCTCCCTGTCGCTTGCCATTTCAACACTCCACCCCGCTCTCATGCCCACATGTCTGTCCTTGGCTTGCTGCATTGTTCCAGTGAAGCTCAACGCAAACTGGAGGAACAGCACCTCATCTTCCGACTAGGCACTTTACAACCTTCCGGACTGAATATTGAATTCAACAATTTTAGATCTTGAACTCTCTCCTCCATCCCCACCCCCTTTCCGTTTCTTCCCCCTCCTTTTTGTTTTTTCCAATAATTTATATAGATTTTTCTTTTCCCACCTATTTCCATTATTTTTAAATGTATTTCCACCCATTGTTTATCTCTACCTTTTAGCCCTTTTAGTATTCCTTCACCCCACCCCCACTAGAGCTATCTGTACCTTGTCTGTCCTACTTTCTACTCTTAATTAGCACATTCCTATAGATAATATCACCACCTTCAACACCTCTTTGTCCTTTTGTCTGTGACATCTTCTGGTTATCTCCACCTATTACTGGCTGCTTGTCCCAACAAACCCCCCCCACCCCCCCTTAAACCAGCTTATATTTCACCCCTTTCCTATTGTTACTTAGTTCTGTTAAAGGGTCATGAGGACTCGAAACGTCAACTGTGCTCTTCTCCGCCAATGCTGCCAGACCTGCTGAGTTTTTCCGGGTATTTCTATTTCTGTTTTTGTATTGGCCATAGCTGGTCAGTGCCTGTGTGGGAGATGATCTGGACACCAAGTATCCCAGCTCGGTGCCCAACCATCTACGATGAGCAGGGAGGTCCGAAGCGACCTCACGTCGGCGCAGCAGCTGCCTGTCGACTCTGCGGGCTCCTCTCAGGGCGCTCCAGATGAGGGTGGCAGCTCCTCCGCCCCTCTGCCAGTGACCGTGGCATCCGATGAGGCTGCGGCGACTGAGGAGAAGCCAGCTGCGGAGCTGGCCACTCCCTCCCAGGTGGGGCCAGCACAGGCTCCACAGGCCAGAGGACGTCCGCCAAGGCCATCAGGACAGCATAGTGAGCAGGCTGTCTCAGATGCCAGTGCCAGCGAGGGACAGCACCTAGACGTAGAACCTGTAAGCGTAAATTTAAGGCACCTCAGGCACACCATGGGTTTCTCACTGGTGCTTTTATGTTGGCCCATAGCACTTAGTCAAAGACTTGGTGTGATGACCAACACCGTTTTTATTTTCCTTTATAAATTTACTTTTATTTACTCAAAAAACTTTGACACATTGCTATGCCTCAGGGTGATTCCTTACTTCTGCAAGTGGATGGGAACCCATAATGTTATGAGTGAGTTGTTTGACATTGAGCTTTATTGACAAGGGCCTTAGTTAATGTTACTATCCAGGCAGATTTAGCACTCAGGTATTGAGTATGGAGCCTGCAGCCCTGGCGTGTGTTGAAGGTCCATCTGTGGTGGGCTAGCTGAAGATTCTTTAGATTAAAGCCTCCCGGGTGTCCCTGCCTCCCTGGAGTATGCCCAGATCAGCATCTACCCCATCAGCATTCTCCTGTGTGTGCTCATCCTTGGACTCACTGCTGGACTCATCATGTGCATCTGGAACAACTATAACCACGTCTGCCTCATCTACTGTGTCGCCCCTTTCCAGCGCCAGATTGTGGAGAGCGCAGCATGCAACCACTATCAGCAGCACATGATCTGGGGGGGTGCTGGAGTGTGCCCCCTGAGCGGTCCAGGCATTGGAAGCGCATTTTGAGAAGACCAATGGTTCTCTCCACCACAGCCCTTATGGAGGCGAGGCTCCTATTGTTCCGCTGCTCTGCCTCTGTTCTTGGATGGCGGAGAGGCATCATGAGCCACCTTTTGAGAGGATGGCCCGTGTTGCCCAGCAGCCATCCATCCAGCCGGGCTGGAGAACTGAAGAACCTCGGCACCTGGGAGTGTCTGAGTATATAAGCGTTGTGGGAGCTGCCTGGGTACCTTGCACAGACTTGTAGAATCTGCAGCTTGTGACCACACACTATCTGCACGTTCATGGAATGGAAACCCTTCCTGTTGACCAAGGCACCGGGGTCAAGCATCTGTCATCTGCTTGACACAAGTTTGCACAGCTGTTTGGGACTCCGCAGAGATCACCCACTGACCCCTGGAAAAAGCCGGAAGCACAGGAGTTGAGGGCAGCTGTGATCTTTACAGGCACTGGCATGGGGTGCCCACCCACACAGTTTGCAGAGATCTCAGGGCCTATCATCTGACAGATGGAGGTGACTGTCTCCCTTGAGAGGGAGAGTCTCCTTCAGCACTGGATCTCAGACATATTGAGGTTGCTGCTTCACCACCTATAAACCCTAGCAGCAGGATAGTGACATCTTCTGCGGCTCCTTCTGCCTTGGGCTTTCTCTTGGCCCTGCGCCCCTTGTGCCTGCGCCTCTCCTCCCAAAGATGGCTCCCCTGGAGACTGAATGTGGACTCCTGGCCTCCTCCCCCTCCTGACCCTCCGTTCCTCCTCAGAGGAGGTGCCTCCATTGAAGAGCACAACTCCCATTCCCAGGCTAAGGGAAGGCTTCCCGAAAGCAGCAGGCCCTAGAAATGATTTCTACTATAGAGTCCCGATCAAGGCTTTTACATCTGTCCTAGCAGCTGGCATGAGTTTTGAAGTCTTCCTGCTCACTCAGGCAAGTAAAAGTTACTTTCACACTTAAATACCTCAAACATCACATTCACGACCCCACTCACCCCTCTTTTCCCACCCGTGGATGAGTTTTATGCAAATGTCTCCTACCCACCTGCCCGTTGCGCCCTTGCGACATCCTAAAGATCACACGGGCTGCAAAATTCAAGATCAATTGCTGCCTCAAGGGCCTTAACTGACCCGTTAAGTGATGGCAGGCGCACATCCGAATTTATAGCGCGCCCGCCTTCCCAAATATTGCAAAAGCGCGCGGTGACGTCGGAACACTCACCCAACGTCACCACGCGTCATTTTACATGCAGGCGTGCGGGGCCCGCCCCCACACACCAACGGGAAAATTCCGACCTAGGTAATTTTAGAAAATTTAAATCAATGTATCTACTATCTCAGCAGCCACTTCTTTCAAAACCCTAGGATGAAGTCCATCAGGGCATGGGGACTTGTAGTTCTAATAATTTTCTCGGTACCCTTTCCCTGATGATTGTAATTGTTTTAAGTTCCTCCCTCCCTTTCACCTCCTGATTCGCAATTATTTATGGGATGTTACTTATATCTTCTACTGTAATGACAGGCACAAAATATCTGTTCAATTCATCTGCCATTTCCTTATTTTCCATTATTAATTCCCTATTCTCAATCTCTAGAGGACCAACTCTCATTTTACCTACTCTTTTCCTTTTTAAATACCTTTAGAAGCTTTTTCTATCTGTTTTTATATTTTTATTTAGCTTCCTCTCTCCTTATTAATCTTATAGTCATTCTTTGCTGTTCTTTATATTCTGTCCAATCTTCAGACCCGCCACTCATCTTTGCGGAACCATACACTTTTTCTTTCGATTTGATACTATCTTTAAGATAAAAGCAAAAAACCGTGGATGCTGGAAATCCAAAACAAAAATAAAAATACCTGGAAAAACTCAGCAGGTCTGGCAGCATCTGCGGAGAGGAACACAGTTAACATTTCGAGTCCGTATGACTCTTCAATAGAACTAATTAAAAATAGAAAAGGGGTGAAATATAAGCTGGTTTAAGGCGGGGTGGGGGGGACAGGCAGAGCTGGATAGAGGGCCAGTGATAGGTGGAGATAGCCAAAAGATGTGATAGACAAAAGGACAAAGAGGTGTTGAAGGTGGCGATATTATCTAAGGAATGTGCTAATTTAGGGTAGAAAGCAGGACAAGCAAGGTACAGATAGCCCTAGTGGGGGTGGGGTGGGGTGAAGGGAAGGGGTCGAAATAGGCTAAAAGGTAGAGATAAAACAATGGTTGGAAATACATTTAAAAATAATGGAAATAGGTAGGAAAAGAAAAATCTATATAAATTATTGGGGGGGGGAAAGGGGGATCGGAAAGAGGGTGGGGATGGAGGAGAGAGTTCATGATCTAAAATTGATGAACTCGATATTCAGTCCGGAAAGCTGTAAAGTGCCTAGTCGGAAGATGAGGTGCTGTTCCTCCAGTTTGCGTTGAGCTTCACTGGAACAATGCAGCAAGCCAAGGACGGACATGTGGGCATGAGAGCAGGGTGGAGTGTTGAAATGGCAAGCGACAGGGAGGTCTGGGTCATGCTTGCGGACAGACCGAAGGTGTTCTGCAAAGCGGTCACCCAGTCTGCGTTTGGTCTCTCCAATGTAGAGGAAACCGCATTGGGAGCAACGAACGCAGTAGACTAAATTGAGGACAGTGCAAGTGAAATGCTGCTTCACTTGAAAGGAGTGTTTGGGCCCTTGGACGGTGAGGAGAGGGGAAGTAAAGGGGCAGGTGTTGATACTTTCTTTAACTTCTTTAATTAGTCAAGGATTTCCTGTCCTTCCCTTAGATTCTTTCTTTCTCACTGGAATGCATTTTTTCTGATATTCTCAAATATCTCCTGAAATGTCTGCCACTGCATCTCTTCTGACCTATCCCTTAACCTAATTTCCCAGTTCACTTTAGCCAGCTCTGTCTTCATGCCCTCATAATTGCTCTTATTTAAATTTAAAATACTAGTCTTAGATCCACTCCTCTGTTTCCCTCAAACTGAATGTAAAATTCAATCTTATTATGATCACTGCTACCTTCACTATGAGATCATTAATTAATCCTGTCTCATTGCACATTACCAGATCTAATATAGCCTGCTCTCTGGTTAGTGCTAAAACGTGCTGCTCCCGAAAACACTTTATTAACTCATCAGCCGGGCAATCTGAATTGTCCAATTAAATGTTGATTAAAATCACGCATGATTATTGCCGTACCTTTCTCACAAGCCCTCATTATTTCTTCGTGTGTATCCCGCCCTACAGTGTGGTTACTGTTCGATGGCCAAAAAACCACTCCCACAAGTGACTTCTTAACTTTACTATTTCTTATCTCCACCCAAACTGATTCTACATCTTGATCTCCACTAAGGTCATCTCTCTCCACTGTACAAATGTCATCCTTGATTAACAGAGCTACCCCTCCACCTATCTCTAGCTTCCTGTCCTTCCTAAATGTCATGTACCCTTGAATATTCAGGTCCCAGTCTTTGCTATCTTACAATCATTCTCTGTAATGGCTATCAGATCATACATATTTATTTCTATTTGTGCTGTCAATTCATCTGTTTTGTTATGAATGCTACATGCATTCAGGTACAGAACCTTTAGTTTATTTTTGTAACCTCTAGCCTTATCTGCTGGTGCACTCTTAGGTTTGTACCCTCTGTCCCTTCCTACCATGCTCTGATCATCATTTCCCTTATTTCTTAACTTGCTCTCTTATCATGTCTTCTCCATTTACTTTATCACATCTTCCAAAATTTGACCCCTTGCCCCCACTATTTTGTTTAAAGGCCTCTCTACCACCCTAATTTTACAACAGAATACTCGTCCCAGCACAGTTCAGATGAAGATCGTCCCAACATCCAGCTCCCAATTTCACTGGTACTGGTGCCAGTGCCCCATAAATCAAAACCAATTTCTGTCACACCAATCTTTGAGCCACGCATCTAACTTTCTAATCTGATTTACCCTACGCCAATTTCCTTGTGGCTCAGGTTGTGATCCAGAGATTGTTGCCTTTGAGATTTTGATTTTTAATTTAGCCCATAGCTGCTCATACTCCCTCAGCAGAATCTCTTTCCTTGTTCTACCTATGTCGTTGGTACCTACATGGACCACGACCACTGGATCCTCCCTCTCCCACTGCAAGTTCCTGTCCAGCCCACAGCAGACATCCTGAACTCTGGCACCGTGCAGGCAACACAGCTGCTCTCGGCTGCAGAGGACTGTATCTATCCCCCCAAATATATTGTCCTCAACTACCACACAGGCTGCAAGAACCTTGAATCTGTAAATAATTGCAAAAGCTGAGGCTCCTCCACTTCTACCTTCTGGGACCCCATACGTGCCTCAATCGCAGTCACACTCTCTTCTCCCTAACCAAATCAGAATGCCCTTTTCTAAAGGGTGCGACTGCCTCCTAGTACAAAGTGTCCAGGTAACGTTCCCCTTCCCTGATGCATCGCTGTGTCTGCATCTCAGCCTCCAGCTCAATGGCTCTGAGCCAAGGCTCCTCAATGCACAGACACTTACTGCAGATGTGTTTGCCCTAGATCACTTCGGCATCCAGGAATTTCCACATTCTTCTGTGGTAACACATCACCTGCCCTACCATCTTTATTATGTGTTAAGTAATTTGTTTTCAATTAATTTATAATTAATAAACACTGCTACTCCCAATAACCTTTACTACAACTAGCAAACCTTTCTACAACTTATAAAACCTTACAATTACTAATTACACGAGTTTTGAAGACAAACGAGCAAAATAAGCACCAAAGGATGAACAGGGGGTCTCTTTTCTCCTGAAAAGACTGCAATTCTGTAATTCTATGGTGTGATCCAAGTCACCTAGGGTTTTAAATGAATAATTTTCTGAAAGTATAAGTGCAGGTGCATTATGATAATAGCAATCTGTATTTATAGGGCGCACTTAGCACATGAATGGAACATTATAAGCATAAAATAATAATTTGTCACAGAGCCACATAAGGCAATGTGACAGATGACCAAAAGCTTGTCAAAGAGCTAGGCTTTAAGAAGAACCTTAATGGGAGAAAGATAAGTAGAAAGGCAAAGAGATTTAGGGATGGAACTGCATAGCTTAGGGCCTTGGCAGCTGATGGCATGGCCCCATTAAGGGAGCAATTGAAATCAGGAATACTCAAGGTGCCAGAATTGGGGGAGCACACAAATGTCAGGGAGCCGTAAGGCTGGAGTAGATTGCAGAGATGGGGGAGATCAAGACCACAGAGAGATTTAAAAACAATGATGAGAATTTTAAAATCAAGGCATTGCTTAACTGGGAGCCAATGTAGGTCAGCGAGCATAGGGATAATGGGTGAGTGGGACTTGGTGCAAGTTAGGACACAGGCAGCAAAATTTTGAATGACCACAAATTCGCAGTGGGTAGAATGTGGAAGGCTGGTCAGAAGTGCATAAGATCAGGCAAGTCTAGAGGTAACAAGGACATGGACAAGCACTTCAGCAGTAGATAAGCTAAGGCAAGGGTGGAGTCAAGCAATGTTATGGAGATGGAAATAGGTGGTCTTAATGATAGCATGGATACGTGGTAGGGATGTCATCTCGGGGTCAAATATAACACCAATGGGCCAAACAGACTGGTTTCATCTCAATACTGTTGCCAGGGAGAGACTGACGATTAGGCTTTGGGAAGGGCACTGGACAGGAAGGGCAGGGAGAGAATAGAAAGGGGTAATTGGGGTAGCTGCGTGAGAGGAGGTAGCGACAAGTGCCTCAGTGGAACTTCAGGGGATGCTGAAAGAGGCACAGAGAGAGGTTTTAGGGTAATTTAAGAGGGAATCAAGTCTGGAAGCGCAGCCAGACAGGAAAAACAATGAGTACCGAAGTATAGGGGCACGTGAGGGAGAAATGAAAGAGGTACGATGGAGTGTGGGGTAAACATGAAGGATGAAAAAGGGAGTGAGAGGGGAAAACAGAAGTGATGGACACAGAGTGGCAGCCAAAACATGCAAGTGGACACCTGGTAACTAACTTACATAGACATGGTTGCAGTCAGCAAACAATTTGATGTCGAGGTACCAGAATAAAAACAAATAGCAGCTTGGAGTACAAAGGTAAAGAATTAATTACAAATTTTTGCATATCATTGGTTAAGCCACAGTTAGAGTACTGTGTGTAGTTTTGAATGCCCCATTATACAAAGGATATTAAAGCTATATACAGAATTCTGTATGGATTCTTCAGGATGATGCTAGGTTTAATGTATCCTAATTTTTATATAGCTAGGCCTATGTAACTTGACCTTCCCCTGTGCCCATTTATGTGTGCATTGTGGCTGTTGCCACAAACCCAAACCCATCAGCTTCTTTTTCCAGCTTTTTCTTTTTTTTTAAATTTCTTTTCTCTTTATCCTTCCTAGGCTTTTCTCTTCTATCCTCATGTCTTTTTTTATGTTTCCCCTCTTAGGTACTCTTCCTTTCCAATTCCCTACCTAACTCTTCAGTACTCCTCGACTATCCTGCTCCCTTGCTGCTGTACCAGGCTTGAGTCCCTCTGAGATCAGCCGACAGCTTCCCTCTGTGCCTCTCTTAGCATCCTCCAAAGGGCTCAAGGCACTCGATGCTGGCTCATTAGAAGCAGCAACATTAATTGCCCCATCCTGCTCTCTGGCTAACCTTCCCACACATCTGCTGGGGGCTGATCTCGTCAATCTCCTTCCGTCCAACTCAACCCTCTCACTGCTGATCTTATGGACTCTGCCAGTGTCTCATATCACATCTCTTTCCAAAATGTCCATTCAATTGTGAACAAGGCCCTTGCCATCTATGAACTTATTGTGGATAGTTGCATCACATCATGGCTTTAAAGGAAATGTGGCCGAGGGGTAAAGACACCTTTCCTCTTAATGAAACTTTCCCACCTGGCGATAACTTCCACCTCTGGCCCAAAACCGTCACGGTGATGGTGTGGCACTTTTCACCAAATCACATCTTGGCCTTAACCCCTATTCCATTGGCACTTTCTCTAGTTCCACCTCCCTCACCTCTCATTCAAAATTCTCATTCTCTATATCACCTGTCCAAGTTTTCTCACTGTGATAGCTTCAATGCTTTCCTCCCTCAGCCTTTGCAGCAGTCAACCTCTCATCCTCAGTAATTTCAACACTCATCATGACTCATTATGCTCTCTCTCCTCTGAGTTCACTCTCTTTTATCCTCCCTTGATATCTCCCTGCATGCAAACTCCCCAACACATTTTCACAACCATCCCTTTGACATTCCCATCTCATGAGGTCTTGCTCCTCGCATCATATCAATCACAGATAAGGCCATCTCTAATCTCATCTTTGCATTACTTTCCACCCACATCCTTCCATGCCCCAACCCTACATCTTTCTGTACCTGCCCCTGGAAAAAAACTATCCCCTAATTCACTTACAAATGCACTTTCAGAATACCAAGGGTGGAATTTTCCCAGAATTACACGGTAGCGGTCAGGTAAGATGGAGTCCAACCTGCCGATGAAAATGGCGGGTTTTCACACTGTATCTTCCCAAGCCCGCCTCATTATATATGCACTCCTGCGAAACACACCGTTTCCATGGTGGGCGGGCTCTCATTCACCTGCTCACCATTGGCCCGCTGTTGCATCACGCCAGCTGCCATCATTAAAAGGCAGCCGCCAGCAAAGCGCTCATCGCCACCAGCTCACCACCACTGCCTGGGAGACATGGCCAGCAAAGGCAAAAAGACTGCAGCTCCCTGCTTCAACGATGGATCCCCAAAGTGATTGCTGAATGCCATGGAAGCTCATTGGGATGTGCCCTACTCTGGCTGCATGACGGATAACAATGTCACCAAGCTGGCTTGGGAGGCGGTGGCAGTGGCGGTCAGCGGGAACGCCCTGCAGAGGACAGCCACCCAGTGCCGCAAAGGATGAATGATCTCCTCCGTTCGCCAGGATAAATCACTCTTTTCATCACTCCCAACTCACACACTCACAAACCCATCACACGTCCACAGGGCCCTCACTCACTGCCAGTGCAAGGGACATCACCATTCACTCTCTCATACACACCGTCATTGTCCTCATCCCATCTATGGGACAACTCACCACCCATTAGGGCCAGGCATACCTATCATCTGACCCGGCAGGCATCCTGATACAATCTCCCCATCTCAATCCATGCAGGACAAACTGGCTCACAACATGAGGGAACAGATGGAGGGATGCCGGAATTCAAAATTCTGACAAAATTCAAAAACAGAGCAACCTAGCTGGCCAGCAATGGCCGGGACCGGTCCTGTGCTGACAGTGAGATCGGTGCTGCTCTGCCAAGTGAGGATCCAGCAGTGCAACATCCATCAGACAACCATGCTGCGAGTGATGTGTCCTGTTTCACAGGCCACTGCCATGCACTAATCATCTCCCCTTGCTTGCGCAGGTACATCTAGGAAGCAGCCGATGGAGTCCACGACCCAGAGCCTCCAAGCAAGCTACAAAGAAACCTCTAAAGAGGAACCTAAGGCCCTCTCCCTGAAGTCCCGTCAGAGCGCTCACCCACACCCTCCACCTGGGTGAGACCTAGCTTTAGAGTAGCCTCGGGATTACAATCTGGTGAGCACATCACACTGTCTGATCCACAGCAGGCGGCGGCAGGGACTTCCCAGGTCCCCGGCACTTGGAGAACTGTTGGTGGCCAAAATTTTGCTGAGTGCGAGTCAGATGAGGAGCCTCTGGACTCGGTCATGTCACAGTTGCTGGAGCTGCAAAGGCAAGCTAGGGAACAACAGGAAGGGATGTCCGCTGCACTCCTCAGATTGCAAGGCACGATGGAGAAGTTGATCCATCTTCAGGCTGAGGTGATAGCGCCGGCATTGCAACGCACCAACGTCAACACTGGTAGGATGGCGGCCGCCATGGAGACCTTGGTCCAGGACATCATTCCTGCACTGCTGCATGGGCTAAACTCCATTGCTGATACCACAGTTGGCCTCCAACAGTGTGTACGCAAGAAGGGAGCTGGGCAGCTCGATCTCATTCCAGCTATCCCTTCTGCTCACGGAGTCAGCCAGGGGCCCTCGGGCACCCATGGGGAGTGGGGGGGGGGGGGGAATCAGCAGGTGCACACACTGGGGCCATCCACCCAGGTGACTCTGGGAGTGACCGGCCTACCTGACTCCCCTCTTCCTGTGACCTCTGCAGATCTAACTTCACAGGCCGAGGAGGGTGCCACTGCCACACAGTAGGACCCTGAAAGCAGGCCGGGGCCCTCCAAGTCTCGGCCCTCCAGAGGGCGCCCGCCAAGGTTATCACAGACGGAGCGCTGCAGTCAGCAGGCTGCCTCCACCTCCCCTGTGGATGTCCAAGGAGCACCAAAACATAGCGGCAGGGTTAGGACAGTTAAGGAGAATTAGTTGCACAGCCTGGGCACGGGTGTTAACCACTTGTACATAATGTTCACTTATGTCAATAAATTCCCAAGAATGTCACCCTGCCTATGGCTCCTTGTTCTGATGAGCAGTGTTCTTGTCACTCAGATGTGAAACCTTTCTGCACAAGAGAAAAGGCAGGTGTCTCAGTTCAGGGCCTCTCCCCTGTGCTCTGTGCGGCCTTCAGACCGCAGTGATGGTCCAGCCTCACACTCCCTGGAAACATTACTGATGCCTGCACCTCGGCAGTGCTGGTCATTGCTGCCAGAATGTAGTGGACAGGCTACACAGAGTTCTCTCACTCTCTCTGTGTGCTCTCAGCACCTTTAAAGGTGGGGCTGGCCCCCATCACACAAGCATCTGCAACCAGTGATGCTGTGCACCAGCTCCTGAAGGGCTGAGGTGCTGAAGGCGGACACAACATCAGATGCATCTAAAGTTTCATGGCTGCGTCTCTGAGATGGCCCTGATCATGGAGCGTAAGCAAAGCTGCCCTTGGCCAGACTTAAGTCAGACATTCTCAGGGGCTGTGTGGACATCCATGGAGTGTCCTCACTGCATGTTGTCATCATCCTCCTGCAATCGAGCGACTATTCGGCCTCCACTGTATCTCCACGACAGAAGCATTCTCTCAGAGGGTATTCATGCTACGATAAACCAGACTGGCGTCAAACGTTCACAACAGCGCTGTGAGGATCTACGGGGACACTTTACTGCATGCCGTCATCATCCTCCACAAATCTGGCAGCTATGAGGGCCTCCTAAGTGCGCCTGCCTCGCGTAGCCAGTGCGAGAGCCTCATCTCCATCGTTGTCACCACTGAGGGCTCCCTCACCCTCTTCCCCATCAGCGTCCTCCTTATCAGAGGAGATGTGGAGCTCCTGCATCTCCTCCTCAGCTAGCTCCTCACCCCGTTGCAGTGATAGGTTGTAAAGGGCGCAGCAGATGACGACGATGTGGGACACCCTCTGCGGACTGTATTGCAGGGCTCCACCAGACCGGTCCAGGCACCAGAACCGCACCTTCAGCATCCCGATGATCCACTCCCCCAAGTTGCAAGCTGCAGCATGAGCCTCATTACAGCGTCGCTTTGCTGCAGTCTGAGGCCGCCGCACGGGTGTCATCAGCGGCGGCCTCTGTGGGTAGCTCTTGTCCCCAAGGAGCCAACCCTGCAACCTCTGTGGACCCTGGAAGACTGCAGGGATCTGCGAGCGACTCAGAGTGTAGGTGTCGTGCACACTCCTGTGCGCATACCTGCAGGATCGCATACCAACTGCACGTTCAGTGAGTGGAAGCCCTTGCGGTTGGTGAAGTCCACTGAGTGTAACAATGGAGACCTGAGCGCCACATGAGTGCAGTCAATCGCACCCTGCACCTGTGGGAATCCCAAGATCAGGGCGAATCCAGTGGCCCTTGCATCCTGGCTGTCCCGGTCCCGAACGAAAAGCACAAAGTTGTGCACCACGGAGAAGATGGCATCCATGACCTCTTGGATGCATTTGTGGGTGGCGGATTGTGAAATCCCACAGAGGTCACCTGTGGAGCCCTGAAAGGAGCCACTGGCATAGAAATTGAGCAGCACGGTCACTCTCACAGCCACTAGCAGTGCATGCCCTCCATGTCCTCTTGGCACCAAGTCCTGCAGTAAGTGGCAGGTGTGAGCCATCAGTTCCCTAGACATGTGCAGTTGTTGGCAACACTGGTTCTCAGTCCTCTGCAGGATTGGCAGGCGGCGTCTACAGACCCTGGGTGTCGCTAGGCGCCGACCAGCCACAGCTCACTGTCGCTCCTGGACAGCGTGTACGGGAGCCCCTGCTGCCCCTTCTTCATGAGGTTGCTACTCCTGCCTTTTTGCAGCCAGGTGCCTCCTCAGTCGTTCTCTCCTCCATCTTCTACGGACTCTGTAGGCCATCAGGCATGCAGCTAGGTCACCAGGATCCATGATCCTGACATGGTCCTCCTGCAGCATGAAAGGGAGAAAGAGAGACGTGGTTATCATGGCTGTGCTTAGCACCTTTCCTGGTCCTGTGTGACCGCTCCTTAATGCTTCCCGGAGAGTACTGGTCACCCCTCTGACGGCCAGAGGTGAGTGTACTGCATGGCTGCCCTGTCAACCTGCGACATGGGGGACACTGGTCCAAACCAGGATGCTGAGATTGCAAGGGGCTCTGAATGCCTCTATCAGTGACTGCTACATGGCCAGCATTGGTGGCGAGGAGATTGTACAACGTGTGCAGTCCAACTGATCCACGGTCCAATAAAGTGGTGGCAGACTCGAAGTCTGTGCCGGGAGGGTGGGGAGCGGTGGGGGGGTAAGGTATGGAATGCTGTGGTGCCTCCACGTTGCTTGCATAGGCTGGCAGGCTAGGAGCCTGACCCCAATCATATCACTGTGGCTGCGCCTGATCTATCTTAGTTGCTGAGGCAGTCAGTTTATGCAGGTGTCCCTAATGCATGGCCATTTCCCTTGCTTACGCTGCCCCCCACCTCGATTGCACGGGATGCAGGGCCAGGGCAATACTTGGGCCCCCTCACCCCCTCAGCCGTCGCCTCTGGGGCTGGCCAGCACTTGCCCCCAGACACCCACCACCCCTCAGCAGTTGCGTCCGGGGCCAGGCATCAGTTGCCCCAACCCCCCGGAGCCCAGAGGCCTGTAAACAACAGGCGAGCTGCGGAGAACTTACCTCAACTGCCCCAAAATAAAGGCCACCAAGTGCACGTCGCCTGCATGCTGTTGTGAAACACGTTGGCGTGCTTTCCCACCAATGTGGACGGACGATACGGCGGGGTTCCAAGAGCCTGGCGGGATGGCCTTTTATTTATATGCTAATGTATTACAATTAGCTCTCCGACGACCGATGGCGGAAAAGCTGCCCGCCGTTGGAGGGCTGAGCAAAAGATCGCGACCTGCCATCATGAAGTGGGTCCCGCCATATTTTCCGCACACGGCACCTATCACGCCCACCACTAGCGGGCTCGGAAAATTCCGCCCCAACTGTCTAACCCTCTATTTACCACAGCATGTCTGTAGCTACTGATCTGCTCACCCTCACCTCCCTTGATGTCCTTGCACTCAATAAGACCACTACTCTCTCTCATTCTGGTGTTTCCCTGGAACTGCCTTCATCTCCATTCCCCTAAGAATGTGGACCTGAAAGAATATGGCAGACACCTGGTTTAATCATCACCCAATATGGCTAGACCATGTAAAGCACCAGTGTGTCCTGCTCATCTGCTAAACCTGCTCAATGTTCCAGGATCATCCTAGAACGCAAACATAAACCACCACCCCCCTCCTCCCTCGGTTTCTTTGCATGTGTAAACCCCTCTCTCCTGTCTCCTCTACCCTCAACTTCAACAATAAATGAAAGGAGCTATGGATTTCTTTATCATTAAGGTTGAGACAATCCAATCAGCTGCCTCCCTTCCTTCCACTGGTTCGCCCGGTCAAACTTCCTTTAATGCTCCCCCCCTACCCTAACCCTGAACTCGCATCTTTATCTAGTTTCTCTCCTACCTCCCCTCATGCCCTCTCCCAGCTTATCTTGTCCACAAGACCTACCTCTTGCTCCCTCAACCCTATTCCCAATAAACTGCTGACCACCTGATTTTCCCTCCTGGTCCCCAGGTGTGGTCCCTCTCTCCTTTAAATCTTCGGTCATCACCCCTCTCCTCAACTAACCCTTGACTCCACCATCCTTGCAAACTATCATCCACCATCTCCAACCATACTTTCCTCTCCAAATTCTTTGAATGTGCCATTGCCTCCCAAATCCGTGCCTATCTTGCCCGCAACTCCATATTTGAATATCTCCAATCAGGTCTCTGCCTCGTCACAGCTTTTATCAAAGTCACAAATAACATCCTATACAACTGGAACAATGATAAACTATCACTCCTCACCCTTCTCGACCTTGTCATGGTTGACCACACCATCCTCCTCCAACACTTTTCCACTGTCATCCAGCTGTGTGGCACTGCTCTCATGTAGTTCGATTTTTATCTATCTAACCATAGCCAGAGTATCACTTGCAATGGCTTCTCTTGTTGATCTCACACAGTCACTTCTGGATTTATCCTTGATCCCCTCCTAGTTCCCATCTACAGCGACAACATTAGAGAGTAGATTTAGTTTGCACGTTTGCCGGACACTCACGGGTCTTCTTCACCATCACGTCTCTCTCAACCCTTCCATTGTTGCTGAATTATGAGACTGTTTATTCAACATGCGGTGCTCAATGAGCAGAAATTTGTTCTAAGTAAATATTAGGAAGACTGAAGCTATTGTTTTCAGTCCCTGCTCTAAATACGTTCCTTCACTACTGACTCTATCTCTCTCTGGCAACTGTTCAAGACTAAATCAGATTCTTTGCAACCTTGGATTCATATTTGAGCCTGAGATGAGCTTTCAACAACATACTTATACCAGACCAAAGACTGCTTATCTCCATCTATGTAACAAGTCCCGGCTTCACCCTGTCTCAGCTCATTTGCAGCTGAAACCCCCATGCATGTCTTTGATACCTCTAGACCTAACTGTTCTAACGCACGCCTGGCCAACCTCCTACATTCTTCCTTCTGTCAATTGGGGTCATCCAAAACTCTGCTGCCACTGAACTTTCTCACAACAAGTCCCGGTCACCTATCACCCCTGCATCTGTCAACCTACACTGGCTCCTGGTCAAGCAATGCCTCGTTTTTAAAATTCACAACCTCATTTTCAAATCCTTCCATGGCCTCGCCCCCTTCTACCTCTGTACTCTCCTTCAGCCCCACAGCCCTCTGAGATATCTGCTCTGATCTAATTCTGGCCTCTTAAGCAGCCCCGATTTCAATTGGTATACCATTGATGGCCACACTTTCAGATGCCTAGGCCCAAATCTTTGGGATTCCTTCCTTAAACTTCTCAGATTCTACCTCTCTTTCTTCCTTTAAGACAGTCCTTAAAATCTACTGTTTAACCCAGCTTTTGGCCATCGGCCCTAATATTGCCTTATGTGACTCAATGTCGGATTTTACTTTATAATTTGTTCCTGTGACATGCTCTGGGGCCTTATATTTCTATTGCCGCTTTAATGTGTTAGGAACTAGAGATAGGTTAAGAAAGATATATTTGTATTTGTGGGTGTTAGGAATGAGTTTCATCTTTAAGTTTTAAGTTTAATTTGTATTTCTGTATTTGTGTGTTAAGGGGGGAAACTTAAGTTTTGGTTTCCCTTTCAAAGTTGCCTGCATTCTAATGAGGTTTTATCACTCTTGAAGGGAAGTTAAAACAAACACAAGGTAAAACAAACTGTGCTGTTGCCTAGCAACAGGGGTGTAGAGAGAGGGACCCACAGACGCAGAGAAACTGAAAGCAATTTGAGTTCAGTTGGTGATTATGCTCTAAGGTGGAGGGAGCAGTTTAATTCTCTCTCTAGCTGGACATACTAGCAGACTGTTGAGGAAAATAAGTCTGAGAATCTTAGGTGAGTTGCTCTAAAGTTAAAGTGGCCATGAATGTCGAGTGATTTCTGGATCTCAAGGGAGATACCAAGATGTCAGCAGTCTACTGGGAGAGGGAGCTGCAGAGAGCAGGTCCTAAAGGAAAAAGAGAAAGGCCCCAAGAAGCCCTCTAAGTTAAGTCAAAGGATAAGGACAGGAATTTGAAACAAGCCCCTGTTCAGTGGCAGTAAAAGCCAGGAGCAGAGAGGAAGGCTCCAAGTTTAGAGAGAGAAAGCTGCAGGAAGCAGAATCAAGGTAAAAAAGGCTTGCAAAAACCAGAAGATCCAAGGAGACAGCCAAAGGTTGCTGACTCCTTACTATGGGTATGTGAAACAGTGGTGTTCTGTTGGCACGGCTGAGTGTCTGAGAGAAAGTGCGTAGAAGAAACCTTGAATGCACGTGGCGATCGGGGGAGGAACATCGGAAGGAGAGTTCAAAACTCTGGAGGTGGAGCCTTGTGGAAGACGTCCGAGAGAAAGTGTCATTTGGGAGAAGATTCTAAAGCGAGTACTACGAGAGTGGAGATTGGAAACCCTCGAGAAAGATGGAGTTCAGTGAGGCTGGTTGACTCACAGTGTGACTATCGTCTGGGGGGAGTCGATGAGAGATCCAAAGCATCTGTTTGGGGTGGCATCTGTCACTTGGTTTCAGAGTGTGGTGTGCCTGACCACAGGTCACCTATTGGTTTACATGGACTGTGTACTTACTGGGAACATGAGAATATAAGATAACTTTTGTAACTGGTGTTATGGAATCTGTTTATATCTGTAAAGGTATTGTTGTGGGTGAAGGAGTATTATGATATGGCTCATCTTTTCTTGTCTAATAAATGTTTTATTCTTTTGTTAAAAGTTCATCAACTGGCTCCTGTGACCCTGTTCAGTAGCCACTCTCCACATTTCTAAACAAAAGATAAAAGTTAGGATCTATCAAGCCGGGTTCTACCCTGGGATCTGACTTGTCCAGTAGTAACATCAGCTGGCATCATAACAAATGTAATAAAAGTTGTTGTATGGGAAATTAATTATGAATGGAGACTAAAAACTGGGACTATTCCCACTGAATCAAAGAAGGCTAAATGAAGATTAAATAGAGATTTTTAAATTATCAAGGATTTTGATAGGGCGAATAAGGAGAGACATTTTCTCTCTGGTTGGAAAATTAATGATAAGAAGGGTTGGGAAAAATTTTGTTATACAGAAATAAGTGTACACACAATGTCCTGTCCATTAATGTAAATGGATGGAAAATCAGGCAGCCTCTCTTATGGGCATGCACTCATCCAACCTACTTTTCCTGTATTCACCACTCTCAGGACCAGGAAAGTCTACCCCAAATCTCCTGTGAGAACTCTAATAAGCTACCAATTAGCGAGATCCAAATTATTTGTGCCTCTTGAGCTGCTTTTAAAATAACAAATTCTTTCCTGAGTAGATGGTTGGAGGTCCATGTCCATATGATGCTCCATGCTCAGGTCTGCCTGCCACCAACAGGAAGAAGTATCAATGATCCTTGATCAGGTTACATGATGGTTCATTTCAAAATATATGGGCTGCTTTGGGCCCAGCATTAAACCCTGCAAACACATAAATTGACTAAAAACACCTCACCTCCTGTCAGCTTATTGAAGAAGACTCTATGCCTGCCTGATTCTTAAAAATTAACAGGTCCACTCACTCACTTCTGATTCCTCAAATTGCTACTTCCAGCCAAAGGTCTTTATGTACAATTGAAGTAAATAATAACGAGTAGTAAAAACATTAATCTAACTAAATTTTAGACTTTTAAACATATTAAAAGATCAAATTACCAAAGTCACTGGAGGAACAGGAAGCCAGTTGGTGAGTGACTGGGTTGTACGCAATGCACTGAATGGAATCATTATGTCTGTATATTGGTATAAAAACACAAAGAAAAGCTTAGTTATTGCAGGTCAGATCATAAACAGATATTAAGTACTTTGTCATTTCTGATGAACTTGAAATGTTAACTCGTTTTCTTTCTCCACAGATGCTGCCTGACCTGCTGAGTATATCCAGCATTTTCTGTTTTTAATTACATTATATGCATGTAACACAATATCATATTTTTACCAGCTCATATAATGTAGTCCTGAAAATATACAATTTATTATTGCCTCTGCCACTGAGGGTGGGCAGAGGCAGTTTTTGTTCCAGTTTGTTGGTCTGTTCACCTGTAAACAAGATGGATGGATTTCAATGAAACTTGAAGCTCCACGGATAGGATATGGCCCAAGGAAGAACTGATCAGTTTTTGTGAAGATGTGGGATCTGGATCCTAGAATTTCTTAAAGGAGCCATCTATTTACATAGGGCGAAATGACTGTTTTTAGAATGTTGTGGGTTGTTTGATTTAGAATGTTGTGGATCGTCTCAGCTTCCATGGTGAAATTTGTCACAGCTGCCAAATTGTGAGCAGAGTTTTCAGAGCAGGTTGTTGGATGCAGATTGGCCTGAAGCCTCCTCAGTGAAATGGAAACTCTTAATAAAAAGATTTATTTTCTCAGCCTTGTAGTTATAGAGCATTAACCAGTCAGGTAAAAGCCTCAAGGAAGAGCTGCATAATTGTAATAATGGTGAGTTAGCACAGCATGGTGGAGGTATGTGCTCTACTGAGTGTCCTCTTCACCAGCAATATAATTGATGTCCTTGTCATTAATTATGGACTTTATTTTATATATTTGTCTTTCCTGCAAACACATGGTGAAGAAACTTTTAGAAATAATAGCCCCGATATTTTCGAAGGGAGGATGGTTTGTGAGATGGAGTTTTGGGTGGCAAACCAAGAAATCTATGTTTCACCACACACTATGCAGTTTGTGTGCCAGTCGTGGCTCATTTGGTGGCACATTCACCTGAGTGACAAAGTTCTGGCCCAGTTCTTAAGCACAAAAATGTACACTGAAATTCCAGTGCAGCAATGAGGGAGTACGGCACTGTTGGGGGTGCCCTCTTTTGGATGAGACATTAAACCAAGGCCCTGCCTGCCTCCTCGGGTGGATGCAAAACTCCCATGGCATTATTTCGAAGAACAGCAGGATAATTATCCGTGGAGCTAATTATCCTCAAGCAAAATGTATCACTCAATCAACATTACAAAAAAAAAAGATTATTTGGTCATTATCACATTGTTTTTGTGGGATCTTGTTGTGTGCAAACTGCCGTGTTTCCTACATTACAACTGTTACTAACTTTAAAAGTACTTCATAGGGTTTAAAGCGCTTTGAGACATTCGGTGGTCATGAAAAGCAGTGTAAATGCAAATTGATTTTTTTCAATGCCACAGTGTGCATCAATTTTTTTCAAGCAAATGCCCTGCCCAGAAGCCAGCCTCATTACATAGGTCGCTCCTATCAATATTGTCATGGATAGATGCACTATAGCAGGCAGGTTGGTGAGGGCAAAGTCAAGTAGAATTTTCCCTCATGTTGGTTCTCTCACCATTGACAGGTACGTTGTTCAAAACTTAGCAAGCTCAGTCATTGGTGGTGCTACCACACCACCATTGGTGATGAGCATTGAAGTCCCTCATCCAGAGTATATTCTCTCTCTTTGCCACCCTCAGTGCTTCTTCTAAGTGATGCTCACCATGGAGGAGCACTGATCAGTTGAGGGAGGGCAGTGGCTGATAATCAGCGGAGGTTTCCTTGCTGATGAGACTTTTTGGGGTTCAATGTTGAAGATTCCCACTTCCTCCAGACTGTCTAGCACTCTGCTGCCATCTCTGATGGCACTATTCTCCAAGTGGAACAGGAAAAACCCAGAGATGGTGATGGACGAGTTTGGGAATTTGACTGCAAGGTATGATCCTGTGAATCTGACTATGTCAGGTTGTGCTTGACTGTGGAACGGCTCTCCCAATTTTGGCACAAGTCCGCAGGTGCTAGTGAGAAAAACGTTGCAGGACTGACTGGGCTGGATTTGCCTCTGTCCTGTCCAGTCCCTAGGTTAATGTTGAGTTGTCTGGCCAATTTTATTCTCACTGGGCTTTTCCATAGTGGTTTGATACAACTGAGTGACTTGCTAGGACACTTCAAAGGGCTTTAAAGACCACTGCGCATCTGGATTCATACATAGGCCAGACCAGATAAAGGTGACAGATTTCCTTCCCTAAAGAACATTACTGAACCAGATGCGTCTTTTAATGACTTGCCAGTAGCTTCATGGTCTCCATTACTGATATTAGCTTCTTATAGCAATTCATTTAATTAACTAAATTCAAGGTCCCCAGCTGCCAAGGTGAGATGTGAACTCATGTCTCAGATGATTAGTCCAGATTTCTGGATTACTAGTCCAGTAACATAACCACCATACTAACTAACTTACCCACCGACTCCTACTGCTTGCTTCTCTCCCCCCGCCCCCAACACCCAGTTTTGGCCCTAAATTCCTAGGGTCACTGCTCCTTGGAGAGCTTCAGCTCTTGCCGATCACTTGTCCTTTGCTCCTTCCACCTGCTGTCCCACCTTCTCCTGGACCTGCAAGCAATGCTAAGAGAAAGATAGTCGTTCTTTTTCTTTAGTTTTTCCGTTCATTTGTAAACAGGGATACAATAATTGTTTAAATTGCACCAGCTTTTAAATCAGATTTGCTTTTCACTTTGAGGTAAAAGTATTTTCAAGAGCTTCACAATGATCAGTTTTGGAGAAAAGGAAACAAATAAAAATAAACTCACGTATATTTCAAGATGCCTTCTAGTTTAGAGGTCCAGATTATAATACTCTTGTCAGTGGAACCTGATGCAAATCGCTTACCTAAGAAGATTGTGGTAAATTAATTCAGGAAAAAAAGCTAAATTTCATTCTCAAACTGGTAACAATCCGAGTTTCAAAATTGCAGATTCAAAGCAGGGTGAGTCCTGAATAACATGCTATTGCCATCATGAGTGGGTGGTAGCCCAACATATATGCTCATTCAGATAAAGGTAAAATACTGCAGATGCTAGAAATCTGAAACAAAAACAAAAAATGCTGGAAAAACTCAGCAGGTATGACAGCATCTGCGGAGAGAAAGACAGAGTTAACGTTTCAAGTCCAGATGACTCTTCTTCGGAACTAAAGGGAAGTAGAAATGTAGTGAAATATATACTGTTTAAGGGGGGGTGGAACAGGTGAAGCTGGATAGAAGGTCAGTGATAGGTGAAGGTAAAGGAGAGATTGCAAAAGATGTCATAAACAAAATGTCAAAGGGGTGTTAATGGCGGTGGTACTGGCTAAAGGAGATGCTAATGGTAACAATAGGAGTAGAAGGCAGAATGTGGTAATAGCAGGACAAGGGTAAAAAGGATAACTCTGCAAAGAACAACATGAACAAGTGACAGATGGCCCTGGTGGGGGTGGGGTGGGGGGAGGAGGCGGTGGTGGGAAAAAAGATCGAAAATAGGCTAAAAGCTGGGGATAAAATAATAAATAAAAATGGAAATAAATTTTAAAAATAATAATAAAAATAAGCGGGAAAAAAATTTAAATTAAAAAATAAAAATGAATATTGAAAAAAGGGGACCAAAAAGGGGAAAGGATGGGTTCTCATCCATGCCTCCACCTATCGCTGGCCTTCTATCTAGCTTCACCTGTTCCACCCCACTCAAACAGTATATATTTCACCACATTTCTACTTCCCTTTAGCTCTGAAGAGTCATACGGACTCAAGATGTTAACTCTGTCTTTCTCTCCACGGATGCTGTCAGAGCTGCTGAGTTTTTCCAGCATTTTTTGTTTTTATATCTGCTCATTCGTTCCTTACTGGGCTCCTTATACAAGTCACGATATCACAAGTTAGTACTGAGCAAATCTGCCTAAAGATAGAATGCAATTTTTAAAAATTGATAAAACCTTGCAGGCCAGTTCTGGGACTACAATCTCCTTATAGCCAATTGCACAGCATTAAGGGCCTGAGAATGGGTTAACTGCCTGCAATATCATGTAGCAATGAAAATCAATATGGTGAGAAAGCAGAACAGAAAAGAAACTTTCAATAAAAGACATTGTTAAACTTGATTCAGGGTCAAACTATGGCCTCAATGGCTGTGTTGGGAATGAAAATACAGACCAGCAGCCTCCCAATTCAATTGTCAATTTGTGCTGAATCTTGTTTAGAGAAACTGTTGGTGCATTACAATTGGCCTCAGCACTCCTGAAAGGAAATAAGTTGGGGGTCCTGCGGTTGATCATTATCCAGTACACTTGCTGGAAAGCGCATGTTTACATTTTGAATAAGGCCAGGAACAGACTTGGCTGTGATGTCCCAAATGGCTGAATGCTCTGCTAACACATTGGGCGTATCATCCCAGATTTGCACGAAGCGCGGTAGTGGGCGAGAAAAAGGATATTTTTCCCACCGGCCACTATGGCGGCTTTTCACATCGAATCATCCCACTCCTGCCTCATTAATCATGCATTCCTGGGAAACACACCTGGTCGCTGGCAGGGCGTCCTCTCATCCACCTCAGGCCTTCAGTAAACTGGGCACCATATTTAAAGGCCGCCCCTGCACAGAGTTAGCACACTTCAAAGGGATATGAAGCTACTGCGAACTGATAACTGCCAAAGGAAGGAAACATGCTGCCCCCAGGTTTAGCAACGCCTCCCTTGAGTGCCTACTGGACGCAGTGGAGGCCCCCAAAATGTCTTCTACCCCAGCTCTGGGTGGAGACCAGCAAGCAAGGTCACCAATCCAGCATGGGAGGAGGTGGCAGCGGCGATCAGCGCCAACACCTGCAAAAGAGGACAGCCACCCAGTGCAGAAAGAGCATGAATGATCTCCTCCATTGCGCCAGGATAAATCACTCTTCTCATTTCTCTCAACTCACACACTCACAAACCCATCACACATCCACAGGGATTTCACACCTCAAGGGACAACACCATTAACTCTCACATACACCCTCACACCTCCATCAGGTTCATATCCTCTGGAGATGCGTCCTCATCCCACCTGTGGCTCCGCTCACCACACAAACATTCCATGCAGTGCCATGTTTCCAGTTCACACTCTCTCCATCTGTTTTCATGCAGGAGAAGCTGACTAACAACAGCATGGAGCAGTCCTAGACTAGGGGTAGAGTGGCCCACGTTAGGACAGTGCAAGAGGAGGACCCCAAGCCAGGCAGTCAGCAGCACCTAGAGGAGAGTGAGAGAGGAGGACCCCAAGACAGGCAGTCAGCAGCACCTAGAGGAGAGTGTGAGAGGAGGACCCGAGTCAGGCAGTCAGCAGCACCTAGAGGAGAGTGCGAGAGGAGGACCCGAGACAGGCAGTCAGCAGCACCTAGAGGAGAGTGCGAGAGGAGGACCCGAGACATGCAGTCAGCAGCACCTAGAGGAGAGTGAGAAAGGACGACCCCGAGACAGGCAGTCAGCAGCACCTAGAGGAGAGTGAGAGAGGAGGACCCTGGGTCAGGGAGTCAGCAGCACCTAGAGGAGATTGCGAGAGGACGACCCCGAGCCAGGCAGTCAGCAGCACCTAGAGGAGATTGCAAGAGGAGAACCCCAAGCCAGGCAATCAGCAGCACCTAGAGGAGATTGCAAGAGGAGAACCCCAAGCCAGGCAGTCAGCAGCACCTAGAGGAGATTGCGAGAGGAGAACCCCGAGCCAGGCAGTCAGCAGCACCTAGAGGAGATTGCGAGAGGAGAACCCCGAGCCAGGCAGTCAGCAGCACCTAGCAGCTAACATCACAGGAGGAACATAAGTTCATTGGTTGGTAAGAAACTGCTGTTAGGGATTGTCATCAAGTAGCTGAGAATTAGAAAAGCACATTCTTTTTAAAAGAAGGGCTACTTACATTTAAGAAAGAAACACAAGCAGTGGAAATTAAAATTTAGTCGAGGCCAGGTAAAATAAAGTTGCATAATGAAAGTAAAATAAAGTAAACGTAAGGGAAGTAAATTGAAGCCATAGGACAGCTCGGTTGTATGGAATGCATGTCCTGTAATATGTAGCAAACTGTGGACACTACCAGTGTCCTAGATGACCACATGTGCAGGGAGTGTCACCAGCTGCAGAACCTTGAGCTCCGGGTTTCGGAGCTCAAGCGATGGCTGGAGTCACTGTGGCGCATCCATGAGTCTGAGAGCCACGTGGATAGCACATTCAGAGAGGTGGTCACACTGCAGCTTAAGAGCCTGGAGACAGAAAGGGGATGGGTGACCGTCAGGCAGTCCAAGAAAATTAGGCAGGTAGTGCAGGAGCCCCCTGGGGTCCTGCTCACCAATTGGTTTTCCATTTTGGATACCGGTGAAGACACTGGTTCCTCAGAGGAGTGCTGTCAGAGCCAAGTTTGTGGCCCCACAGACAGCTCTGCTGTACAGGAGGGGAGAAAGAGGGGGAGAGCAGTAGTAATAGGGGATTCATTAGTTAGGGGAACAAACAGGCATTTCTGTGGCCATAGACGTGACTCCAGGATGGTATGTTGCCTCTCTGGTGCCAGGTTCAAAGATATCACGGAGCGGCTGCAGGACATTCTTCTGGGGTGGTGATCAGCCAGAGGTCATGGTCCAGGTTCGTACCAATGACTTAGGTAGAAAAGGGGATGAGGTCCTGAAAGCAGACTTTAGGGAGCTAGGAAAGAGATTGAAAAGCAGGACCTCTAAAGCAGTAATCTCAGGATTACTCCCAGTCCCATGTACAAGTGAGAATAGAAATAGGAGAATTGAGCGAATAAACATGTGGCTGGAAAGCTGGTGTAGGAGGGAGGGCATCAGATTTCTGAGGCATTGGTATCGGTTCTGGGGAAGGTGGGACCTGTACAAGCTGGACTGCCTACACCTGAACAGGACTGGGGCAAATATCCTCGCAGAGAGATTTGCTAGTGCTGTTGAAGGGGGGTTCAATCTAGATTGGCAGGGGGGGTGGGAATCTGAGAGCAAATCAGAGCAGGGAATGGGAGATGGAGAATTAGTGAGTCACTCTGAAAGGCAGAAACGGCACAGGTTAAAAAGTGTACAGCACAGAAATTTGGAGTGTTAAAAGGTGTATGTATAAATACAAGGAGCATAGTAAATAAAGCTGGTAAACTGAGGACACAGATAGATACATGGCAGTATGATATCATCGCTAGAATGGAAACTTGGCTTAATGAGGGGCAAACATGGTAGCTCAACATCCCTAAATGTGGAGTTTTCAGGCAGGATAGGGAGGGGGGATAAAAAAGATGGGGGTGTAGCATTATTGGTTAAAGAATCATATCCAGCTGTGAGGAGGGATGATATACTAAATGAAGCATCAAATGAGGCCAAATGGGTTGAGCTCAGAAATAAAAAAGAGGCAGCCATACTATAAACCCACAAAGAGTAGAAGGGAGTTAGAAGAGCAAATACGTAGGCAGATTTCTGAGTGAAAAAACAATAGGGCACTAAAGGCTGGGGACTTCAACTACCCTAATATCAACTGGGATACGAACAGTGTGAAGGGCACAGAGGGTACAAAATTCTTGAACTGCATTCAAGAGAACTTTCTCAGCCAGCACATTACAAGCCCAACGAGATGAGGAGCAATTCTAGATTTAGTCTTAGGAACTGAAGCTGGGCAAGTGGATGAAGTAGCAGTGGGGGACCATTTTGGAGATAGTGACCAAAATATAGTTAGATTTAGCATCATTATGGAAAAAGACAAAGATCGTACAGGAATAAAAGTTCTAAATTGGGGGAAGACAAATTTTACAAAGGTGAGCTGGCGAGAGTGGACTGGATACAGCTATTAGAAGGAAAACTGTGTCAAATCGTTCAAAACTGTGTCAAGGCATTTAAAGACGAGATTCTACAGGCACAGTGTAGACATGTCCCCACGAAGAAAAAGGGTGATACTGCCAAATCTAGAGCCGTCTGGTTATCCAGAAGCATACAGGCCAAGATAAAGCCGGCAAAGAAAGCTTATGACAATCACAAAGGACTTAATGCTGTGGAAAGCCTAGAGGGGTATAGAAAGTGGAGTGAAATAAAAATGGAAATTAGGAAAGCAAAGAGAGGATACAAAAAAATATTGGCAGGTAAAATCAAAGAAAATCCTAAAGATGTTTTACCAGTACATTAAGAGTAAGAGAATAACTAAGGAAAAGGTAGGGCCTATCAGAGATGTACATGGTAACTTGTGGGTTGATGCAGATGATGTGGGCAGGGTTCTCAATTAGTACTTTGGGCAGAATTTTCGGGTCGGCGGGCCCGGGAGAAGCCGGGGAACGGACCACTGACCGTGATTGGCCCCCAACCTCAATTTCACACTGGCTGGCCCATTAACATGTAGCCAGCGTGAAAGGCACACTGACAGGCTCAGCACTGCCAGGGCTGGGGCGGGAGGAGGTCGCAAGCTGAAGTCAGCGCGGAGGCAGGAGAGCATGGAAGGAAAGCTCCTTGAAGGCAGATAGCTGCCTAAGGGAGTTGATGAATTTAAAATCAATAAAAACAGAATATAAAATCAGGAAAAAGTGTCCACACGTCAGAATGAGACACCTCAATATACTGATGATGAAAATTTTTCCAATATATTTTAATGTTTTTTAAAATTAATCACGGAAACCGCATCCCGCCCTTGGATAAGGTTTCCTCAAAAATGCAAAGGCCGCCTGGCCAATTCGCCTGCCCGCCAACCATAACATTGGATGGGCAGTGGGAAATCGCCATCAATTGCTACTTTAATGGCCTTAATAGGCCTCTTAATTGTCGGCGGGTGTGCTGCCAACTCTTGCTTATGCTCACCGACCGAAATACCACACGAGTGCCCGATGACATCGGGACGCTTGCCCAACGTCATCGCGCGCTATTTCACGCTCAAGTGTGTCGGGCATTCACCCACACTCCGAGCAGAAAATTCTACCTTTTGTCTCTGTCTTCACTCAGGAGAGGGATGATGCAGACATTCTAGTTAAAGAGGAGTGTGAAATATTAGATACAATAAGCATAGTGAAAGAGGAAGTACTGGAGTGACTGGCATCCCTGAAGGTGGATTAATCACCAGGGCCAGATGGCTTGTATCCCAGACTGTTGAAGGTAGCCAGGGAAGAAATAGTGGATGCTCTGAGGATCATTTTTCAATACTCACTAGATACAAGCAAGGTCCAAGAGGATTGGAGGTCTGCGAACATTGTATCATTATTTTAAAAGGGCGTGAGAGATAGGCCAGAAAATTATAGGCCAGCCAGTCTGGCTTCGGTGGTGGGAAAATCATTGGAAACAATTCTAAGAGACAGGATAAACTATCATTTAGAAAGGCACGGATGGATCGGGGTAGTCAGCATGGTTTTGTTCGGGGAAGATCATGTCTTACTAACTTAATAGGGTTTTTTGAGGGGGCAACAAGGAGGATTGATGAAGTTAGTGCAGTGGATGTTGTCTACATGGATTTCAGTAAGGCATTTGACAAGGTGCCACATGGCAGACTGGTCAGGAAAGTGAGATCTCATGGGATACAGGGAAAGGTGGCGAGGTGGATCCAAAATTGGCTCAGTAGCAGGAAACAAAGGGTAATGGTCGATGAATGTTTTTGCGAATGGAAAACAGTTTCCAGTGGTGTTCCACAGGGCTCAGTGTTGGAGCCCTTGCTGTTTGTTGTACATATTAATGACTTAGACTCAAATGTGGGAGGCATGATTGGAAATTTGTAGATAACACAAAAATTGGCTGCATAGTTGATAATGAAGAGGATAGCTGTCGACTTCAGAATGATATCAATGGTTTGGTTGAGTGGAAAATGGAATTTAATCCAGAAAAGTGTGAGAATGCATTTGGGGAGGGCAAACAAAGCAAGGGAATACTCAATAAATGGGAAGTTATTGAGCGGGGCTGAGGAAGTGAGAGACCTTAGGATGGATGTCCACAGGTCCTTGAAAGTGGCAGGACAGGTGGACAAGGTGGTCAAGAAAACATATGGAATGGCTTTCCTTTATTGGGTGAGGTATTGAACACAACAGCAAGGATATAATGATGGAACTGTATAAAACACAGGTTAGGGCCACAGCTGGAATTGTGTACATAGTTCTGGTCACCACATTACGGGAAGGACATTATTGCTCTGGAGTGCAGAGGAGATTTACAAGAATGTTGCCGGGGCTTGAAAATTGCATAAGAGAAGAGATTGGATGGGCTAGGGTTGTTTTCCTTAGAACAGAGGGGGCTAAAGGATGACCTAATTGAGGTGTACAAAATTATGAGGGGCCTAGATAGGGTAGACAGGAAAGACATGGTTCCCCTAGCTGAGGGGTCAATTATCAGGGGGCACAGATTGAAGGTGATTGGTAGAAGGATTAGAGGGGACATGAAGAAAAACATTTTCACCCATAGGGTAGTGGGCGTCTGGAATTCACTGCCTAAGTTGGTGGTTGAGGCTGAAATGCTCAACTCATTTATAAGGTACCTGGATCTGCATCTGAAGTGCTGTAACCTGCAAGGTTACGGACCAGGTGCTGGAAAGCGGGATTAAAATGAGCAGCTGGTTTCTTTTTTGTCTTTTTGGCTGGCGCAGACACGATGGGTTGAATGGCCTCTTTCTGCACTGTAACTTTTCTATGGTTCTCTGGTTCTAATTAGGCCCTTCACTCACATTGAGGAGCGGCCATCATGCTGACTGGTGTAGACATGGACCGTGCCTGCGGCGACGGTGAGGTCAGCGGCAAACACCCACGTGAGGATCCTGCACCACATCATCCCTCTCTCAACACATATGTGAGTGCTCTCTCTCCTCCTTTTGACTCGGCAGCCATGCACTAATCAGGTAATTTTCCAGGTAATTCTGTTTTTGTTACGCACTAATCATCTCTACTTTGGTTCACAGGGAGCTCTGCCAAGTGACCGATGCCCTTAGCTCCATCCAGGTCCGCACCTCCAACAAAGAGGATACCTCCTCCATTGAAGAGCTGGAAATAAGCAGCCTGGAAGGCCCATCAAAGCGTTTACCCAAACCCTCCACCACCCAGAGCATGCTCGGGTTCACAATCTGGTGGTCACCACATGGACACGTGTCTGCAGTAGGAGGAGGCAGGTTCAGCCAAGCTCCCCAGCACTCGGAGGACTGCTAGGGAAGAGGCATTTGTGAGACCCGCATCAGATGACGAGCCTCCGTATTTGCCCTTCCAACTCATCGTAGAGAGTCAGCAGAAGACAGGGCAACATCACACAGAGCTGTTGGAGTGGCACGCGATACAGAGGAGTGCATCCGCCTGCTCTCCGATAAAGTGATAAAGTGGTGCCCATATGTGTGCGTATGGGGGTCTCCATGGGAAGGATGGCGGACGCCATGAAAACCCTGGTCCAGCAGAACGCGGAGATGCGTGCAGACCTGCACTCCATCGTGGTAGCCATGGTGAGTTCCTGCAGTGGCAACGTGAGGGGGAAACGAGGCACCTCGACGTCCCTCCAGGTGCCCCTTTTCCACAAAGAGTCAGGCCAGGGACCTTAGGGCACCCTAAGAGAGTCATCCAATCAGGAATCTCAGAGACTGTCCGCCAAAGTCATCAGAGGCAACAGAGCCAACCACTACACAGGCTGTCTCCACCCTTGCTGCGGATGTCAGAGCAGCATCGAGAAGAAGTGGTAGGCCTAGAAAAGTTAAGAATTTCTGATCACAAGCGAACACATTTTGTCACTTTATAATCGGAAAATATATTCACTTTCACTGAATAATGTGTCATGGTGTCTTTCAGCTTCATTTACAGGATTTGTGGGCCCTCCCATGCATGCCCCCAACTAGCAGTTCAGCTGCATGTGGCCGGCCCACAAGTGATCCTGGAGTGAGAAGTGAGTGTGTGTCAGGGCCTTTCAAAGCCTCATGCAAGCACTCTCCCCCGCACGCGGATCCTTCCTCCATCACACTCATCTCAATGTTCTGAGCATTTTCAATGTTGCTTGTTGGGGTTCTCTTTCAGATGTCCATCTGAGCTGACCTGCAACTCCACCCTCGCACTCCCATGCAGCAACTGTTCTCGCCCAACATGAGGCTCCTTTCACTTTCGATTTCGCAAGATGGTAGTACTGAAGTATGTCTTCAGCTCTCTCGTCCTTTCCCGCCCCCAGTCACCCATGTCCTTTCCCCCATCACCGTTGACCACTCTGGCATCACCTTCCATCTCTCCACTATCACCTACCAGCCAGAACCCTTTTCTTTCTGGGATGTCCAGCTGAATATGCACATTCCCTATCTTCCCGAGAATCCCACCCCCATCCACATTGACCTCCCCAACCTCCTCTTTCCCATCCCCAGGGCGCGTGCATGCCTCAGAGTCTCCACCAACCACCCTCGCCGTCCCTTCTACCACTACCATCGCACCCTCACCCTCCTGGCTCACTCTGCCCTCTCTCATTCTCACCATTCCCTCCTACCTCGCCCACCTTCATTTCGTTACCCAGGAGACAGTCATCAACTCCATAGACACCCTCCCTTGCAGATTCACCTGGGCATCCTCCCCCCACCTCCCCCCGAAGTCCTGCCCCCCCCAAACTCCTTCCTCTCCCGAACTCCATCCTTTACACCTTCCTCCCCACTTACACCTACCTCCTCAGGTGCCGCATTCTTCCCCGTTAAAACTGACCCCCCAACACCACAGCTCCCCCCTTCCTAACCTCACACCCCCCGACACCATCGTTCCCACCCCCCTGCTCCCCCCTAGGCCTTCCTCTCCCAATCAAACCTACACCTTCCTCTCCCACCCCACCTGGTAGACCTTCCTCTCCCATTCACAGCTGGACCTTCCTTTCCACACCCTCGCGATGATCCATAGCAGACCATGCCCAAGACACAGATGTCCTGAAGCAGACCCTCGACAGTGACTTTCCACCTTCTGTGAGCTGCTTCGTGACAGAGCCATGTCTATTAGAATCCATCCAGCAGGTGATGCACGTGTTTCTCCAGGGTCTGGTTGCTGTAGGGCTCCAGCATCTTCTGTTCCTCGGATGTCTGAGACGAGGGCAAGGCCCTGCCGTTACGTCCCGACTTTTGCGCCTCACACTTGTCAAGACGTGTTCTGCACCGGCATGTTTTCCTGGCAACATGGGCAGTAAATTTGACATGGGGGGATGATTCCAATGAGGAGGGCTTATGCAGATATATTAAAATGATGTTCCCAAGGTTCAGCAGTGTGAATAAGGCTGCCACTGACAGGCAGTGCAGACGATCACAAACTGGTTTCGCAGCAGCATCAAACCAATATTTGGCCTTCCTGCCATATCGTCTGCTCACGCCCGCCATGACGCCCAATGCCAACGGAACAGAAAATTCCAACTATTGGTTGGGCTCACTCTTGGTAAGTGGTCGCTTTGTGCAAGTTACCAGACAACAACCAAACCCATAGATTCGCACTCAGCCTTCAGTAGACAAATTCTCTATGAGCTCACTTAGTATGATTTGTGTATCACAGCACAATTACAACACAGAGCACGCTCCTGATAGAGACTAGCTGTCAAACAGTGAGTCTCAATTAGAGCTATTGTACTTGGGTATAGTTAAGAGAGAAGATTGTACACTAATCAATGAATGGCACTAATACAGGTGGAGGGGATGAGAGGGGAAGTAGTCAAATTAAACAAATTAAAAATAAGGTTCTAATAAAATGCTTCAAGGAATATTTGTCGATTTCCTAGGTACACCTACCATCTTTAGCATAGGCCACACAGTAGACAGTGTCCCTGTGACCCTTGAGTGGTTGAATGAGAGTTCCATCAGAAGTATCGTATACCTAGAAACACAATGCGGCATTTTTTTACTTCAGATCTTTACACTTACTTTACATCTTCATCTATACCATCAATGGTACAAACTGAATATAGATTTAGAGCTGGAGATTTCTATCTATATCGTCAATAATACAGACTGAATACAGGGTTAGAGCTAGAGATCTCTCTCTACATCATCAGTGATACAGACTGAATACAGGGTTAGGGCTGGACATCTCTATCTATATTGTCAATGATACAGACTGAATACAGGGTCGGAGCTGGAGATCGCTATCTATATCTTCAATTGTACAGGCTGAATACAGGGTTAGAGCTAGAGATCTCTCTCTATATCATCAGTGATACAGACTGAATACAGGGTAAGGGCTGGACATCTCTATTTATATCGTCAATGATACAGACTGAATACTGGGTTAGAGCTGGAGATCTCTATCTACATCATCAGTAATATAGACCGAATACAGGGTCATACGAATGTACGAATTAGGAACAGAAGTAGGCCACTAGGCCTCTCGAGCCTGCGCCGCTATTCAATAAGATCATGGCTGATCTGAATGTAACCTCAACCCCACATTCCCGCCACTCCCCAATAACCTTTCATCCCCTTGTTAATCAAGAATCTATTGAGCTCTACCTTAATAATGTTCAAAGACTCTGCTTCCACCCCCTTTTGAGGAAGAGTTCCAAAGGCTCGCTACCCTCTGAGAGAAAAAATTTCTCCTCAACTCTGTCATAAATTCAGTCTGTATCATTGACGATACAGATAGAAATGTCCAGCTCTAGCCCAGTATTAAGGCTGTATAATTGACAATATAGATAGGTGTCCAGCTCTAACCCTGTATTCAGTCTGTATCATTGACGATATAGATAGAGATGTCCAGTCTTGGACAGTTCATCATCACCATATCTGTGCCGCAAGATCAATGCCAGTTCTGGCTTCCCAAGGTAATATGAAGAGGGCTAACTGAGAGCACTGTCATGTGTGATCTATGAGGACAGACATTTATGAAAAGTAAGAAGCTGACAATTGTATTGAACATACCAGAACTCTGTTTCCTGCTGCTACTATCAGTTGAGTTCCATCCGGTTTGAATGCAATGTCATAAATACTGCAGAAATGTTAAAGTAAAAAGATAGTTTTGTAAACTGAGAAGCAATGAACTAATGATGTGCAATCATAATGAGGAATTACTTCCAATAATTAATACCAAACACAAACACATTTGACAGCTTTCCTCGCCCAAGTAATAACCATCCCCTCCCAGTCTTATTCCCCAGCGTATTATTCCCCTCCCAGTGTATTATTGCCCCAGGGTACTAATCCCCCACCCCTAGGTATTATTCATCCCTCTGTGTATGATCCACCCTCTAATGTATTATTGCCTACCTAGCATGTTGCCTTCACTACTCAGTATATCATTGTCCCCTGGTGTATTATTGACCCCAGTGTATAATTGCCCCCAGGGTATTAATGCCCCTACTTTATTATTGCCTCTCAGTGTATTATTACCATATGCATTATTGCCCCCAGTGTATTATTGTCCCCAGTGTATTATTGTCCCCAGTGTAATATTACACATAGTATTATTGCACCCAGAATGTATTATTTTCCACAGCGTATTACTGCACCCCCCCCCTCCCCCAATGTATTATGGCCCACAGTGTATTATGGCCCTTGGTGTATTAGTGCCCCTACTGTATTGTTGCTCAGTGTATTACCACCTCCAATGTATTATTACCCCAGAGTATTACACATAGTATTATTGCCCCCAGTGTATTATTGCTCCCCAGTGTATTACTAGCCCCAGTGAAATATTACCAAAAGTATTATTGCCCCCCATGTATTATTAACCCCAGAGTATTGATTAGTGTATTATTGCCCCCAGTGTATTATAGCCCCCATATATTATTACCCCCAGTGTATTATTGACCGTGTATTATTACTTATTATTTATAGGGAGGTGGTGGTGTAATGGTATTGTCACTGGGCTGGTAATCCAGAAACCCAGGGTAATGCTCTGAGTACCTGGGTTCAAATCCCACCACGGCAGATAGTGGAATATGAATTCAATTAATATCTGGAATTAAAGTCTAGTGAAAAAACCATTATTGATTGTCATAAAAACCCACCTGGTTCACTAATGTCCTTTAGGGAAGGAATGTCTGGCCTACATGTGACTTTAGGCCCACAGCAATGTGGTTGACTCTTAAAAATGCCCACTGAATTAGGGATGGGCAATAAATGCTGACCATGAACAAATTTTAAAAAATTACTCCAACGTATTATTACCCCTAGTGTATCCTTAACCTAGTGTACGAGTACCCCGGGGTATGATTACCCACAGTGTATTATTACCCAGTCTATTATTACTGTCTGTTTACCTTAGAAACGGCGTTGCTATGTGGTAACCAAGGGAGTGAGTGAATGTCCGGCAGCTACTTACCACTGTTCGACCTTCTCCCTGTCGTGTACCCTGTCTATCCAGGTGGGAACAGCCCGCATGCTCCCTGTTCTAGCCCACTGGAAGGCCGCCTGACCGTCGGGGCATCAGACTCCAGCCGCCTAGGGGCTTCAGCCGGAGCAACGGCCAGGCCCAGGCCGGGCTAGGGCTAGGGCGCATGCGCAGCGCCTCCCGCCCAACGCGGCCGCCATGTTGGGGGAGAAATCTCGCGAGATCCTGAGAAGTTCTGTAATGGCGGCGCTGAGGGGCTATCCACATAACCTGTCGTAAAACCAAACACATTGCAGGTTATTGTTCCAGCTCCTGTAAGCTACCGAGAGGTAGCGGAATCTGCTCCTCAAACCCCCGGCGGCTCCATGATGCTGGAGGCAACAGGTTTTCCCTCACCACCGACCATTTAACCTGAGAACTGGCAGCACTTGAAGCCTTAGAGCTTTTAGTAAAGAGAAATCAAAGCTGAAAGGCTACAGGGATCTCTTCTCCAGGATAAAGTGGGGGGCGGTGGAAAGAGGGGTCGGGCTGGGCGTATTTGGATGTCAGACATGGCAGAGTGGTTGTAGATGAGCAACAGAAGATGTGTGAGGATGGCACAAGTCAGACGAGCGTGGCATAACATGACAGCAGATCCGGTAGGCAAGCAGCAGCTGTAAAGAGAAATGATGTCAGCCGCGATTTTCAATCCTGACCATTCAACAAGCAACCCTTAACCCTAACCTCCCCCTGCCCAGCCCCACCGCCCCCCCCGTCTCCCCTCTGCCCCACCCCCGTCTCCCCTCTGCCCCCCCCCGTCTCCCCTCTGCCACCCCCCGTCTCCCCTCTGCCCCCCCCGTCTCCCCTCTGCCCCCCCCCGTCTCCCCTCTGCCCCCCCCCCGTCTCCCCTCTGCCCCCCCCCCGTCTCCCCTCTGCCCCCCCCCCGTCTCCCCTCTGCCCCCCCCCCGTCTCCCCTCTGCCCCCCCCCCGTCTCCCCTCTGCCCCCCCGTCTCCCCTCTGCCCCCCCCCCAGTCTCCCCTCTGCTCCCCCCCCCCCGTCTCCCCTCTGCTCCCCCCCCCCGTCTCCCCTCTGCTCCCCCCCCCCCCGTCTCCCCTCTGCTCCCCCCCCCCCCGTCTCCCCTCTGCTCCCCCCCCCCCGTCTCCCCTCTGCCCCCCCCACCGTCTCCCCTCTGCCTCTCCCCTCTGCTCCCTCCTCCCCTCTGCACCCCCCCCTCCCCTCTGCCCCCCTTCCGCCTCCCCCCGGTCCCTTCCCCCTCCCCCCGGTCCCTTCCCCCTCCCCCCTTCTCCCTCCCCCCTTCTCCCTCCCCCCTTCTCCCTCCCCCCATTCCCTTCTCCCTCCCCCCATTCCCTTCCCCCTCCCCCCGGTCCCTCTCCCCCTCCCCCCCGGTCCCTCTCCCCCTCCCCCCGGTCCCTCTCCCCCTCCCCCCGGTCTCTCCCCTTCTCTCTCTCTCCCCCTCTCCTCCCCCCCCCCTCTCCCCCCCCCCCCCCCCCCCCCCCAAGTAAATTTGTTTTATTAAAAAATTGCTTTATTAAAGTGACTGGTGAATCATCTTTGTACCAACTTAGTCACTCATCCTGCTCTATTTTTTTAAATTTCCTTCCATCAGACTTGTCTATCAGGCCTGACATAGATGAAGGAAACATTTTCTCCCATCTCTGGATTTTTCTGCGACTTTTTTCCTTCGCAAGTAACTTCTGTTTCCCTTTATGTATCTACCTTTGCAATGATCTTATTCCAGCGAAATGCTGAAAAGTAGTTGAGATGGATCAAAGATATGTCTTTTCCCTAATCATTAAGGATTATTCAGCTCTTCTGTAGGGAATTTTGGCTGTTGTCTTGCTTTGATTATTTATTGGTTGGAATCAGACTAGCTGGATAAATATAAAAACAAAAAGCTAAAAGCTACTGCGGATGCTGGAAATCCAAAACAAAACAAAAACAGAATTACCTGGAAAAACTCAGCAAGTCTGGCAGCATCGGCGGAGAAGAAATCAGTCAACGTTTCGAGCCTCCATGGCCCTTCGGCAGAACTGCAGCATAGTTTCAACAAGGGAGAAATATAAATTGGTTTAAGGTGGGTGGGGGGCGGGGGGGAAGAGACACATTGAGGGTGTGGTGTGAGCAGATAATAGCAGGGCAGAAGAGACAGTCGGAAATCCTGTCGGAGGACAGAACCGTACTTCTTCCAAGAGGGCATTTTTTTGAAGAGAGGTGGCAGTCAATCAAACACAAAGATAAAAACAAAAAGCTAAAAGCTACTGTGGATCCGCAGTAGCTTTTAGCTTTTTGTTTTTATCTTTGTGTTTGATTGACTGCCACCTCTCTTCAAAAAAATGCCCTCTTGGAAGAAGTACGGTTCTGTCCTCCGACAGGATTTCCGACTGTCTCTTCTGCCCTGCTATTATCTGCTCACACCACACCCTCAATGTGTCTCTTACCCCCCGCCCCCCACCCACCTTAAACCAATTTATATTTCTCCCTTGTTGAAACTATGCTGCAGTTCTGCCGAAGGGCCATGGAGGCTCGAAACGTTGACTGATTTCTTCTCCGCCGATGCTGCCAGACTTGCTGAGTTTTTCCAGGTAATTCTGTTTTTGTTTAGCTGGATAAATAACTGGAATACCCGTTGTTGAACTTGTTATTTAACTTTAAGGGAGAGCAGTTGGATTACTTCTATTCAAGTTTCAACTGTGAGTCCAATCATGGCAAAAAGATTTGATGTTAGTCACTTAGTGTTGAATAGGGATCAGAAGTAATTTGGTTTGATTTTGTCCCATTCCATTTGGTGATCCTGCAATCAAAATTCTGACAGTTTGGAGTTGTCCTGAAGCGGGTTGGGTACCTGGAAACTGGATAGTGGAAAACCAACCCAATGTTTTTGAATCTTACTGTGAGGTACCACTGTACTCAACTGCCATAAGATATATTTTTCATAAGTTGTTTTCCTTGATTAAGTTGTTTCCATGCTATTGATTACAGAGGAGAACTCCATGAATTCCCACTTCCACTTCTGGACTTTGAATTACAAATGTTGGCCCGGGTTAGCCTCAGCTTTTAAAACAGAGTCTGTAAGTTTGAATAAAGATTTCTAATCTTATAAAAGTTGCTGTGTTTATTCTCTAAATGTTGCTATAATAATAATCCTGATTTGCTGCTTTTTGCCCTTCAGTTGAAGAGATCTGGAGAGTTGGGGAATTTAACCCCCAAGGATTGGTGGGTGAAATGAAAAATTTTAAATTCTCAAATCCAACCTCTGCCCACCCGCTTCTGGTTTTAACATAGGGAAGGGGAGTAGAGTTCTCAGGAGGCTGATTGGGCACTTGAATCTTTAAAGGTGGCTCTGTGTCTCCATTTTAACAGCATTTTCATTTTAACTCATGGAGGTCAGGCTTCCCAATTCCAGCATGTGAAGAGCAATATCCATCAGGTAAATTCGCCCCACTCCCATCCCCACGATGTCCGATTCACCCCACTCCCATCCCCGCGGTGCCCCATTCACCCCACTCCCATCCCCGCGGTGCCCCATTCACCCCACTCCCATCCTCGCGGTGCCCCATTCACCCCACTCCCATCCCCGCGGTGCCCCATTCACCCCACTCCCATCCCCGCGGTGCCCCATTCACCCCACTCCCGTCCCCGCGGTGCCCCATTCACCCCACTCCCGTCCCCGCGGTGCCCCATTCACCCCACTCCCGTCCCCGCGGTGCCCCATTCACCCCACTCCCGTCCCCGCGGTGCCCCATTCACCCCACTCCCGTCCCCGCGGTGCCCCATTCACCCCACTCCCGTCCCCGCGGTGCCCCATTCACCCCACTCCCGTCCCCGCGGTGCCCCATTCACCCCACTCCCGTCCCCGCGGTGCCCCATTCACCCCACTCCCGTCCCCGCGGTGCCCCATTCACCCCACTCCCGTCCCCGCGGTGCCCCATTCACCCCACTCCCGTCCCCGCGGTGCCCCATTCACCCCACTCCCGTCCCCGCGGTGCCCCATTCACCCCACTCCCGTCCCCGCGGTGCCCCATTCACCCCACTCCCGTCCCCGCGGTGCCCCATTCACCCCACTCCCGTCCCCGCGGTGCCCCATTCACCCCACTCCCGTCCCCGCGGTGCCCCATTCACCCCACTCCCGTCCCCGCGGTGCCCCATTCACCCCACTCCCGTCCCCGCGGTGCCCCATTCACCCCACTCCCGTCCCCGCGGTGCCCCATTCACCCCACTCCCGTCCCCGCGGTGCCCCATTCACCCCACTCCCGTCCCCGCGGTGCCCCATTCACCCCACTCCCGTCCCCGCGGTGCCCCATTCACCCCACTCCCGTCCCCGCGGTGCCCCATTCACCCCACTCCCGTCCCCGCGGTGCCCCATTCACCCCACTCCCGTCCCCGCGGTGCCCCATTCACCCCACTCCCGTCCCCGCGGTGCCCCATTCACCCCACTCCCGTCCCCGCGGTGCCCCATTCACCCCACTCCCGTCCCCGCGGTGCCCCATTCACCCCACTCCCGTCCCCGCGGTGCCCCATTCACCCCACTCCCGTCCCCGCGGTGCCCCATTCACCCCACTCCCGTCCCCGCGGTGCCCCATTCACCCCACTCCCGTCCCCGCGGTGCCCCATTCACCCCACTCCCGTCCCCGCGGTGCCCCATTCACCCCACTCCCGTCCCCGCGGTGCCCCATTCACCCCACTCCCGTCCCCGCGGTGCCCCATTCACCCCACTCCCGTCCCCGCGGTGCCCCATTCACCCCACTCCCGTCCCCGCGGTGCCCCATTCACCCCACTCCCGTCCCCGCGGTGCCCCATTCACCCCACTCCCGTCCCCGCGGTGCCCCATTCACCCCACTCCCGTCCCCGCGGTGCCCCATTCACCCCACTCCCGTCCCCGCGGTGCCCCATTCACCCCACTCCCGTCCCCGCGGTGCCCCATTCACCCCACTCCCGTCCCCGCGGTGCCCCATTCACCCCACTCCCGTCCCCGCGGTGCCCCATTCACCCCACTCCCGTCCCCGCGGTGCCCCATTCACCCCACTCCCGTCCCCGCGGTGCCCCATTCACCCCACTCCCGTCCCCGCGGTGCCCCATTCACCCCACTCCCGTCCCCGCGGTGCCCCATTCACCCCACTCCCGTCCCCGCGGTGCCCCATTCACCCCACTCCCGTCCCCGCGGTGCCCCATTCACCCCACTCCCGTCCCCGCGGTGCCTCATTCACCCCACTCCCGTCCCCGCGGTGCCCCATTCACCCCACTCCCGTCCCCGCGGTGCCCCATTCACCCCACTCCTAACCCCACGATGTCTGATTCAAACACTCCCATCCCCAAGTTGTCCAGATTTTAAACCTTTCATCCCCTTCTTGATGTCTAACCCGGTGTTCTCCCTCCGGCCTGGACCACAGTGTCCAACTTACCTGACGTACATTGCCCCGCCTGCTTTTCTGCTAGCAGTCAACCTGAGAACCTGCCGGGTGTGGAATGTGTTGGAAAAATTTCAAGAAACCATTCTTTTCCACTCAACCTAAGAAAAAGTTTGAACCCTAAATCATAATTGGTATGCCATGCTTTTGTTTTTCATTACATTCCATTTGTTTTTCAAAAACATAGCAAATCCCTCCCAAGTGTTCCCCAACCCTAGATATCCATCAGTACCCTTTCCTACACCAAATTCTCCCTCTTCATCCCGTGTGTTCATATCCCACACAGCTATAGTGCTCTAATCTCCAACTTACCATGCACAACACACGGGATCCAACAATACTTTTTTAAATGAGAAGAATAAAAGATATGTTCAATTACCCCTTTGGCCCATCTGATCCCATTGTTTCAGAATATCAAGCCTTTCTGTCTTCTCATTTATAGCATCTAGCTGTTTCCTAAGTGAACCCAATGCTGTAGCCTCAAACCCCTTTCCTGCCAGTCTTTTCCAGCTGTTAGTCACCTCTGTGTGAAGAATACTTCTATCCTAAACTGACTCAAACCCTGAACCTTTGTCCACTTGTCCTGCTGCCCTGGGATTTCCGAAATTATCTTTTTCACTTTCTTTATGCCGCTTCAAAAAAAAACCTCTCTGAATCATCTTTCACTGTTGGAAGAGCCATTGGCTACAGCACTTCCCTCTTATGTTGGGTCTCAACTTTGCTACTAACTTCTGCACTATCTCTAATCCCTGGATGGCACCATCATGTTCCTGGATTTTTTTGTACCATTTTTCCATAGTAAGGATTTAAGAATAAATTTAATGGTTGGCTTTAAAGCAAAGTATATTCACACATTTTTATTTTGAAAGAGTCACCAAGACAAAAGATGGTTAAAATATTGTTGAGTTGACTTTTATCGCCAAAACTAAACAGTACGCAATTCATTAGGCTGCCATGGTGATGGGTAAACATCTCACATGTATTATTCCCAGGCTTTTGGCAGGGGGTTGTCTGACATTGACCCTCTTCCTGGTTTGTGAACGCAGGATTATAAGAGAGCAAGACATGTTTTTAAACAGAAAGCTGCAAGGACAAACTTTCACCAGTTCTGATCACAAGGAGGTACTAGTATTACACTCCTGGTTTATGTTATTGTTTGGTAGATATTGGGCAAATCTCTCAATATTAAAAGCTCATATTGCTTACGAGAGTGAACAGCACCTCTACCCTAAACTTTTTAACAGCCCCTTCAGCAGCGAGAACCAGACTGTATTTGGTACTCCACATGTGGGCCGATCGGATCTACAAATGTAGGTCTGAACACGCCCATTCAGCAACATAATCTTGCATCTTATTCCTTTTTGTAAGATCACAAAATATACAAGTGCATCAGCCTATGACCTTCAGTGGCACAACCAGAGCCCAGTCCCCTATCATCACCATTCTGAGGGTCGTCATTGACCAGAAGTTGAACAGAAGCAACCATATCAACATGGGATAACAAAGGCAGGACAGAGGTTAGGTACTCTGTGATAAGTAACTCACCTCCTGACCCCTCAAAACTTTTACACAATGTACAAGGCTCAAGCCAGGACTGTGATGAAATACTCACCACTCACTTGAATGGGTGCTGCTGTAACAACATCCAGGACAGAGCGGATCACTTGTTTAATGCCTATGTCACTGGACTCAATATTCATTACTTCTATCACCTGTGCACTACTGCAGGATGCATGTCAGCAAATCACCAAGATTATATCAACTGCACCTCCCTCCCTTGCAATCTCTGAGATGGACAAGAGCAACAGTATTGTAGTAACATCAAAATCAAAAGTTTCCATCCAAGTCTCTCACCATCCTGATTTCGACATGTATTGTTCCTTCATGATTGCTGAGTCAGAATCCTAGAATTCCCCATTGAACACTGCTGTGGGAGCCATTCATGCTGAAATATTTAACAAATCACCAGGAATACTCCCCTGCACTTTTTGGAGTAGTGCCATGGGATCTTTTGTGTCCACCTGAACAGGCAGATGGGGTCACGATTTACTGTTTTATCTGATAAGATGGCACCTCTGACAGTGCAGCTCTGCCTCTGGAGTGTCAGCCCAAATTGTGTGGCCTAGAGTGAGACTTGAACCTACAACCTTCTGGTTCAGAACATACGAAATAAGAGAAGTAGGCCATTCAGCCCCTCAAGTGTGTTCTGCCATTCAATAAGATCATGGCTGACCTGTTTGTGTTTCAAATTCCACATTCCCATCTACCCCTGATAACCTTTGATTCCCTTGTCTAACAAGAATCTTATCTACCTCTGCTTTAAAGTTATTCAATGATCCCGCCTCCACCACCTCCTGAGGCAAAGTGTTCCAAAGTCGCACAACCCTCTGAGAGAAAAAAATTCTCCTCATCTCTGTCCTAAAAGGGCATGCCCAATTTGGAAAAAGTGCCCCTTAGTTCCGGGTTCACCCACAAGAGGAAATGTCATTTTCGCGTCCACCTTGTCAAGACCCTTCAGGATCTTATATACTTCAGTAAAGTCATCCCTCACTCTTCTATACTCCAATGGAAACAAGCCCAGCCTGTCCATCCTATCCCCGTAAGACAACACACCCATTCTAGGTATCAATCTAGTAAACACCCTCTGAACCACCTCCAACGCATTTACATCCTTCCTTAAATAAGGAGACAAAACTGCAGACAGTATCGGAGACGTGATCTCACCAATTCCCTGTATAACTGAAGCATAACATCCTTACTTTTATGTTCAATTCCTCTCGTAATGAAGGATAGCATTCCATTAGCCTTCTTAGTTACTTGCTGTATCTGCATACTAACTTTTTGTGACTTGTGCACTAGAACACCTGACTCCCTGTGCACCTGAGAATTCTGCAATCATTCTCCTTTGAAGTAATACTCTGCTTTTTTATTCTTCCTGCTAAAGTGAACAACTTCACATTTTGCCACATTATACTCCATCTGCCAGATTTTTGCCCACTCACTTGACCCATTTGTATCTGTCTGCAACCTCCTTATGTCCTTTTCGCAACATATTTTCCTACCTATCTTTGTGTCATCTGCAAATTTGGCTACCATGCCTTCGCTTCCCTCATCTAAGTCATTGATATAAATTATAAAAACTTGAGGCCCCAGTACAGACCCCAGCGGGATTCCGTTCATTACATTCTGCCATTCCAAAAATGACCCATTTAAGCATACTGTGTTTTCTGCCAGCCAGTCCATCTCCTATCCATGCTAATATGTTATCCCCTATATCATGAGCTTTTATTTTCCACAATAACCTTTGATGTGGTACCTTATCAAATGCTTTCTGGAAATCCAAGTACAGTACATCTACAGATTCCCCTTTATCCACAGCACATTACTCCTTCAAAGAACTCCAATAAATTGGTTAAACATGATTAGTTCTTTCACAAAACCATGCTGAATCTTCCCTATTACCTTGACTTTTTCTAAGTGCCCAGCTATAACCTCCTTAATGATCGATTCTAGCACCTTCCCCATGACAGACATCAGGCTAACTAGCCTATAGTTTCCTGTTTTCTTCCTCCCTCCCTTCTTGAATATGAACATACGAATAAGGAGCAGGAGTTGGCTATTCAGCCCCTCGAGCCTGCGCCGCCATTTAGTAAGATCATGGCTGATCTGATAGTAACCTGAAATCTGCATCCCACCTACCCCATATAACCTATCACCCCCTTTCTTACCAAGAATCTATCCACCACTGAGTCATAGAGGTCTACAGCACAGAAAAAGGCCCTTTGGCCCATCGAGTCTGCGCCAGTCAAACAAGAACCTAACTATTCTAATCCCATTTTCCAGCACTAGGCCCATAGCCTTGTATGCCATGGCATCGCAAGTGCACATCCAAACACTTCTTAAATGTTATGAGAGTTTCTGCCTCTACCACCCTTTCAGGCAGTGAGTTCCAGATTCCCACCACCCCCTGGGTGGAAAAGTTCTTCCCCACATCCCCTCTAAACCTCCTGCCCCTTACCTTAAATCTATGCCCCCTGGTTATTGATCCCTCCACCAAGGGGAAAAGTTCCTTCCTGTCTACCCTATCTATGCCCCTCATAATTTTATAAACCTCAATCATGTCCCCCCTCAATCTCCTCTGCTCCAGGGAAAATAACCCCAGTCTAACTCCAATCTCTCCTCATAATTAAAACTCTCCAGCCCAGGCAACATTCTGGTCAATCTCCTCTGCACTCTCTCTAGTGCAATCACATCCTTCCTATAATGCGGATTCCGGAACTGCATGCAATACTCTAGCTGTGGCCTAACCAGTATTTTATACAGTTCCAGCATAACCTCCCTGATCTTATATTCTATGCCTCGACTAATAAAGGCAAGTAACCCATATGCCGCCTTAACCACCTTATCTACCTGTCCGCTACCTTAAGGGACTGGTGGACAAGCACACCAAGGTCCCTCTGATCCTCGTACTTCCCAGGTTCCTACCATTCATTGTTGTTCCCGTGCCTTAAAAATATTCAAAGACTCTGCTTCCACTACTGAAACATAACCTTTTGTATTCAATTCCCCTCATAATAAATAATAACATTCTATTAACTTTCCTAATTACCTGCTGTACCTGCATACTATCCTTTTAAGATTCAAGCATTAGTACACCCAATCCCTCTGCACCTCAAGAGCTCTGCAATCTCTCACCATTTAGATAATATGCTTCTATTTTATTCTTCCTGCCAAAATGTCCAATTTCACATTTTCCCACATTATACTCCATTTGCCAGATCTTTGCCCACTCACTTTATCTATATCTTTTTCTAGCCTCCATATGCCCTCTTCACAACTTATTTTCCTACCTATCTTTGTGTCATCAGCAAATTTGGCAACCATCCCATCCATCCCTTCGTCCAAATCACTTATATAAATTATAAATAGTTGAGGTCCCAGCGCTGATCCCTGTGGCACACCACTTGTTACATCTTGCCAACCAGAAAATGAACCATTAATGCCTACTCTCTGCTTCCTGTTAGCCAGCCAATCTTCCATTCATGCCAATATGTTACCCCCATACCATGAGCTTTTATTTTCCGCAATATCCTTGGTTAAACATTGGTTAATTGGTTAAACATGATTTCCCTTATACGAAACCATGTTGACTCTGCCTGGTGACAATGAGCTTATCCAAGTGCCCTGCTATAACTTCTTCAATAATAGCTGCTAACATGTTCCCTACGACAGATGTTAAGCTAACTGGCCTGTTGTTTCCCGTTTTCTGTCTCCCTCCCTTTTTGAATAATGGAGTTACATTTGCTATCTTCCAGTCTAATGGGACCTTTCAGGTTCTTGGGAGTTTTGGAAATTTAAAACCAATGCATCAACTATCTCACTAGATACTTCTTATAAGACCCTAGGATAAAGTCCATCAGGACCCGGGCTCTTGTCAGCCTGCAGCTCCAACAACTTACTCAGTACCACTTCTCTGGTGACTCTAATTTTCCTGACTTCCTCCCCCACTTCCATTTCCTGGTTTATAGCTGCTTCTGGGATATTACTTGTATCCTCGATAGTGAAAACTGATGCAAAGTACCTGTTCAATTCATCTGCTATCCCCTTGTATTCCACTAATAATTCTCCAGACTCACTTTCTATAGGATCAACGCTCATTTTGTTAACTCGTTTCTTTTTAAAATATTTATAAAAACTCAAATTATCTGTTTTTATATTTCTGGCTAGCTTTCTCTCTAACTCTAATTTTTCCCTCCTTATTAGTCTTTTAGACACTCTTTGCTGTTCTTCATATTCTGTCCAGTCTTCTGACCTGCCACCTGTCTTTGCACAATTATTTGCTTTTTCTTTAGTTTGATACCATCTTTAATCTTTCTTGTTAACTATGGATGGTGTGTCAGTCCCTTGGACTTTTTCTTACACATTGGAATGTATCTATTCCGTGCATTCTGAAGTATCCCCTTCAATATTAGCTATAGCATCTCTATTGACCTATCCCTTAATCTCATTTAGCAATTCACTTTAGCCAGCTCAGCTTTCATGCCCTCATAATTGCCCTTATTTAAGTTGTAAAACATAGTCTCGGACCCACTCCTTTCTCCCTCAAACTGAATGTAAAATTCAATCATATTATGGTCACTGCTGCCTGGGAACGCCTTCACTATGAGATCATTAATTACTCCCATCTCATTGCACAATACCAGGTCTGGTATAGCCTGCTCTTTGATTGGCTCCAGAACATGCTGTTCTAAGAGACCATCCCAAAAACATTCAATTTACTCCTCATCTAGGCTATCCTTGCCCATCAGACTTTTCCAGTCTATATGTAAATTAAAATCTCCCATGATTATCGCCGTGCCTTTCTGACAAGCTCCAATTATTTCTCCCTTTATGCTCCACACTGCCATGCGGTTACGGTTAGGGGGCTTGTATACAACTCCCACAAGTGACTTCTTGCCTTTACCATTTCTCACCTCTACCAAATAGAAGGGTTATATTTGCTACTTTCCAGTCTGATGGAATCTTTCCAGAATCTAGAGAATTTTGGAAAATTAACATCAACGCATCTAATACCTCATTAGCCACCTCTTTTAAGACACTTGGATGAAGTCCATCAGGACCCAGAGACTTGTCAGCCCGCAGCTCCATCAGTTTGCTCAGTACCACTTCCCTAGTAATTGTGATTTCACCAAGTTCCTCTCTCCCTTCCACCTCCTGATTTATAGCTATTCCTGGAGAATTGCTGAAAAAAGAGATATGTTTTCATCTTGCACTCATCAGGACACCTGCAAGAATACCAATATGAGGGGGAAACAACAATTTATACTGTATGTGAAGAGAGTGCTGATTGGTGGACAAAAGAATCAACAGCAGCACAAGGAAAAAGCTTTTTACGCAGTGAGTGGTTAGGATCTGGAAATTATTGCCTGAGAGTGTGGTAGTGCCACATCCATTCAGGGCTATCAAAAGAGGAATTGTATAAGTAGTTGAGGAGAGAAAATTTGCACGGCTTTACAGAAAGGGTGGGAGAGTGGGACTAGCGGACTTGCTCTAGCAGAGAACTGTCATGGACATGACAGGCCGAATGGCCTCCTCCTGTGCTGCAACCATTCTGTGATTCTACAATTTAGTAGATATGTAAGTCCCTTGTCAAGCGAGAGGCACTTCCAGAATAGAGGCACCTATTAGAAATTGGTCTGAGCTTTCAAACTCACTTTATACATGACCTGTAGGAGCTCGTAATGAATGTTATTGCCATTTACATCCAATCTGGATCCATCTTTTGTTCCTTTAGTGTCATAATACCACCCCTTCATTTCACCAGTGTGCCTTTTGTAATTTTTTTTATTAATTAAAGAGATGTGAGCGTCACTGTCAAGATCAGCATTTAATGCCCATCCCTAACTGTCCTTGAGAAGGTGGTAGTGAGCTGCCTTCTTGAACTGCTGCAGTCGTGTGGTCTAGGAACACTTGCACTGCTGTTAGGGAGTAAAAACAGACAAGTCTGGAAATAGGCAGCAGATCAGCAGCATCTGTCGAGAGAGAAACCAAGTTAAAGTTTTGGGTCAATGACCTTTCATTGGAACTGGAAAAATGTCAAGAAACAAAAGTTTAAAAGCAATTAAAGAGGCAGAGAAATGAATTGGGGGCTAGGAAAGAATAAAGGGGAAGGTTGGTGATAGGATGAATAGCAAGAGTGTGCTGGATTACTCTCCACTTGCCTGGATGAGTGCAGCTCCAACACTTGAAGCTTGACACCATTCAGGGCAAAGCAACTCGCTTGATTGGCACCTCCATCCACCACCTTAAGCTTTCACTCTGACCACCACATTGGCTGCAGTGTGTACCATCTACAAGATGCAATCCAGCAACTTACCAAGATTCCTTTGACAGAACCTTCCAAATCTGCAACCTTCAACACCTAGAGGCATATGGGAACACCACCACCTGCAAGTTCCCCTCCAAGCTACACATCATCCTGACTTGGAACTTTATCACTGTTCCGTCACTGTCACTGGGTCAAAATCCTGGAACTCCCTCCCTGACAGCAGTGTAGGTGTACCTACACCACACGACTGCAGCACCACCGCCTTCTCAAGGACAGTTAGGGATGGGCATCAAATGCTGATCTTGACAGTGACGCTCACATCCCATGAATTAATTTTTTTAAATTACAGAAGGTACACTGGTGAAATGAAGAAGGGGTGGTATTAAGACACTAAAGGAACAAGAGATGGATCCAGAGTAAGATGTAAATGGCAATAACATTCATTACGAGCTCCTACAGGTCATGTATAAAGTGAGTTTGAAAAGTCAGATCATTTTCTAATAGGTGCCTCTATTCTGGAAGTGCCTCTCGCTTGACACTAAATAGCACATAGAGAGGTCACAAGGGTTTCATGAGCCATGCCAATTGTTTTCTGAAGCTGAAGTTAAAATATACGTTTGCAGTAATTTGCTGACCACCCAGCTCCTGGAAAGTTCGGCCAGGGAGTATTTGGGGCGGTGTTGAGGTAGCTTTGCACTACAACTGTAGCAGACCGAGGAGTGCATAATACAGACCCCATAACCCCATTATGAGTTAGTTGCATTAATTCACAATCATTGGCATCCCTCATCATGATAAATATAAAATCCAGTAGAAAGAATACATTTGTATTAATGGAGAAAACAAAATATGCATGAAATTAATTGTGCTGTATTTTCAGTAAGAAGAACCAAAAAGAAGTGCGCCTGATGGAAGTGCCTTCTTGCGGTGAGATTAGCAAAGATGAACATTGTTTCCAAAAGGAATCACAAAAAAAAACTGTCTTAAACCTGGAATTGGCAGATGCTGAAAACACAAGGTCTTTGTTGTCTGAAGCTGGGCCTATCATGCATGCTTTGGATCCTGAAATATCCAGAGGAAGATACCCTGAATTTCCAGAAGGATGGAAGAGAATAGTGAAAGAAAGAAAAACTGGGAAGTCAGCTGGAAAATTTGACATTTACATTATAAGGTGGGAGATATTCTTGTTATTAAATCACAGGTGACGTCTTTGTTTGTTACACAGGATGGTGAAGAAATGCAGCATTTTTGAAGCTAAATTAGGGCCCCCTGAAATGCCTGGGCTCACTAATCTCAATAATTTAATACCAGAGAGCCCCCCAGACCTGAGACTTGCATTAATGTGGTTGTACCTCACTAATGTATCTGTGCACTGTGACTCCTAATGGAAAAGAAAGTTCTCTCATAAAGTGGGATACTGGTAGGGACATTAGAACATTAAAAATAACTTTTCCAAGATCTCTACAGTTGAAGAAGATTAATTCAGCACAAATGATTCCCCCATAGTCTCCTATCTGGGCCTCCACTAGTTGATCAGTGGGTAAATGCACTGCCTGAAGTGGAACTAAGCTATGTAATTCAAGAAAGATTGGATTCAGTATGTCACGATTGCTGCATTTGCTCATTTCAGGGTGGCAGGTTGGGATCAGAATGCTTAAGCTAGGAAAGCAGAAAGATCAGCTGCAGTTCTATTCCTGATCACTGGCCCAGTGATACCTACTGAAAAATACTACTACATTGTTGTATAAGACATTGGTGAGGCCAACTTTGGAGTATTGTGTGCAGTTCTGGTCGCCTAACTACAGGAAGGATATCAGTAAGATTGAGAGAGTGCAGAGAAGATTTACTAGGATGTTGCCGGGTCTTAAGGAGTTGAGTTACAGGGAAAGATTAAACAGGTTAGGACTTTATTCCTTGGAGCGTAGAAGAATGAGGGGAGATTTGATAGAAGTTTACAAAATTATGAGGGGTATAGACAAAGTAAATGCGAGTCGGCCCTTTCCACTTAGATTAGGAGAGATAAACACGAGAGGACATGGCTTTAGGGGGAAAGGGGAAAGGTTTAGGGGGAACATTAGGGGGATCTTCTTCACTCAGAGAGTGGTGAGAGTGTGGAACGAGCTACCATCTGACGTGGTAAATGCGGGCTCACTCCTAAGTTATAAGAATAAATTGGATAGATACATGGGATGGGAGAGGTCTGGAGGGTTATGGACTGGGTGCAGGTCAATGGGACTAGCGGAATAATATTTCGGCACAGACTAGAAGGGCCGAATGGCCTGTTTTCTGTGCTGTAGTGTTCTATGGTTCTACGTGGATACTAGATAAGGAGAAGCGGTTTGATTGCGAGGGCTCTGAATAATTCACCTACAGGCAATTACTGTCCAGGTTTCCACATGTGAATGAACTCGAACAAGGGGCTGGACAACTTATTCACTTAACATACCTTAGGCAAAGGAAGAGAAAAACATAGGGCATGGGGAAAGAGACTGACCTTCCACCTGGTACAAGGTAGCTTCAGTTTGGTTCCACTGTATGTTTTTGCATACAAGACTGTATCCCAAAGTTCCAGCAGAAAGCTGGAAAAATCCATGACCTTTGTATGAAACATAGAGCAAACTCCCAGAGCTTCTATCCATGAAATTTCTCCTTTTTATGTCAGCTGTGACCATTAGTTCATTTACTCATGTTCTTTCTCATCTCAACTGGCCCATTTCCATCCAGTGTTTTTTCTGCCCCCTCAGCTTGGCAATATTTAAATGGCAGCTCACTCTTCCAACTTCATTCTTAGTACTTGCTGTTCATTTTAAACTTCCTCTTCCTGAAGTAAGGCATTGGGAAGAAGAATTTCCGTTAAAACATTCCCAGTGCTGGAGAGCCATAACAAAGGCTGATGGACTACATGGTTTGAGGCTGGGATCAGCATCTTGGGAGAAGTTGCTATGCTGAGAAAGAAATCGGTCTAGAGGGACAACTTGGAGAGGATATGATCTGCCTGTAGGGGTACCGTAGTGTGGTGGTTATGTTACTGGACTAGTAATCCGGAGGCCTGGACCAGTAGTCTTAGAGTTTGAACATAAAATTCAGATTTCTTTTAAGAAGGTCAGGAAATAAAGAACTAATAAAAGTAACAATGAAGCTACTATTACATCATAAAACCATTACTACAATTCAGGTTTTATTTTGGATTCACTTGCGGATCCCACTGCCCACAGCATCACCAAAAAAAATCCCAATGAAAGCTGGCATTGAGCAGATATAATCAATTCAGCAACCCATCACATTTCAAATGCAACATTGGTAGGCAGTGTTATCAGTTTACATAAAATATTTCATTATAAACATGGACATAGGGATTTATAATGGCAATATAATCGAAAGTAAGGACAAAATATATTAAAATTAATGCCAAATTCCATCCCCACACTCTGATCTAATGAGCCTCAACACTCTAGCTCTCCTTCATATGAGTTTTGATCTTGACATCCCTGTGTCCAATGCTATGGGAAATCAACTAGTTTTCATTATTTTGTTGCAGAGGAATTAAAGAAGCAAATGTTTACTCTTTGTATTCCTGTGAAAGAAACACAGCTGATTTGTCTTTATGTACGTTTAAATCCTTTTATTTAGTCCTCAGGGGAAGCAATTTCGATCTTTGAAGGAGCTTGAAAATTACTTTCAGAGAAGTGCTGGAGAAGAAAGCCTGAAGGCCGAAGACCTTATTGTCTTCTGGCGAGGCTGTACTCAGGGAGGGATTACCTCTGCTAAACGGCCAGCACTCCTGCAGACCAACACCTTACCAACACAAGGCACTGACAAATTGACCGTTAACCTTCCACAAACAGTGTCACGTGTGCCTCAAAATGCTGAGAGAGAAGAGGGACCTGAAATCGAGGGAAACTGTAGTAAGAGCAAAAAACAGAGGCAGGCACAGGTTAAAAATGCCTCAAAACAGAAACCTAAAAAAGGCTCAAAGCTGCAAAACCCAAGCAGACTGAGAATGTGTTCTAGAAGAAAATTGTCTGCAAGAGTGGGACAGAAAGAGCTGCCATCAACTGAAGCGAGGGAGTTGGGTGAAGGGACTCCAGCTGATGAAAGAAGAACGAGCCCCAAAGCTGAGAGGAACGCCAGCAGCAGAAAGTCCAAAGAGCATGCAGCAAACAGCAAAAAGCAGCTTCCAAAGGAGCAGGAATTTGGAAGCAAGGACACACTGGAACTGCAAGTGGGAGAAACTGGTGAGCCTGTCTCTGAGGTACCAAAGCTTAACAGACAGATGGCGCAGGCAAGCGAGGAGGCCGATGCTGATGCCATCACATTCCCAGGAACATCTGATATAAATCTAGGCATTCACCCTCCACAAACACATTGCTCCAAATCAGAGATTACTCGCGAAAACTCAGACAGAGACACGAGGGATTCTGATGGGGAAAGGTTTACATTGCTGAAAACCCAAGGTACTGCATTTAAAAGATAATTCAATATTAGCTATCTTAGCTGTGAAATGTGTCTTTTCAATTCTGCTGTTCTTTTTACTAAAGCAGATGCAAGTTTTATTTTCTTAAATTCCCTGCTCTCTGAAGGTACTGACTCATGGGTTAGCCCTACACAGGTCAGTAACTGAAACTGAAACTTCTAGTCTAAATGGCCTAGTGCAATACTCAGCTGTGCTTTTTCCCACTAGACTATTATAATTCTTTCCTTTTTTATTTCTACATTTAAGTTTGCCCGCTCATGTACCATTCCCCTGCCAAGCATCAAAACCAGTCATCCGCTGCAGGGTTCCTGGCAGTGCCTTGTAAAAAACACCAGGAGGTGACACAGGATTTGACCTGGGTGATTGATTTTTCAAAGAACCATCCAGCCTTTGGTGAAGCCGCTGTGCTGCACACAGCTTACCAAATGAGGCTCTTTGACTTGACACAATGCGCCAGTGTACTTTGCTGCTATGACTGCTTGCTGTTTTGATATTGATGTGAAGAGAAGTCAAAACTAGGAAGTAAATTCAGACAAGAACAGGAGGAGGCTGTCAGCCCCTCGTGCCTGTTACAAAAGAACATGACAGCAGGAATAAGCTGCTCAGCCCCTCGAGCTTGTTACAGTAGAACAGGAGTAGGTCATTCAGCCCTTCAAGATTGTTTGCCATTTAGTTAGATTATGGCTGTTTTGTGCCTCCACCTTATTCCCATACATTTGCTGCAGATACCTTGATATCCTTACTTAATAAAAATCAAGTGAGCTTAGCCTTGTAAGTTTCAGTTGAAGGTAGGTTGCTATAAAATAAGGCATATTGTTGGTCATTTCCTGGCAATATACATGGGAACAAAAAATGTGCAGAGATCTAGGAGAACTGGCCACTGAACACAGCAGTGCCATTGCTTCAGTATTCTCCTCACAAGGAACATTTGTATTGTGGTAGCACCATTGAGCAGAAGGCACTGACTTTGTGCATACAATCTCTCCCTCAAATCAGCTGTGAGGGAGCACAGGCATTTTCCTGCAGTAAATAGAGCAAGAACATACCCAAACCCTTAAATACACCCCAGCAGCTGGTGAAGAGAGTACTTCCTGGAAGCTTGGGGCACAAGACCTGAAGGAAAAGGAGGTAACAACTCAAAAACGCAATCTTATCATCAAACCCACTCTTACTGTAATCTTAAAATTGAATTGTTACTGCAGAGGGAGTTTTTAACAGCCATTTGACAATGCCAACCCCACCCCTACTAATAACAAATACCAGAGATCTCATTATGCCTCATAGCCAACTGGATTCCTTTTATAAACAGAGAATCATCCTTCTCCAAGAGTGAAGCTGGACAAGAGGAAGACCAGTCCATACTTTTCCAGGAAATATTCCAAAGGAGGTACGGAACATGAAACTTTATCCAGGTGTGAGTTTATTAGGTGCTGTGAAATGGTGCTAACCAGTGGCATGACCTTCAGTATATTTTTGCAGCATCCAGTCCACCGCGGCGTAAAGCCTTTGCCAAATGGATTCCTCCTCGATCCCCATTTAAACTGGTCCAAGAGACACTCTTTCATGATCCCTGGAAGCTTCTGATTGCAACCATACTTCTTAATAAAACCTCTGGTGAGTAAGCCTGTATTAATTGAGTGACATGAGCAAGCTAGGTGTTAGCAATGAGAAATTCAGATCTGGGTTAGTCAGCTGCAGCTATACTATTGGAGGCAGTTCAATAGAAAATTAATTATCGACATTAATTAAAAACCCTCCCATGTTTCTGAGCTTTAATGCTGGTGTTGAGGTGTTGTAGAACGGCTTGAACCCACACAGCCACTCCGCACCCACACAGGGTCGTCTGTTTTGAGCAGGTTACGAGAGGGAGGCGCCAAGTGGTACCTGGTCATTTCCCCAATGGGAGACCAGGAAGCTGGGTCACACTGGATCACTTGTGCACATCCTGGGGATCACTTGTGCACATCCTGGGTATCACTTGCCAAGTGGCAAAGCCCTAGAAGAAGGCTTTCCAACCAGCCATTCCCTCACCTAAAGCTGTGGACCATAATGTAAAGAGAAAGGGGGATATCACCTTCACAAATACTGCAGTGATTCAAGTTGATAGCCCACCACAATCATCAAAGGACAACTAACGATGGCCAATGTATGCAGCCTAAAAAATAAAAGGCTACAAAATAAAATTTAATATGTATATTAAATATAAATCTAATGATCTTGTTGAAATTATTGCCAACACTAACAATATCTATCTTATTATCCAAAAATGAGGAGGCAATAAGTGAGCACACTGTCCTTTCACTTCTGGCAACTGGATTGCAGTCCAGTTCAGACTGGTGCTGCACTGCTCACTAACATAGATATTGAGTTAAACAAAAACAGAAAATGCTGGAAAAACTCAGCAGGTCTAGCAGCATCTGTGGAGAGAGAAACAGAGTTAACATTTCGAGTCCGTATGACCCTTCTTCAGAGCTCTGGTCATACGGACTCAAAATGTTAACTCTGTATCTCTGTTTTTGCTTTTGGCCAGTGCTGTTAATTAACACTCATTCTGGACATGTGTTTTGTTCCTTTGCTACAACCATTACCATTCCCTTTGCCCTCTTTCCCATGATATCTTTGTCATCTAATCTCTCCCACTCTCTGCTCTATCCCAGTCCTTCCCTTTTGTTCTTCCTTCCTTTTCAACAGCATAAAAACCATCACATTTCTATCTTCCTTCAGTTCAGAAGAAGAGTCTTTATTCAACTCTGTTTCTCTCTCCAAAGGTGCTGACAGACCTACTGAGTATTTTCAGCACTTTTTGTTTTATTTGAGTTAACCCATTTTCTAATGTGATTCAAGTGCACAGCAGAAAACGGTCCAATGTTTGACACACAATTTATGGGACACAGATGAAATGTAAGGAATTTCTGAGGCAGAAAGGAGGGAGATGCAGTCTGTCTTTAACCTGTTCTTTGTCTTCTCTGGGAGTGTTTGATACTGATACTAGATGCTAATATAGTATTGTTCTGCCCAGCTTTGCTATCTAGCATCTCAGTCATCATAAATATTTAGGTGTTAATTTGTAATGATTCTGGTAATAGTCTTTTCCTTGTCTCAGGTAAAAAGGCCATTCCTGTGCTATGGGATTTCCTGGAGAGATACCCTTCTGCTGAAGTGGCCCGGGTAGCTGATTGGAAGGAAATAGCAGAACTTCTGAAACCACTTGGCCTGTATGAGCTGAGAGCCAAATCTATCACTAAGTTTTCTGGTATTATTCTTCAGTTGCTATTCCTTTGACCGACTCTGATGTGTTCTGTTTTACTGGTTCTGTCTGTTTATAAAGCTATCCCTATGCAGTAATCTGGGAATATAGAAATTTACTGAACAGAAGGAGGCTTTTATGTCTTTCCATGTTAATCCTTCCAAAGTACATCACTTCACACTTCTCATTAAACTTCACTTGCCATGCTTCTACCCATTTCAGCATCCTCTTTGGCTTTCCAAAGTCTACGATTATCCTCATCATGTACTTCTCTGTTAATTTTCTCATCATCTACAAACTTTATAATGTTATTCCCTTCATCCAAATCAAGGCTGTTTATAAAAATTGAAGAGCCATGTACCCAAAACTGACCCTTAGAGACCCCCACTACTTTCCACCTTTCAGTCTGAAAAACGTCCATCCCCCAACACCTCCCATTGTTTCCTGTCACTGAGCCAATTTTGTATCCATACCACCACTTTCCCCTTAATTCCATGGGCTTCCATCTTCTTAACAGACCTCCTGTGTGACGCTTTGTCGAATGCCTTCTGAAAGTCCATGTATACAACATCTACCACACTGCCTTTGATCAACCTTCCCTTATTTCATGAAAGAATTCTATCAAGTTAGTCAACACTTGGTAACCAGATATATTAAGAATCCTTTCCTGGCCTTGCATGAGTTATGTCTCTTAATGCAACCACATCATAATCCTATGTGTCACTTCATGCCTGCAGATCATCAACTTTACACATTGATGTGCCTATAATTTCACACCTCTTTGGTCACTTTTCCTATTTTCCTAAATTTGGTCCCTGCAAATTTTAGGGTATTTCTAATTCTCTGCTATTTATATCTCTCCTTATGATCTGATTTCAGCTCCTCTGCTATGTCCTGCTGTATGTTGGTGCAGTATCACATAGTGCCGTGGAATGGAGAATTCCTGCTCTGAACTTCATCAGGCAGAAGTCTCGGTGCCTCACTGTTCAGACAGGGGGAAATCAGATCTGGAACGGGGGGTGGTTACCTCCCAGAGTGAGTATCATTGAAGGCTTAGGAGAAAACCTTCTACATACCCTCTAGGCAACAAGTCACACACAATCCAAAAAGAACATGCAAACATCAGAAAGACATTGCAGGTATAGCCCTTAACCGATGGGGGCATATGATTGGTAAAACACTGCATCGTGTACCGAAACTGAAAGTTTCAGGCCACACAAATACAATACTTGTAATACTATCTAAATACTGTTTTATGAAACATGTTTAAGGTGCTAGGTATTTGGTTCTTGCCTGTCCAAAACCTATTTTTCCTGGTTATTTCCATTATAGCATATAGTTTTTCCTCTGCCTCCGACTGTGGATCTGCTCATCACAGAAGTGCTATATTAATTTATTTTTCCTCCTGAAAACCTTTCTTTTTTCTGAGCTATTTAAATGAATTTAATATTTTACCCCCAGTTCCCACTATTGCACCCATTGTCCTTGCTGAAGCTGTTATTTTTTTCGGGGAGGTTTTTCCTGCCATTGACTCTCCTGAAGCTAACAGCTCGAACCAGTGTCATTGGCCCCTCTCTGTGGCAAGATGGTAGGCTCAACAACCCTGGCCTGTGGCCAAAGTCTGCTTAAGAGCACCTTATAAATCTTCTTCTCTGCTAGCAGAAATATCTGACCCAATCTAACCAAACAACAGGTAGCTCAGGTATTAAGCTTTGTGAAGCGCTGAATAAATGAAATGCTTTTAGTTAAGATTTTTTTTCCTCCCAAAGCTCAGCCCTCACAGTTCCTATTTTCAAAATATCCTTTGGTTTTCACATGATGCAGTGTGGTGGGTTCTGAGAATGAAAGCTACTCAAGGTGTCTTGATTCTCACATTCAGGAACTGGAAATTCCCCAGTATCCAAGACCCAGATGAAGTTTCTGGGTCTGAAGCAGAACTTGAGTCCTCAGCTCAGGGAAAGGATTGGAGCTGCTTAGGGGAAGTTTGCTGAAATTTTTAACTAATAGCTACACCAAAAGCCAATTTAATTTCATCAGTCGAGCTCGTAATGTGGCTCATTTATGCTTGCTAGAAGCGACACATTCGTACACAGGGACCCATTCTCTGAAAACAAAAGGAATATGTCCAAGCCTTGCACTTGTAGTGAATTACCCAGGAGTGTATAGTTTCTTGTTGCTTTCTGCATGGCAACACCTCAGCCAATCAAAGAAGACTTGCCAACCAATCTGCCTTTTCTCATATAGTATAAATTGTTGTAAAAACAAAAAACTACTGCGGATGCTGGAAATCCAAAACAAAAACAGAATTACCTGGAAAAACTCAGCAGGTCTGGCAGCATCGGCGGAGAAGAAAAGAGTTGACGTTTCAAGTCCTCATGACCCTTCAACAGAACTGAGTAATATTAGGAGAGGGGTGAAATATAAGTTGGTTTAAGGTGGGGGGAGAGAAGTTGGGGGGGGTGGCGTGGCTGTAGGGACAAGCAAGCAGTGATAGGAGCAGATAATCAAAATATGTCACAGACAAAGGAACAAAGAGGTGTTGAAGGTGGTGATATTATCTAAGAGAATGTGTTAATTAAGAATGGATGGCAGGACACTCAAGGTACAGCTCTAGTGGGGGTGGGGTGGAAAGACTGACAGGGCATTACAGGTATAGATTTAAAAATAATGGAAGTAGGTGGGAAAAGAAAAATCTATATAAATTATTGGAAAAAAAAGGGAGGGGGAAGAAACGGAAAGGGGGTGGAGATGGAGGAGAGAGTTCAAGATCTAAAGTGGATTTCAACTGAAATTCCATCCCTCTTGTTTCGAACCCACCCAGGATTACAGGTATCTCCGGGACATAAAACGTTTCTCGGACTGCTGTTCCCGTCGCATTCTGAGATCCACACTCAGTGCCATGCGCCGCCATATGAACACACTCGACCTCTCCCTCCAGCAGCATCGCCGCACCCTTTCTCAAAGCTACGCGTGCCCCCAGTTTCATTTTATTCTTTGTCTCATCTGACGCCTCAACAAGAAACTTTTTCTCTTTCTCTCAAGTGCTAAAGAACGCAAGCTCCAACAACTCATCGACATCAACACCCATCTAGGACCCTCCACCCCTGCCTGTCCCTCCATCCCCACCCCATCTTCCAATCCCAGCCCTGGCCGTGTATTCACTATACCCCCTGACCTTCCCCTCTCCGATGCTGAACGTTCAGTGCTCAGCAAAGGACTTAGTTTCATACCCTTACGCCCTCATCTCAATGAATTTCGGGCTCGGCACGAAGCTGAACTCTTCTTCCGCCGCCTTCGTCTCCGTGCTCACTTCTTTGGGCAGGAGGCCTCTCCCCGTTCTACGGATGCTTTTACCCACCTCCAATATTCTCCCTCCACCTGGACCCCTCCCTCTGGATTCTTACCTTCTCTTGATCTTTTCATTGAGAAATGTCGGCGTGACATTAGCCGTCTCAATTTCTCTGCTCCTCTCACCCATTCTAATCTGTCTCTCTCTGAACTTACTGCACTCCGTTCTCTCAGGTCCAACCCCAACATTGTCATCAAACCCGCTGACAAGGGTGGTGCTGTTGCTGTCTGGCTGTACCTCGCGGAGGCTGAGCGTCAACTCGCAGACACTTCCTCCTACCTCTCCCTGGACCATAACCCCACCACTGAACATCAAGCCATTGTTTCCAGGACTGTCACTGACCTCATCTCCTCTGGAGATGTTCCTCCCACAGCTTCCAACCTGATAGTCGCCCAACCTCGGACGGCCAGCTTCTACCTCCTACCCAAAATCCACAAACAGAACTGTCCCGGCAGACCGATCGTGTCAGCCTGTTCCTGCCCCACGGAACTCATTTCTCGTTATCTTGACTCCCTTCTCTCTCCCCTTGTCCAGTCCCTTCCCACCTACATCCGTGATTCCTCTGACACCTTATGTCACATCAACAATTTCCAGTTCCCTGGCCCCAACCGCTTCCTCTTCACCATGGATGTCCAATCCCTCTACACCTCCATCCCCCCCCAGGATGGTCTGAGGGCCCTTAGCTTCTTCCTTGAACAGAGGCCCCAACAATCCCCATCCACCACTACTCTCCTCCATCTGGCTGAACTTGTTCTCACACTGAACAATTTCTCCTTTAACTCCTCTCACTTCCTCCAAATAAAAGGTGTGGCTATGGGTACCCACATGGGCCCCAGCTATGCCTGTCTCTTTATGGGGTATGTGGAACATTCCTTGTTCCAGTCCTACTCCGGCCCCCTCCCACAACTCTTTCTCCGGTACATCGATGATTACTTCGGTGCTGCTTCATGCTCTCGTCGGGACCTGGAAAAATTTATTAATTTTGCTCCCAATCTCCACCCCTCCATCATTTTCACATGGTCCATCTCTGACACTTCCCTTCCCTTCCTTGACCTCTCTGACTCAATTTCTGGTGATAGACTGTCCACCAATATCCATTACAAGCCTACCGACTCCCACAGCTACCTCGACTACAGCTCCTCACACCCCGCTTCCTGTAAGGACTCCATCCCATTCTCTCAGTTCCTTCGCCTCCGTCGCATCTGTTCTGATGATGCTACCTTCAAAAACAGTTCCTCTGACATGTCTTCCTTCTTCCTTAACCGAGGTTTTCCACCCACGGTCGTTGACAGGGCCCTCAACCGTGTCCGGCCCATCTCCCGCGCATCCTCCCTCACGCCTTCTCCTCCCTCCCAGAAACATGATAGGGTCCCCCTTGTCCTCACTTATCACCCCACCAGCCTCCACATTCAAAGGATCACCCTCCGCCAACTCCAGCATGATGCCACCACCAAACACATTTTCCCTTCACCCCCCCGGCGGCATTCCGTAGGGATCGTTCCCTCCGGGACACCCTGGTGCAGTCCTCCATCACCCCCTACTCCTCAACCCCCACCTATGGCACCTCCCCATGCCCACACAGAAGCTGCAACACCTGCCCCTTCACTTCCTCTCTCCTCACCGTCCAAGGGCCCAAACACTCCTTTCAAGTGAAGCAGCATTTCACTTGCATTTCCCCTAACTTAGTCTACTGCATTCGTTGCTCCCAATGCAGTCTCCTCTACATTGGAGAGACTAAATGTGAACTGGGCGACCGCTTTGCAGAACACCTGTGGTCTGTCCGCAAGAAAGACCCAAACCTCCCTGTCGCTTGCCATTTTAACACTCCACCCTGTTCTCTTGCCCACATGTCTGTCCTTGGCTTGCTGCATTGTTCCAGTGAAGCCCAACGCAAACTGGAGGAACAGCACCTCATCTTCCGACTAGGCACTTTACAGCCTTCCGGACTGAATATTGAATTCAACAACTTTAGATCTTGAACTCCCTCCTCCATCCCCACCCCACTTTCCGTTTCTTCCCCCTCCCTTTTGTTTTTTCCAATAATTTATATAGATTTTTCTTTTCCCACCTACTTCCATTATTTTTAAATCTATACCTGTAATGCCCTGTCAGTCTTTCCACCCCACCCCCACTAGAGCTGTATCTTGAGTGTCCTGCCATCCATTCTTAATTAGCATATTCTCTTAGATAATACCACCTTCAACACCTCTTTGTTCCTTTGTCTGTGACATCTTTTGATTATCTGCTCCTATCACTGCTTGCTTGTCCCTACAACCACACCAACTTCTCTCTCTCTCCCACCCCCCCACCTTAAACCAGCTTATATTTCACCCCTCTCCTAATATTACTCAGTTCTGCTGAAGGGTCATGAGGACTCGAAACCTCAGCTCTTTACTTCTCCGCGATGCTGTCAGACCTGCTGAGTTTTTCCAGGTAATTCTGTTTTTGTGTAAATTGTTGTGATCGTTTGAAATTTGGTATTCTTGCACTTGTCCTGATGAGTGCAAGATGAAAGGCTTCAGCAATATGTCTTTCTTTTCAGCAATATTTTTAGCATTAATTGTCTTCTGATGGATTGATGGTTGGGTTTTATTTTATCGAATTCAGGGCATCAGAATTATGCAACACAGAGGGAGACCATTTGACCTGTGATAGCTGATGGCTCTTTGAAGAGCAATCTAGTTAATCCCATTCCCTTGCATTTTCCCTATAGCACTATTGTTTTTCATTTTCAAGTAAATATTCATTTCCTTTTCAGAAGTTTCTATTGAATCTGCCTGCTCCTTTCAGGCAGTGAATTCCAGATAATGACAATTCATTGAGTAAAAAAAATTCTCTTCATCTCTCCTTTAGCTTTCTGATAATCATCTTAAATCCATGTCCTTTGGTTACCAACATTTCTGCCAGTGGGAACAAATTCTGTCAACTCTATCAAAATCCTTCAGAATTTTGACCGCCTTATTAAGTCACCTCTTAACCTTCTCTGTTGTATGAAGAACAATCCAACTTCTCTACTATCTCCACATAACTGAATCCCTTATCCCTGGTACCAATTTAGTAAATCTTTGCAACTTCTCCAGGGGCTTGACATTCTTCCTAAAGTGTTGTGCCCTGAATTGGACACAAAACTGTAGCTGTCCCCTGACCAGTGATATATAGAGGTTTAGTATAACTTCCTTGTTTTTGTACTATTGCCTCTGTTTGTAAGGGCAAGCCTCTGTGTGTTTTGCTTTTAACAGAATTCTCATGTGAAGCTGTTACACATTTTGATTGCTTGTTGGAGGAGTCCATTGGTAATCAGATTTCCTGCTGTGTCTTGGGAGAAATGCAGGTCAGGGGATTGGGTTAGCTTGATTGGCTTGGTTTCCTTTCAGTTGATTTCTTTTATTTATATTGTAGTATCTTAGCCTTCTGTGTAAAATTTCTACTCCTTCCTTACCTTGCATCACACAAATGTGTGGAGTCAAACTAGTCCTGACTGAAAGCTGGTGCAGCTCTAATCACTGTGGCAGGGATATCTTGGAGTCAAGGCAGCCCTGGAGATGGAAGTTCAGAATTTATCTTGTGTGACAGATTAGATAACCCAGTTCTTGAGCCAGGTAGATCCACAGTACTTCAGAGTACTATTCCAGAATGACCAGTCTGTGTCACTTAGTGCTGGGATTCCTCCCACTCAGCTCCACATAACATTTTGGTTTAAAAATAATAAAAGTAATGGGAAAAGGCTGGGTAACGTGGTAGAGTGGAACGATTTGGGAAGGGGTGGGGTGAGATTGTAAGTTCACAAGACCTTTCTACAAGTGTAGATTTGTCAATAGCTTTGGTTTGGTGACTGTCGAACATGCTGATTGAAACAAAATTTCTGCAAGGATGTGTGGCCGAGATTACAGAAAGTATATGACGATCAGGTAGGAATCTGTTCCCCCTCCCCTCTTTCCATTAACTACAGAGAAGTTCTGGGAAGTATTTACATTGGTTTTTGTAATTCATGTAACAGATGAGTTCCTTACCAAACAGTGGAGGTACCCGATTGAGCTGCATGGAATCGGGAAGTACGGGAATGATTCCTACAGGATTTTTTGTGTCAAAGAATGGAAGGAGGTAAGAGATAAAAGAACATTTTATCTGTTAACATGGCTTCTAGATTCAGCATATCCAGGGCTATAGTGAATAGAGTGTTTATCTTCATACAATTTACAGCAAAGAACAGGCTACTCGATGGAACAGGTTCATGCCTGTGTTTATGCTCAATACAAGCCTCCTTCCACCCTAGATCTCACCCTATCAGCATATCCTTTTTATTGCATTCTGAACACACCACACACAAGGTTCTCTGCACCATTCATGCCTGACCTATGTAGCCATTATGACCATTGCAGAATCAATCTTTAATATGTGACTTTATATAATTTATATTAACAGAAGCTTACCAAGGCCATTCTACCTAGTACACCTACACTGACAGTAAATGTAACGGTTTTAAAGTTTGGATTGACTTCTGCAACTAGAAGACAGGTTGGGACTCCAGAGAGGAAGAGGCCAAAACATAATCAGCCCCAGAGCAGTGAACTAGGGTGGTCACCCAGTGACCATAATCCAGCGACACAATTCATCAGTGCCCCTCAACTCTTCACCCTCTCCCGCCCACCCCCAACCCCAATTGTATGATACAGGTCAGGAAGGCTTGGTCCTCTGCTCCCTGCTGAGATAGTTAGAGTCTCAGCTCGGGGTGTAGGAGAGCTACAGTTGATTGGTGCTGTGGAGTAGAGCAAGGGAAAACTCAATCAGCGTCTGCTCCATGTCTGTATTTGGTGGCCGCCTTTCTTGAAAGTGTGCATCAGGCTTGTGAGTCATACTCTCCCTCCCAACACAGTTAAACAACTCTCCAAACTCTCAGAAGAAAAGGTCACTGCAGGAGGTAGATATCAGGATGCGTAGAGGTCAGAAAGGTGAGTCTCTCTCATGGTATTGAAGCACACTGCTTGAAGCACTTTTACTTTGTGTTTGAATCCTATGAGAAGGAATGATGACTATCCAAATTCTATAGTTCCATTTGAAAAGTCCCTTGACGGTTTTGTGGGTAAATGCAGTACATAACACTGTACTGAACCGATGGGGCAGATGGTTTCCAGTTTAATACCCTGTTCGTGCTGAGTCCGCAGATCTTAGCCAGGCTGTAAGAGAATGCATTACGTACAATTAATTTCAACATTCTAGGGTCGGCAAAAGTCAACTGGACTTCTTGCTTTTATCATCATCCAGCAACTGTAAAATGTCCATTTTTGTTGTCATGAGGTGCGTACAGAGTTGCTGTTAGAAGTTACTCCCTGTGGTTGAACAGCCTGCTAACACATATTGTCTAGGTTTACATGTAGAGTGGTAAAAGTCCACCAGTGCCCATGGAACCACACTCCAACAAAAGCCCCTACTCTCAGCAGAAAGCTGGGAAAAAGCTACTCTGCTCCATGAGAGTAAGCCAGGTTTTAGGCAACTTCAGCCATTCTCTACATGATGTATACATGCTGCACAAAAGGCTGTGTTAAGATCTGAACTAACCAGCTATATAAGTGGTTTTTTAATTCATTATGATGTTTTGTTCTATTTACTGAACTATATGAAGTACAGTGAACTCATTACAGAATATCTATATTGGCATTGAAAATGGTGCTGAAGTGTATGATGGACATTGGTGGGAGGTTGAATTGGTTCTGTTTCGTCAATACATGAAGTGATACAGAATAAAGGATGGAAATTTGCTTGCAAGTTTTACAATATGGTGCAGGAACAAATGGATCTGGACATGTAGATACAAAATACCTTAAAACTGGATAGACCTTTAAAAAGCCATTTTTAAAAAATGACAAATAGGATTTTGGGGTTTATAGCAAGAAATTAAATATAAGTAAGTACCAAGAGGTTATGATGGACTCAGGACAAGACAATGCTTCTACCACATCTAGAATACCATGTTCACCTTTGGGCTTCTCACTATAGGAGGAATACAGTAACCCTGAAGACAATGGTATTTACCAGAACAACTCTATAAATGAGGACTCTATGAAGCTCAATTATCCACATTTTTCCTTCAGACAGAGAAAGTTGAAAGGGAGATTTGTTAGGTGTTCAAAATGGTAAAAGGAAAGACAGGGTAAACATAGGTTGTTTACAACCAGTAGTTGATAAGTCAAAGAGACAGGCATAATTTCAAGGGATATGCTATATACACAAGAGGTAAAATAAAACAATCTTTGATGCAAATAATTACAGCAATGTATAATGTATTGAGTATTTTGCATAGGGCCACGTCTTGTTAGTGTCATGTTTACACTTTCTGTGGCACAAGTTTATGTCATGCTATTTATTATTATTTCCATTTTTGTCAGTTCTTTGCTTGAAGTTTGATTGTGATTAACTGTGATTCTCCCCTCCCCATTCAGCCAGCCCCTAGGCTTGGTTTAATTCTGGTTCTGGTATTTTGTGACAGCCACTATTTACACTTAGCTGGTGCTTGTGTTTATTTTGCTCTTAAAAATATCAAAGTTTGAGAGGATTCATCACTCTCTAGTTATCATACCTTGTATAAAACAACAGCAAATCACAACTGAAAATGTACAAATGAGAAAGGAACTCAGTATCTCCTGCTGTTTCCTTGGTCTTGAGGTAACTTATTGTGTTTCTTGAGATAGTAAGATGAGCCAAGCAGCTGCCAATCAAGAGAAAACTCCCATCAGCAATATTAATTAATTTGAATTGGCCTCAATATTTATTTAGACTTCTTCCCTGCAGACAGTAGCTGAGCAGTGGTCTTAAAGGAATAAGCTCAATGAACCCCTAAACATTGCATCTGTGCTCCTGATTCCAAAGCAGCCAGTAACAGTGCCATGGGAGATCAGTGAAGGCACCGTTTAGTATCCTAATTGAGATTCTTGGAATGCCATTCCCTAACTGACCATTAGGAGCTCTCCTCCTGGCAACATGCCTGATTTCACCCTTGTGCCTCTACTCAGTGACACGTCAGTGAAAACTCAGTGTGATGAATTGCAGGCATAATAAAGCTACTTTCCTACCATATCCCAGACACACACAAATGGGGAATTCTTAAGGATTGCAAGTACATTCTCTTCTCATCTGTATTCTTCTTCATTTTTATTTCCCAGGTACAGCCTCAAGATCACAAACTTAACAAGTACTGGGCGTGGCTTTGGGAGAATCAGGAGACATTGGGCTTGTCCTGACCATACACTAATTTGGTGATTCAGTGCTTTCACTGGTAGTGTTTAGGCTGAAATTCTGTGCTTGCTGATAACTCCAAAGTGAGTATGATCATTGATGCAAGGTGGATTTGAAACAGAACCATATCTCTGTATGAATTCTGTTTATTCAAGTTGCTAATAAATAGTGACAGTAATTAGCTCCTTGCACTGGTGGATAAAGATATTGCAAGGAGTAGTACAAATCCATGACAAACCAAGTGGCAATCCTTTTAACTGTGCTGACAATCCAGACTTTAAAACCGTTGCTTTTACTGTAAGTGTAGGCGTACCAGGTAGAATGGCTTTGGTAAGCTTCTGTTACTATAAATTATACAGGATTGTATAATTACAGGCAGATCTGATCTTAAGTCAGAACTATATTAAATACAGGTTTGGGTGATGGCGCTCTGAGCCATTTTTTTTCTCAATTGATTCTGCTTTCCATGATGATGTCCCTGAAATATGACATTGAAACTGAGGTAATCATGTGCAAAATAACTTCTTAAATTGTGCAACACATATGCCTCATTATACAGGGTGATGTATCTCACACAGATACAATTCGTCCCCCATATTTGAGAGAAACTAACCTGAACAACTTTTACACGTTACGAGCAATTGTACATGGCAACATTAACTCAGCATTCTTTGAACAAATTGTAGCTTGATGTACATTTTTATGTTCCCCACATCAGCTGAGTGAGCAAATGTTTCAATGGTTACCTTCTTAACTCATTTCAATCAATTTTACAGCTTTACAGTTACCTGAACAATAACTAATGTAATTGCTTGTTACATGAGGCTGTTGAGTTAGTTGTCACATTTGTGGTATGCCAAAGAGGAAAACTGCTGAGAAAAAATAAAAGACCACAGGCAAAGGGCCTTTCTTACAGTTTGGCGTGTTGCTCAGTTTATCAGTCTTGGCAACACTAACGAGTAAGCCACTCTTTTCTCCCAGCCATGTTTCAAGATTACATTTTCTCCCCTTTTCCTGTGGCAAAGCTAAGAAATTACTGGGACGTGCTGCACTGTCCTGCTTCGTGGCATAGTGCAAAAGGGTCGAACATACTGGCAGGCTCTTCTACCTGAACATTTTTTACTGTCATTTTCTTACTCTTTATGGAATTCCTCTCACAGGGCAGCATTATTTTTTCACTGTAATTTTTATGACTTCAGAAAAATTTGGAACATTGGCCTGTGAGAATCTGGGCAAATGCTGGACTCCCATTCTCATCACAGTCTGCAAAGCAGGAGATTTTATCTCACCCTAAGGAGGTGAACGACATGAATTAGGTTTTGGAAACTTGTGTAATTATGTTGTGTTGATGTTGGATTTATCATTATGTGGAATAGAAATCTGTGTTTTTTTATTTTAATATTATTTCAAGTGTCAAATAAAAGTTAAATATACAAAATAGATGGAGTTGTTTCAGTAATTGTTAATGTTCTAGTTTCATTGGGAAGATAAAAGAAGGGGTGCATTATAATCTGATTCTCTTTTCTCCCCTATTGATCCTGAGTAGACCACATGCTAGCTGTGGTCTCCGCCATTTTCATTCCAAGACAGGCTACTGAGAGAAATGCCAAAGCAGCCTGCAGGTTAGTTTTCTGCCTGACTTTTCCTCTCTTCCTCTGGGCAATTGTCTGACTTCTGCTCGACATTGCTCATATAGCAACAAGCTGAAGTTACAGACTTGCAGTATTGGAGTGTGAGCTCATGATGACACTAGTGGAAAGCTGGTTTTAACAGGTTTGGGTATTTTAAGTTGCAAGAGTATCAAAACTTAAAATGGAGGCAGTTCCCTTCACTAAGTATAAAATGGAGGGAACCAGAGAAGCATCATCTGTGAGAAATGGACAGGGCTGCTTTTTCACTAAAGTTTGGGGGAAGAGCAGCATGATTAAAATGTTGATGCATTATTTAACAAATGAATAAGTAATATCTGATTATGGCCACGTGTTAAGATAGCTTAGTGGTGATGCAGAAAGCCCCAACAATGAATTACAAGTATTAGCTGCCATCTACTAAGCTGCAAGAACTGTTAATATTTGTTGGCATAACTTCATCTAAGGAATTACTTGAACTAGGGGTGGGCAATAAGTGCTGTCCTTGCCAGCGACACTCAAATCCCAAGAAAGAATAAAGGGTAAAATCTCTTCAGCATCAGTAGATTTCCAAGTGTTAAACAGCCATGGCATTGAGTCTGAATACAAACTTCAAACACATTGAGCTCCATGGACATTTGATGCTCACGTTTCATATACAACATCTCGTCTTTTACCAAGAAACAAGAACATGATCATTTCATTCAGCCAAAGGAATTGATCCATTTCAAGAAACTGTACAGAGAATACAAAGCACCTTCAGTGAATGGGAAACCTAATATTTGAAAAGCCATGTTGAACCAGGTTTTGCTCTCAAAATATTAGCCCAGATCCTCTGGTCCCAATAGCGGCAAACACCAAGACCCTGCTGTTAGTCCCACCAGGACCTGTCAGCTCATAATCTTGGGCTGTTTGCCTGCTACTTGCAGAGATTTGAACCTTGAATGAATTAGATGTTGTCCCGAGCAGGCATGGAAACCCTTTAAAACAGTGTCAAAGCACTTCAGCAGTGCTGTCAGTGGCTCTGCACACCCCTGTTCCCCAACCCTCCTGCACTGCTCAACACTGCAATCGCAGTCCTGGTCACACGGCCCACCCGTATCCTCGGCACTGCTAATCCCCCTCATTCACACCCGACACTGGTCACCCCATCCCCTGCACCCCGACACTGGTCACCCCGTCCCCTGCACCCCGGCACTGCTCAGCCCCTTCCCCTACACCCCGGTACAATTCACCCCCCTCCCCTGCACCCCGGCACTGCTCAGCCCCTTCCCCTGTACCCCGGCACTGATCACACCCTGCACTGCTCACCCCACTCCTCGGCACTGATCAACCCCTCCCCCACACTGGGCACTGCTCACCTCCCTCCCCTGCACCCCGGCACTGCTCACCCCCCTCCCCCACACTAGGCACTGCTCACCCTCCTTCACACCCCAGCACTGCTCACCCCCCTCCCCTGCAACCCGGCACTACTCACACCGCTCCCCTGCAACCCGGCACTACTCACCCTGCACCCCGGCACTGCTCACCCTCCTCCCCCACACTAGGCACTGCTCACTCTCCTCCACACCCCGGCACTCACCCACCGCTCCTGCACCCCAGCACTGCTCAGCCATAAGTGCCAAGTGGATGATCCTTCTCGGCCTCCTCCGGAGGTCTCCAGCATCACAGATGCCAGTCTTCAACCAATTCGATTCACTCCATGGAATATCAAGAAACAGCTGAAGGCATTGGATACTGCAAAGGCTTTGGCCCCTGACAATATTCTGGCAATAGTACTGAAGACTTGTGCTCCAGAACACGCTATGTCCCTAGCCAAGCTGTTCCAGTACAGCTACAACACTGGCATCTATCCGGCTTTGTGGAAAATTGCCCAGGTATGTCCCGTACACACAAAGGACAAATCCAACCCGGCCAATTACCACCCTATCAGCCTACTCTCCATCATCAGTGAAGGAATGGAAGGGGTCATCAACAGTGTTATCAAGGGGCACTCGTTTAGCAATAACCTGCTCACAGACGTCCAGTTTGGATTCTTCCAGGGCCACTCAGCTGCTGACCTCATTACAGCCTTGATTCAAACATGGACAAAAGAGCTGAACTCCCGAGGTGAGATGAGAGTGACTGCCCTTGGCATCAAGGCAGCATTTGACTGAGTGTGGCATCAAGGAGCCCTAGCAAAACTGGAGTCAATAAGAATCAGGGGGAAATCTCTTTGCTGGTTGGAGTCATACCTAGCACAAAGGAAGATGGTTGTGGTTGTTGGAGGTCAATCATCTCAGCTCCAGGACATCACTGCAGGAGTTCCTCAGGGTAGTGTCCTCAGCCCAACCATCTTCAGCTGCTTCATCAATGTCCTTCCTTCCAACTTAAGGTCAGATGTGGGGATGTTCACTGATGATTGCACAATGTTCAGCACCATTCACGACTCCTCAGATACTGAAGCAGTCCATGTCCAAATGCAGCAAGACCTGGACAATATCCAGGCTTGAGCTGACAAGTGGCAAGTAACATTCGTGCCACAGAATTGACAGGCAATGAACATCTCCAAAGAGAGAGAATCCAACCAATCTTGATGTTCATTGGCATTATCATCACTGAATCCCCCACCATCAAGACCCTGGGGGTTACCATTGACCAGAAACTGAACTGGACTAGCCATATAAATACTGTGGCTACAAGAGCAGTTCAGAGACTAGGAATCCTGCGGCGAGTAAGATGGAATACTCTCCATTAGTCTGGATGACTGCAGCTCCCAAAACACTCAAGAAGCTTGACAAACCCACTTGATTAGCACCCCATCCACAAACATTCACTCCCTCCACCACCGATGCACAGTAGCAGCAGTGTATACCATCTACAAGAATCACAGCGGGAATTCACCAAGGCTCCTTCGACAACACCTTCCAAACCCACGACCACTGCCATCTAGAAGCTAAAGAGCAGCAGGTAGATGGGAACACCACCACCAGGAAGTTTCCCTCCAGGTCACTCACCATCCTGACTTGGAAATATATTGCCGTTCCTTCACTGTCACTGGATCAAAATCCTGGGACTCCCTTCCTAACAGCACTGTGTGTGTACATACACCACATGGACTGCAGAGGTTCAAGAAGGCAGCTCACCACCACCTTCTCAAGTGCAACTGAGCAATAAATACTGGCCCCGACAGCGAAGCCCACATCCCATGAATGAATTTTTTAAAAGACACCGCTCACCCCTCTCCCCCGCACTCTGGCACTGCTCATCCCCCTCCCCCGCACACCGCACTGCTCATCCCCCTCCCCTGTACCCAGAACTGCTCACCCCCCTCAGCTGCAACCAAGCACTGCTCACCCCCCTGCCCCTCACTCCAGCACTGCTCACCCCCTCTCCCCCGCACTCCAGCACTGCTCACCCCCTCCCCCCCACACTCCAGCACTGCTCACCCCCTCTCCCCCGCACTCCAGCACTGCTCATCTCCCTCCTCCGCACTCCAGCACTGCTCAACCCCTCCCCCGCACTCCAGCACTGCTCATCTCCCTCCTCTGCACTCCAGCACTGCTCATCTCCCTCCCCCACACTCCAGCACTGCTCACTCCAGCACTGCTCAACCCCTCCCCCGCACTCCAGCACTGCTCACCCCCTCTCCCCCGCACTCCAGCACTGCTCATCTCCCTCCTCCACACTCCAGCACTGCTCAGCCTCCTCCCCTGTACTCTGGCACTGCTCACCCTCCTCCTCCACACTCCGGCACTGCTCACCTTCACCCCTCACAACAGGTAGTGGTGAGCTGCCTTCTTGAACAGCTGCAGTCCACGTGGTGTAGGTACACCCACAGTGCTGTTAGAGAGGGAGTTCCAGGATTTTGACCCAGCGACAGTGAAGGAATGGCAATATATTTCCAAGTCAGGGTGGTGTGTGGCTTGGAGGGGAACTTGCAGGTGGCGGTGTCCCAGTGTGCCTGCTGCCCTTATCCTTCTAGATGGTAGTGGTCACGGGTTTAGAAGGTGCTGCTGAAGGAACTTTGGTGAGTTGATGCAGTGCATCTAGTAGATGGTGCACACTGCTGCTACAGTGCGTCGGTGGTGGAGGGAATGAATGTTTGTGGATGTGGTGCCAATCAAGCGGGCTGCTTTGTCTGGACGGTTTCAAGCTTCTAGAGTGTTGTGGGAATTGCACTCATCCAGGCAAGTGGGGAGTATTCCATCACACTCCTGACTTGTGACTTGTAGATGGTGGACGGGCTTTGGGAAGTCAGGAGGTGAGTTACTTGCCACAGGATTCCTAGCCTCTGACCTACTCTTGTAGCCACAGTATTTATATGGCTAGTCCAGTTCAGTTTCTGGTCAATGGTAACCCCCCCTGGATGTTGATAGAGGGGGATTCAGCAATGGTAATGCCATTGAATGTCAAGGGGTGATGGTTAGATTCTCTCTTTATGGAAATGGTCATCACCGGGCACTGGTGTGGTGCGAAGGTTACTTCATACCTTTTGTGCATCCCTGAATCCATTTAGGAAACCTTCTGCAACCTCGCTGAACCTCTCTATCCCTCTATCCTCTTTTAAGACACCTCTTGGCTAAGGCTGTAGTCATTCCTTCTAATATGTCACTGTCAATGTTTGATCACATTTTTGTGAAGTCCCTTGGGATGTTTCTGTGTATTAATGGCGCTGGTTGTTGCTGCTTTTGCCTCATTATGCTACAATTCTATGTTGCATGGAAAGAACTTTTACCATGATATGCACAAACTTGAAGCAGGAACTTTTGGTGTGTGAGATGTGTGGGGTAATGTCAATGCTTGCCATTTCCTATTGCTGTTGCTGCACCATGTTACAGAGCTTGCTTGCATATATTATAGACAGACTCCATTTGAGATGTCACTTCTAGGACAAACATAGCTGGGAACTTATCCTCAGGCCTTGAGAATTTCTGCTCTGTGACCTTTGGATGTGGCTGCTGTAAGTACTCTGCCATCATTCTGCCGTGCTCTCTTTCCGCACATATATCAATCTAAGTGTACCTCCCACTTGACTGAATTCTTCTTGAATGAGCAGCTTGTCCAACCACATTGTGCAATTAGACCCCTTAATTCAGGCTGACCACGTAGTGCTCAGGAGTACTGGAGGATTGCCAGACCTGCTGAGATGTATATGAAGCCCTGTACGTTTAGGTGACTGAAAATGATTCAATGACTGAAGAAGACATGGGAGTTCTCCAAAAACCCTGGTCAGCATTCATCACTCAGCCAATACCACTGGAAACAGACTAATCATATCTCATTTATATCTCATTTATTCGTGGAATGTGTGCCTATTCCCAGTCTTCCTGAGGGCATTTGATAGCATGGAACTGGAGCCATGTATCGGCCAGCTTGGGTAGGGGTATCATGGTCAATTTGTCAGATGGCAAATGAATTGTCAGGTATTTTGATTTTGGCTTCTCAGCTTATTATGGAGGGATTTGGACTCATGATCTCTAGGATGCCAGTTCACTACCATAACCAACAGGTGGCGGCACTCAGCAAATAACAATTTGGCTACACCTTACAAATGTAATTCATTGGCACATCCTGATGATGTGATAAGGTTCTATATAAACGCAAGTTTGTTTTTTCCAATGCTGTACTTTCCCCAATAGAATATCTAACATTTCGGCGTCAAAGCGGGCAGTTGGCCCCCTCCCACACCCACCCCTCCATATGTCAGTTTCTATCCCTGTTGCTCCATGCAGCCACAACAAACACCAGTGTCCAACTCTTTAAGAACTGCCACTTTCCTCATTCCCACCCATTTTGTTCATTGCACTCTATGCTCATGAGAAATGCATATAATTTAATAGAGCTGACTGCTCTGAATATGGATACACAGCTTGTGCTTGCACTAGATGTGACAACTCAAATGGAGTCTGTTTATAATATATGCATGCAATCTTGATGCAGCAACAGCAATAGAAAATGGCAAACAATGACATTGCGCATACCAATAGTGTTCTGCATATCATCCTGGACAGGAGAGAGACAAACTGAACTTCTTTTTCCTCTCCCCATCTGTCTGTAAGCAGAGGCATTTTAAAATTATTTTTAAAGTAGGCTGTGGTACGTTTCCACAAACCCTCAATTTATGTAGTCCAGTTTTATAAGTAAAACGCAGCGAACTCTCTTTATGATTAACTCAGAAGGTTGGTTTATTTCACTTTCAAACCTGGGGTGGGGGGAGTGGTGGTGGGGTGTTCACAACTTCACACACACACAAGCACACACATATATAGTAAGGGGGGAATGGAAAAGGGAGTTTTTACGACCATGGATAACAACATTAGAAAAACCACAGAAATTAATATTAGCTCATGTGATTTCCAGAGTCCAGAAAGTCAAATATCCACTCTTTTATGGCAGAGTTCACTCCAGAATGACAGAACTGATACAGTGCAGAAGAAGGCCATTCAGCCCATCGTGTCTGCACCGTCTCTCTGAGCATTTTAACTTAGTGCCAATATCCTGCCTTTTCCCTTTAACCTTGCACATTATTTCAATTTAAATAATCATCCAATGCCATCTTGAACGCCTCAATTGAACCTGTCTCCACCACACTTCCAGGCAGTGCATTCCAAACCCTAACTACTTGCTGTGTGGAAAAGTTTTTTCTCACCTCAGATTTGCTTCTTTTGCAAAACACTAAAACTGTGCCCTCTGGTTCTCGATCCGTTTACGAGCGGGAACAGTTTCTCCCTATCTACTCTGTCCAGACTCCTTATGATTTTGAAAACTTCTATCAAAACTTCTCCTCTCCAAAGGAAACAGTCCCAACTTGTCCAATCTTTCCTCAGAACTGAAATGTCCCATCCCTGGAACCATTCTCGTAAACCTCTTCTACACTCTCTCCAATGCGTTCACATCCTCCCTATACTGTGGTGCCCAGAACTATACACAATATTCCAGCTGAGGCCTAACTAGTGTCTTATATAAGTTCATCAAAACCTCCCTGCTCTTATACTCTATACCCCTATTAATGAAGCCTAGAATACTGTATGCTTTAGAAACAGCTCTCTCTACCTGTCCTGCCACCTTTAGTGACTTACGTATGTATACACCCAGGCCTCCCTGCTCCTGCACACCCTTTAGAATAGTATCTTTTACTTTATATGTCTCACCATGTTCTTTGTACCAAAGTGCATCACCTGACACTTCTCCGCATTGAACTTCATCTGCCACCTATCTGCCCAACCCACCAATGTGTCAATGTCCTTTTGAAGTTCTACACTGCCCTCCTCAATTCGCCCAAGTTTTGTGTCGATAGCAAACTTTGAAATTGTCCTTATATATATATTGACAAATAAGATTTAGCTCATTTATATATATCAGGAAAGCAAGGGCCCTGGGGAACTCCATTACAAACCTTCCAGCCCAAACAATGCCCACTACTGTCTGTTTCATATCCCTTAACTAATTTTGTATCCACATTGCTACTGTCCCTTTTATTCCATGATCTATAACTTTCCTCACAAGGCTGTTGTGTGGCACTGTATTGAATGCCTTTTGGAAGTCCATATACACCACATCAAGGCCTTGCCCTCAATCAACCATCTCTATTACCTCTTCAAAAAACTCCAGCAAGTTAGACACAATTTTCCTTTAACAAATCTCCCAACCAGGGAGATTGAGAGGGTGACCCTAATGTTTGGGCAGCCCAGGCTGGGTTGTTTTTCTTTTGGACAGAGGGTCTGAGGGGAGATTTAATCGAGGTGTATGAAATTATGAGGGCCTGGATAGAGTGGATAGGGAGGACCCAGTTCATTAACAGAGGTCAATGACCAGGGGGCATACATTTAAATTAATTGGTTGAGGAGAAATCTCTTCACCTACATGATGGTGTGGATATGGAACTCACTGCCTGAAAGGTAGATACTCTCATCACATTTTCAAAAACATTTGGATATGCTCTCGAGGCGTCGTAACCTATAGGGCTATAGATCAAGAGCTGGAAGTTGGGATTAAACGAATAATGCTTTTTCAGTTGGCGCAGACAGGATGGACCGAATGGCCTACTTCTGTGCTACAAACCGTTCTATGTTTGCATGACTAAAAGCTTTGCAAAAGCAGTAGTAGGTTTTAAGGAGTGTCTGAAAAGAAGAATGGGAGGTAGAGAAGTGGAGAAGTTTAAGGAGGGAATTCCAGAGCCTAGGGCCTTGGCAGCTGAGGGCACAGCCACCCATGGTGGAGTGATTAAATTTGGGGATGCTCAAGGGGCCAGAATTAGAGGAGTGCACATATCTCAGAGGGTTGTGGGGCTGGAGGAGATTACCGAGATAGGGAGCGGCAAGGCTATGAGGGGATTTGAAAAAAAGTTGAGAATTTTAAATGCTTAACTGGGAGTCAGTGTAGGTGAGGGAACACAGAGGTGATGGGTGAACCCCTTGGTACGGGTTAGGACACAGGGAGCAGAGTTTTGGATCACCTTGAATTTATGGAGGGTAGAACATGGGGGCTGGCCAGGAGTCTGTTGGAATAGTCGAGTTTAGGGGTAATAAAGGTGTGGGTGAGGGTTTCAGCAGCTGATGAGCTGAAGCAGGAGTTAAGTTGGGCATTGTTACAGAGGGGAGAATAGGTGGTATTAGTGATGGTGTGGATATGTGGTCAGAAGCTCATCCCAGGGTCAAATATGACCCCAAGATTGCAAACAGTCAGTTCAAACTCAGACAGTTGCAAGGGAGAGGGATGGAGGCAGTGGCGAGGGAGTGGAGTTCATGGGGCAGGGGAGGACTGAAGACAATGCTTGAAACTGGAGGAGATTGAAGTTCATCTATTACAGGATGTCAGCTAAGTAGAAGACAATTTAGAGAAGTGGAGGTGTCGAGAGAGATGGTGGTGAGGTTGAGCTGGGTGTCACCAATGTGGTACAACAATGTGGTACAAGTACAACTGAATTGTAACCCAAATCCACCAATGGGAGACAAGAGACAAATAAGATTGAGGCCGCATGCTAGCCCAGTTAGGCCACAAGGATATGGAGGGAACTCAGACCCAAGACAGAAAAGAACGTGCTGGAACCCACATATGCCATTCCCTCACAGACACGTATAGATATGATAGAGATTATATTCATAATAACCGAGGTTAAGGAAACGGGAGACCTGGATTACGAAACAGATTTGACAATAGGCCAAGAATCTTCCATTGTGGAGAGCAAAGGGGTAATTGATAGGAATTATGCAGCCCTAAACCCCCAGTGTGAAGTTAAAAATCTTCAGGAAGACAGAGTAAGCTTCGGTGGACATTGGAGCCAACCTCACTTTAACCTGCCCTGGACAGTTCAGGGATGAATTGAAGGAAACTCCTTCAACAGGGGAAATCCATGTAGGCAAAATAAGAAGTGAAATGGGAATGAAACATCAAATCAGAATAGAAATCACAGAATTTGAATTTGTTGGAGATCTCAAAGTCATAGCATTAAAAATAAAAATGAAAAAGCTTAAGGTGATTCTCAGCACAATTTCATCCAGTATCTACTTATCCATGTATCTACATGAGCTTAGGGCCTGTTATGGCACAGCTGATGGTAAATGCTGAGTTGTTCAAATCCCAAAGGGAAACTTGAAACAACTGCCACGACTTGTTTTGCAATTTGTGTAAATTTCGAGATGCATGCCTTGAATTCAGTAGTAATAAGACCACCAAGTCTTATAGGTTTTTACAAAACTAGATTAAACATTTATTAATAGACAAAATGACTTTAAATACATACTTAGATCTACAAATTACTACTATGGTAATTTCTAATCCCCCAATCAATCCAACTCCCAGTTACGCTTTCGTTAAGGCAACAGTAAGACACATAGGGCAGAAATTTTTGCTCGGCAGTCCAACCCGCTTGAGCGTGAAATGACACATGTTGACGTTGGCCAAGCATGCCGATGTCAACGCTCAGTCACGCAATAGTTCAGTCGGCAGGTGCGTGCCAGAGTCAGCAGCGTATCGCCAATAATTAAAAGACCCATTAAGACCATTAATTAATCAATTAAATTAAAGCTTTCGCTGCCTGTCCAACCTAACAGTTGGCAGGCAGGTGAAAAGGTCAAGCAGCCTTTGCATTTTTTGGAAACCTCATCCACCCCCCACCACTGCCAAGCCCGCCCACCAAGAGCAAAATTCTGCCCATAGATTTTAAAAGACCCAGGCAAAGAAACATGATACCCTGAACAAGTCAAATTCCAAGTGAGTTTTCTTAACTTCAGTCCTTTGAAGACAGCAGCTTGAGGCATAGATGCTGAAGGCTTTTTCACACATTTGTAAGATCTTAAAAATGCCTTCCCTTACACACAGCCCTTGCTCCTTCTTTATACTTATCTTTCTCTTAAAATGCAAATATCCATTGTTTCACTATGTCTTTGGATAAAACCCTCTCATAGCACTAAGTTTTACCAGTAATCTTTGGGAAAAATAAACACACTGTTTCTAACCTTCACCTGGCTAGGTGGCACATTTCACCCCTCCTTTGAAAACAATCTAGTCTGGTTTATTTCAAAATGTGACTGTTTCCTTGACACCTATGTTTCTAAACTTCCCCATGTTAACATTTCAAACCAAACCTCTCTTCTTAGATCAAAGCACCCAGACTAATTCAATTAAATCTCTCTCATACACACAGACACATATAGACACAAATAGACATCCCACTATTACTCTATTTTACAATAAATTCCAATAATATAATGAGAATTATTATATCTTCTTGACAGGGCCTTGGCACCTGAAGGTCACCAATAATGGAGTGATCAAAACTAGGGGCTATTCAAGGGGCCAGAATTAGAGGAGCACAGATATCTCAGAGGGTTATATCTTGCATGCAACCTTCCAGCGGAATCTGAAAATTCTCTTCATGAGGATTTTATTCTTTTGTTTATTTATTCATTCACAGGATGTGGGTATTGCTTGCAAGGCCAGTATTCATCACCCAGTCCCAATTGCTCTTTGAGGCAACATTGATCCAAAGGGATGCTCCTCACCTATCATGGCATTAGGGCTGCATCCTGGGTCTCCAGGTGTGTTTAAAGTGGAGCCTAGGCTCTCATAGCACCAGGGAGAGCGCTGATTGCGGGTAAGAAATGTTAGAGCAGATCCATCCTTTAAGTGGCATGGCAGCATCAGTCAACATTCGCTTCAACTGATACATTGAGAGATTGGATAGTTTGGGGTTATTTTCCCTGGAACAAAGAAGGCTGAGAGGTGACTTGATTGAGGTGTACAAAATTATGAGGGGAATAGATAGAGTGGACAGGATAAAATTGTTTCCCTTGATGGAGAATTCTAGAACCAGGGGACATAGATTCAAGATAAGTGGCAGAATGTGTAGGGGTGACATGAGGAAGAACTTTTTAACGCAGAGGGTAGTGGGTACCTGGAATTCGCTGCCCAAGTTGGTGGTAGAGGCAGAAGCTTTAAACTCTTTTAAAAAGTACCTGGGTCTGCACCTAAAGTGCTCTAAGCTGCAGGGCTATGGGCCGGGGCAGGAAGGTGGGATTAGAAAGGGCACCTGGGTGTCCTCGGGCTGACATAGACAAGATGGGCTGAATGGCCTCCTTCTGTGCTTAAACTTTTCTATGGTTCTATTGACTGAAAAACAGAATTGACAGCTCCAATCAATTTCAAATTCCTTCTTGTGAAGGTGAGGGAGGATGAGACTATCTATGAAGAATTACAGTCTCACTGTCTGACCACCCCCAAGGCCATAACTTACCAGCAGTTGGAGCAACAGTGATTGGAAAGGCAATTTTCCACTGCAGCTTTTAAGCTTTTGACAACAGGGGAATTAATTAATTTTTAGTTATATTGCTCACTGGTTTTTAAAATTAATAGGAAACTGTCAAACTTGTTTCATGAAAATAATTCTTGATTCTCAATCTGAAGGTTAGAGAAATGCTTTTTGGTTATTATTTCAGATTTATCACCAGTGACTCTCTCGTCTAGGCACCAGCTATGTTTCAATAAAGCCACAGCAAACATTTAAGTGATTGGAAACACACTCCTCAGTGCTCTTACCTGTCAAATTGCCCCTGCTCTCACTCACCTGTCTCAGCCTGTCACTCAGCCTACCATTTTGTCATGTCTCTTGACTCTAGTTTTTCCTTTGCATTGTCTCCTCTATAGTACCCATGCATTTGAAAGAATTGCTATCTTGACCCTGCATATACCCACACTTATGTAGCTTAGTTTCCTCAGCTCCAGACTGGCAACCAAGGCATGTACATGAATGGACATGAGTCCATCACCACTTTCCCTCTCTCTTTTCCCCTCTCTCCATCATGCTTCTTTCTTTCTCTCTGCCCTTGGTACCCTACCCTCACAAACTCCAATCCTTCAGCACTTACTGTGTTTCATACTCTCATGCCATCATCATAGGCTAGACTTCCTCTTACGTTTTCCTACAGCTTTCCCCTATGCCTCATTTGACATCCTCCACAAGGCTCACTGAGGCACTTGCCACTACCTCCTCATGAGTACCAACAACAGTGGCCCACCTTCTTTCCCTTAATCCACAAATTGCTCTGTGTATACAATGCTTTTCAGACACAAAATTATTCCCTGAAAGCCATTCTTGTTCTTTTAACATATTGTCTACCATGTTGGGAAAAGTGAACTCCTTGAGCAATGGACCTATTTTTGGTGAATGTACAGTCAGATTCTGTGAGGTTATCCATGAATCTAGACTGTTGGCACAGAGTTTGCATGTTGGGAGTACATATCAGGAATACTGATAGTGTATGATTTGCTGTCTGTAAAAATTACACATGCCCTTTGCTCTTCAATTTCTGAAATTGTTCCCACAGCTCTGTACTGGGAGCAAGGATTACTAAAATCTCCCTTTCTGTATTTTTTGTTGCACATTTATGCAGTGTGGAGTCTACTCTGATACATAGAAACGTAGAAAATAGGAGCAGAAGTAGGTCATTCGGCCCTTTGAGCCTGCTCTGCCATTCAATCTGATCATGGCTGATCCTCTATCTCAATGCTGTACCCCTGCGCTCTCCCCCATATCCCTTGATGCCTTTAGAGTCCAGAAATCTATTTCCTCCTTAAATATATTCAGTGAGTTGGCTTCCACAGCCTTCTGTGGTAGAGAATTCCATTGGTTCACCACCCTCTGAGTGAAGAAGTTTCTCCTCATCTCAGTCCTAAATGGTCTATCCTGTATGCTGAGACTGTGTCCCCTTGTTCTAGACACCCCCAACCAGAGGAAACATCATCCCTGCACTCCGTCTGTCCATCCCTGTCAGAGTTTTGTATGTTTCAATGAGATCCCCTCTCATTCTTCTAAACTCCAGTGAATACAGGACTGGTTGGCCCAATCTCTCCTCATACAACAATTCTGCCATCCCAGTCTGGCAAACCTTCGCTGCACTACCTCAATGGCAAGTATATCCTTCCTTTGGTAAGGAGAGCAAAACTGCACACAGTACTCCAGGTGTGGTCTCATCAATGCCCTGTGCACCAATGTCTTGCATTCAAGTCCTCTTGAAATGAAGGCCAATGTACCATTTGCTTTCTTAACAGCTTGCTGCACCTGCATTCTTACTTCAGTGATTGGTGTACAAGGACACTCAGGTCCCTTTGTACATCTACGTTTCCCAATCTATCGCCATTTAAATAATACTCTGCCATTCTGTTTTTCCTACTGAAGTGGATAACTTCACACTTATCCACGTTATGCTGCATCTGCCATATATTTGCCAATATCTGCCAATCACTCAACCTATCTAAATTGCCTTGAAGCCTCTTTACACCTTCCTCATTGCTCACATTCCCACCGAGTTTCGTGTCATCGGTAAACTTAGAAATATTACATTTGGTTCCCTCATCCAAATCATTGATATATATTGTGAATAGCTGGGGACCAAGCACTGATCCCTGTGGTACTCCACTAGTCACTGCCTGCCACTCCAAAAAAGACCCATTTATTCCAACTCTCGGTTTCCTGTCTGCTAACTAATTCTCAATCCATGCCAATATATAACCCCCAATCCCATGTGCTTTAATTTTACACACTAGCCTTTTATGTGGGACTTCATCAAAAGCTTTCTGAAAATCCACATCCACTGATTCTCCCTTATCTATTCTGCTAGTTACATCCTCAAAAACCTCCAGTAGGTTTGTCAAGCATGATTTCCCTTTCATAAATCCATGTTGACTTTGCCTGATCCCGTTGATATTTTCTAAGTGTCATGTTATCACATCCTTTATAATAGACACAACTGATGTTAGGCTAATCAGTCTGTAATTTGCTATGTTTTCCCTCTTTTTAATAGTGGGGTAACATTTGCCACTCTCCAATCTGCTGGGATTGTTCCAGAATCTACAGAATTTTGGAAGATGGCAACCAACGCATCCACTATTTCCATGCCCACCTCCTTTAGTACCCTGGGATGTAGATTATTGGGCCCTGGGGATTTATTGGCTTTCAATCCCATTAATTTCTCCTGCATTATTGTTTTAGTAATACTAATTTCCTTCAATTCCTCCTCACTAGGGCCTTGGTTCTCTAGTATTTCTGGAAAGTTATTTGTGTCTTCCTCCATGAAGACAGAACTAAAGTTGTTTAATTGTTCTGCCATTTCCTTGTTCTCTATTATACATTCTCCTGTTTCAGACTGTAAGGGACCTACATTTGTCTTCACCAATCTTTTTTTTTACAAACTTTTAGAAGCTTTTACAGTCTGCCTTTATGTCCCTTGCAAATTTACTCTATCATATTCTATTTTTCCCCACTTAATACAGTTTATCTAACCATCACTACAAGTGGAAAGGATGCAGGTGAGACATTAATTGTGCTAGAGTGCTCTCCGACACAGCTTTTCTCACCCTTTGATCACCATTCAGTCAGGGGCCATTCAAGCACAATCCATTTTAACCTCTACTGAAGGGGTCTAACTAGCCTATCAGTTATGGATATTATCAGTTCACCCACGTGACCAGTCTTCATATGAGTCAAAACTGAACTTCACGAATTTACTCAATTATGGCATGCTCCAATCCTCAGACAACCTTCACATTAGAATCACACAGTGCAGAAGATGCCCTTCAGCCCATGGAGTCTGCACCGACACATGATAAACACCTGACCTACCTAATCCCATTTACCAGCACTTGGCCCATAGCCTTGAATGTTATGATGTGCCAAGTGCTCATCCAGGTACTTTTTAAAGGATGTGAGGCAACCCGCCTCCACCACCCTCCCAGGCAGTGCATTCCAGACCGTCACCACCCTTTGGGAAAAAAAGTTTTTCCTCACATCCCCTCTAAACCTCCTGCCCCTCACCTTGAACTTATGCCCCCTTGTGACTGACCCTTCAACTAAGGGGAACAGCTGCTCCCTGTCCACCCTGTCCATGCCCCTTATAATCTTGTACACCTCGATCAGGTCGCCCCTCAGTCTTCTCTGCTCCAACGAAAACAACCCAAGTCTATCCAACCTCTCTTCATAACTTAAATGTTTCATCCCAGGCAACATCCTGGTGAATCTCCTCTGCACCCCCTCCAGTGCAATCACATCCTTCCTATAATGTGGTGACCAGAACTGCACACACTACTCCAGCTATGGCCTCACCAAGGTTCTATACAACTCCAACATGACCTCCCTTCTTTTGTAATCTATGCCTCGATTGATAAAGGCAAGTGACCCATATGCCCTTCTCACCACCCCACTAACATGTCCCTCCGCCTTCAGAGATCTATGGACACACACACCAAGGTCCCTAGTGCCATGCCGTTCATTGAATACTTCCTTGTCAAATTACTCCTTCCAAAGTGTATCACCTCACACTTTTCAGGGTTAAATTCCATCTGCCACTTATCTGCCCATTTAACCATCCCATCTATATCTTCCTGTAGCCCAAGACACTCAATCTCACTGTTAACCACCCGTCAAATTTACTAATCCTACCCCCCACATGGTAATCTATGTCGTTTATATAAATAATGAATAATAGGGGACCCAGCACAGGTCCCTGTGGTACACCACTGGACATTGGCTTCCAGTCACTAAAGCAGCCTTCTGTCATCACCCTCTGTCTCCTACAACTAAGCCAATTTTGAATCCACCTTATCAAATTACCCTGTATCCCATGTGCATTTGCCTTCTTTTTAAATCTCCCATGTGGGACCTTGTCCAAGGCTTTGCTGAAATCCATACAAATTACATCAATTGCACTACCCTCATTTACACACCTGGTCACCTCCTCAAAAAATTTAATCAAATTTGTTAAGCATGACCTCCCTCTGACAAAGCCATGCTGACTATCCCTGATCAAACCTTGCCTCTCCAACTGGAGATAGATTCTCTCCTTCAGAATTTTCTCCAATAGTTTCCCTACCAATGACGTGAGACTCACTGGTCTATAGTTCCCTGGCTTATCTCTACAGCCCTTCTTAAATAGCGGAAACACATTAGCTGTTCTCCAGTCCTCTGGCACCTCCCCTGTGGCCAGAGAGGAATTAAAAATTTGGGTCAGAGCCCCTGCGATCTCTTCCCTTGCCTCCCTCAGCAGTCTGGGACACAAATCACCTGGACCTGGAGATTTGTCCACTTTTAAGGCTGCCAACACCTCCAACACCTTGTCACTCCCTATATCAATATTAGTGCATTATTTCTCTTGAAGTATTTCTTGGGTTGTCCAGTATTTATTACAGTGTGTCTCATGCCATCCAGTATTTCATGTTTTGGTGGACAGAAGTTCCTGGAATGCTGATCATCAGAGAGGCATTTGCAGATGTACATTCACCCTGTAGTTTAGGAACCCTGTGATGCCCCAGGTTCACCCATGTCTTTCTTACTTCCAGACTTCCAACGCTGTCTAGGTAGGCCTCCCATCTTACATCCTCCATAAACTTAGCTGATCCAAAAAAGTATGCTGCCTGTGTCCTAACTAACACTAAGTTGCGTTCATCCATCATCCTTGTGCTCACTGACTTTCATTGGCTCTTGCTCTGGCAACACCTTGATTTTAAAATTTTCATCCTTGTGTTAAAATCCGTCTGTGATCTCACCCCTTTGTAACCTGCAGCACTACAACCATTTGATATCCCTGCAGTCTTCCAATTCTTGCCTTTTATATACGTCTGATTTCTATCATTTCACCATCGGTTACCATACTTTCAGCTGTCTAGTTCCTAAATTCTGGAATTCTCTCCCTAAAACATTTTGCATCTCTATTTTTTTTTTTCTTTCAGACACGGCTTAAAATTTTCACTGACCAAGCTTTTAGTTTTCTTACCTAATATCTCATTGTATGACTTGGTGTCTGTGAAGTGCCTTGGGATATTTTATTATGTTAATGGTGCTATATAAATGCAGGTTGTTGAGTTTGGGCCGAATATTGTACTGCTTTCACACAAAGCAGTCATGTGAGTTGGGTTAATGACAACCAAAATGGTCGGGGACTTTGGAGGAATGCTGTAAATTTCAGCAGATGGTTTTGTTGGATAAATTGTTGTATTTGTTTGCCAGTATTGATCTTGGGCATGAATGAGATTGAGTAACTTTCAATTGACTGATCCTTTGGAACCTCTCCAGTTGGATTGAGGCTTTGGATCTCACTTCCAAGTTCATTGTCCTTGGGCAGTCTTCCTGCTCTGCTTTCACTCACTTTAAAAGGAACAGCTTTTATAGTTTCCCCCTTGTCCTCTCTCCCTCCCAGAACCATGTTAGGGTCCCCCTTGTCCTCACTCAGCTCCTCACACCCTGCTTCCTGGAAGGACTCCATCCCATTCTCTCAGTTCCTTTGCCTCCGTCGCATCTGTTCTGATGGTGCCACTTTCCAAAACAATTCTTCTGACATGTCTTCCTTCTTCCTTACCGAGGTTTTCCACCCACGGTGGTTGACAGGGCCCTCAACCGTGTCTGGCCCATCTCCCGCGCATCCGCCCTCACACCTTCCTCTCCCTCCCAGAACCATGATAGGGTCCCCCTTGTCCTCTCTTATCACCCCACCAGCCTCCACAATCAAAGGATCCTCCTCCGCCATTTCCGCCAACTCCACCAAACACATCTTCCCTTCATTCCTCCTGTCGGCATTCCGTAGGAACCGTTCCCTCCGGGACACCCTGGTCCACTCCTCCATCACCCCCTACACCTCAATCCCCTCCCACGGCACCTTCCCATGCAACCTCAGAAGGTGCAACACCTGCCCTTTTACTTCCCCCTTCCTCACCATCCAAGGACCCAAACACCCCTTTCAAGTGAAGCAGCACTTCACTTGCACTTCCCTCAGTTTAGTCTACTGCATTTGCTGCTCCCAGTGCTGTTTCCTCTACATTGGAGAGACCAAACGCAGACAGGGTGACCGCTTTGCAGAACACCCTTGGTCTGTCCGCAAGCATGACCCAGACCTCCCTGTCGCTTGCCATTTCAACGCTCCACCCTGCTCTCATACCCACATGTCTGTCCTTGGCCTGCTGCAATGTTCCAGTGAAGCTCAACGCAAACTGGAGGAACAGCACCTCATCTTCCGATTAGGCACTTTACAGCCTTCCGGACTTAACATTGAGTTCAACAACTTCAGATCATGAACTCTCTCCTCCATCCCCACCCCCTTTCCGATCTCCCTTTTTGATCCCCTTTTTTCTAATTATTATATATTTTTTAATATATATTTTTTTCTTTTCCCATCTATTTCTATTATTATTTTAAAAATTTATTCCCATCCATTGTTTTATCTCCACCTTTTAGCTTATTTTGATCCCTTTCCCCCACCCCACCCCCATTAGGGCTACCTGTACCTTGCTCATCCTGTTTTCTACCCTTAATGTCACCATTAGCACATCCTTTAGCTAATATCATCACCGTCAACACCCCTTTGTCCTTTTGTTTATGACATCTTTGGCAATCTCTCCTTTGCCTCCACCTATCACTGGCCCTCTATCCAGTTCCACCTGTCCCACTCCCCCTTAAACAGCTTATATTTCACCACATTTCTATTTCTCTTTAGTTCTGATGAAGAGTCATATGGACTCGAAACATTAACTCTTGTCTTCCTCTCCACTGATGCTGTCAGACCAGCTGAGTTTTTCCAGCAATTTTTGTTTTAGTTTCAGATTTCCAGTATCCGCAGTATTTTGCTTCTAGCTTTCATAGTTTTCTCAGTTTAATTTTTGAAGTAGTTGGTAGAATTTAATTTCTTCACAAGATAATCTAGCATCGAGTGGCCCATTGGTAGCAGTGCTGCTGGGCTCATTGCTTTAGACAGGTGAGTTTATGTTGAGAGGAGCCTCACAAAACACCACAATAATCAATTCCTTCATTTCTTTCTCTCACACTTGTTACAATCCCCATAGAGACCAATAACCTAAAAGGACTGAACTTTCCAAATGAGCCCAAAGGAAGAAACTGATGGACAAGATTTCACTTTTATAACTTTAACAAATCAAACCAAAATCAACACAAATTGAACGTGAACTAACAGGCAAATTGTACTTAAAGGAAACTATAAATTACATGTTAAATAGCTGATACAACAAAGATAGATGTCATGGATTTACTGGCAGCTCCCTTAGCATGTATGTGGCACCACGTGCAGTCCCAAAGACTGGTAAAATTTAAGTCTTCGACACGCAGGATTTAGGTGCCAAGTCTCCTCTGACAACAGCTTTATTCTGAATTCTACAGATATGGCTATATCAACAAAAGAGCACACTTCTGCAGAACCAGTTCATGACAGTCCTGATGGTATAGATTCTCCAGAGTCATCTTTATCCAACCGCTCAATACCACCTCAGTGCACAGTATAGTCAGCTGTGGTAAAAGCTGAAGCAGGGGAGCTAACTTTATTTCACTATGCCAGCTGCCAAACCTAGGCTTCAGTTTTCATTCGTTCTTAGCTGTCTCAATCATGTCTCCTCAGCCTGTCTGTATTGTTCTGACCTCTGCTAAAAACTGATCTCTCAGTTTTGAGTCTGTTTTCCCAATCAGTTTCTGTTTCCCTAGCAACCTATGGTTACAGGCTAATTTTTCAGAAGTCTGACATCACAGCCAGGAACCCAGGGCTAAAACCTCCCCCTAAACCCCTCCCCCTGCCTCACCCTACCACCTCCCCCGGAAATCTGGAGTTTTGGTTTCTTTTTCTGTTAAGGACTGTCTCAAAAATACAAGCTTTGAAACCACAGTCAGCGCAGACAATATCACGCAAACTAGGGATTTCATCACATGCTTGCTGATCATTTCTTTAATGATTCCTGCTTTCATATTCCTTTGTGTAAATGTTGGAATTCATTGGCCATTTGCTTTCATTTCTGCTTCTGTCATTTCCGCAACAACTTTATTTAAGATCTGAGTGTTTTTTGACCCAAAAAGAAAAATAAATGGCAGCTAACAAAAGCAAACCAAGCACTAGTGTTAATTTCTTGAAGGGTAAAATTGGAAAACAGAGAAGTTACGTTAGACTGGTGTGGAACCTTAGTTTGACCACACTTTGGCACTGTGCAAAGTTCAGCTCTCCATTTTATAAAAATTATAAAACATTGGAGAAGGTGCTAAAAAGGTTCAACAACAAATTGTATTTGTGTAGTGCGTTTAACATGGTAAATGTTCCAAGGTGTAAAAGGATATTTACTTTTTGAAATAAACCAGACTGGATTGTTTTCAAAGGAGGGGTGAAATGAGTCACCTAGCCAGGTGAAGTTCAGAAACAAAGGCCAAGGTTTTTCCGTCGCTGGGCGGGCTCGGTGGGGGTGAGTAGGAGCGGCCGGGAAGCCAACCACCGCCCACGATCAGGGCCCGACAGCGATTTCACGCTGGTGGGCCAATGAAGGCCCGCCCAGCATGAAACGCATGCTGCAGCGCTGCCTGTGTGGGGGCGGGTGGGTGCGAGGGAGAGCGCGTAGGTTCACGTGGGTGCGCTCAGGGAAAGCTGAGAAGATGAGATTTTAAAATTTAAAAATAAAGAATTATAACATGTTAAAAAACATGTCCCTTGATGTGACTCTGTCACATGAGCAGGGACATGTTATCAATGAAATGTTAACATTTTTATTTAATCTTTAATAGCTGTTGAACATCTCATCCCGTCCGTGGATGTAGTTTCCTAAAAAATCCAAAGGCCACTCGGCCTTTTCATCTGGGAAGGGCAGCGGAAAATTTAATTCAATTGGGACTTTAATGGCCTTAATAGGTCTGTTAATTGTCAGCGGGCGCACTGCCTACTCCCGCCTGCCAACCAAAATATCACTTGAGCGTGATGACGCCAGGACACTTGCCCGATGTCATCACATGCCATTTTACGCTCGTTCAGGTCGGGAGCACGTCCGCCCGACAAGCGTAATATTCTGGCCAGTGTATTTATTTTTCCCAAAGTTTACTGGTAAAATTAGTACTATGATAATTTTTATACTCAGAATCACAGAATCACAGTGCAGAAGAGGCCCTTCAGCCCATTGAGTCTGCACCGACACGTGAGAAATACCTGACCTACCTACCTAATCCCATTTACCAACGCTTGGCCCATAGCCTTGAATGTTATGATGTGCCAAGTGCTCATCCAGGTACTTTTTACAAGATGTGAGGCAACCCGCCTCCACCACCCTCCCAGGCAGTGCATTCCAAAGCGTCACCACCCTCTGGGAAAAAAAGTTTTTCCTCACATTCCCTCTAAACCTCCTGCCCCTCACCTTGAACTTATGCCCCCTCGTGACTGACCTTCAACTAAGGGGAACAGCTGCTCCCTATCCACCCTGTCCATGCCCCTCAAAATCTTGTACACCTCGATCAGGTCACCCCTCAGTCTTCTCTGCTCCAACGAAAACAACCCAAGTCTATCCAACCTCTCTTCATAACTTAAATGTTTCATCCCAGGCAACATTCTGGTGAATCTCCTCTGCACCCCCTCCAGTGCAATCACATCCTTCCTATAATGTGGTGACCAGAACTGCACACACTACTCCAGCTGTGGCCTCACCAAGGTTCTATACAACTCCAACATGACCTCCCTTCTTTTGTAATCTATGCCTCGATTGATAAAGGCAAGTGTCCCATATGCCTTTTTCACCACCCCATTAACATGCCTTCGCCTTCAGAGATCTATGGACACACACTCCAAGGTCCCTTTGTTCCTCAGAACTTCCTAGTGCCATACCATTCATTGAATACTTCCTTGTCAAATTACTCCTTCCAAAGTGTATCACCTCACACTTTTCAGGGTTAAATTCCATCTGCCACTTATGTGCCATTTTAACCATCCCATCTATATCTTCCTGTAGCCCAAGACACTCAGCCTCACTGTTAACCACCCGGCCAATCTTTGTGTCATTCGCAAACTTACCAATCCTACCCCCCACATTGTCATCTATGTTGTTTATATAAATGACAAGTAATAGGGGACCGAGCACAGATCCCTGTGATACACCACTGGACACTGGCTTCCAGTCACTAAAGCATCCTTCTGTCATCACCCTCTGTCTCCTACAACTAAGCCAATTTTGAATTCACCCTATCAAATTACCCTGTATCCCATGTGCCTTTGCCTTCTTTATAAGCCTCCCATCTGGGACCTTGTCAAAGGCTTTGCTGAGGGAGGTAAAATCCAAAGACATAGTGAAACAATGGGAATTTGCATTCAAAGGGGAAAATATGGATAAAGGAGCGAAGGCTGTGTGTAAGGGGAAGGCATTCTAAGATCTAACAAATGCCTTCAACCTCAAGCCTCAAGCTGCTGTCTACAGAGGACTGAAGTTAAGGAAACTCACTTTGGATTGGATTATTCAGGGTATCATGTTTATTTTCCTGGGTCATTTAAAATCTGTGTGTCTTACTGTTGCCTTAACAAAAGTGTAACTGAGAGTTAGATTAATTAGGGGATTTAGAAGTTATCATAGTAGTAATTTGTAGATCTATGTATGTATTTAAAATCACTTCTTCTATTAATAAAGGTTTAATTTAGTTTTGTAAGAAACCTATAAGACTTGGTGGTCTTATTATTACTGAATTCAAGGCACACATCTCAAAATTCATACAAATTGCAAAACAAGTTGTGGCAGCTGTTTCAAGTTTCCCTTTGGGATTTGAGTAGCTCAGCATTTACCATTGGCTGTGCCATAACACATTATAAAACAAATTTAACACCTGACCACATAAGGAGTTAGATAAATGACCAAAAGCTTGGTCAAAAAGGTAGATTTTAAGGAGTGATTGAAGGTGGTAGAAGGCAGGCAGAGAGGTTTAGAGAGAGAATTCCAGAGCTCAGGGAATAGACAACTGAAAGCACAGCTGCCAGCCATGGAGCAGTGAAAATAGGGGATGCTCAAGAGGCCAGAATTGGAGGAATACAGATATCTCAAAGGATTGGAGGAGGTTACGGAGATAGGGAGTGGTGAGACTATAGAGGGATTTGCACATGAGGATAAGACTTATAAAATCAAGGCATTGCTTAACCAGGGGCCAATGTAGGTCAGTGAGCATAGGGGTGATGGATGGACAGGATTTGGTGCCAGTTAGGACACCGGCAGCAAAGTTTTGAATGAACTCAAGTTTATGGAGGGTGGAAAATAGACCAGTCTAGAGGTAACAAAGGCATGGATGAGTGTTTCAACAGCAGTTGAGGTGGGCAGAGTCGGGCAATGTTAGAGGTGGAAGTAGATAGTTTTGGTGATGGTGGGAATATGTGGTCGGAAGTATATCTCCAATCAAATCCAACACCAAGATCATTAACTATCTGGTTCAGAGCGTTGGGAGGGCAAGAGATGGAGTCCGTGGTTAGGAAATAGAATTTGTGGTGGGTACCAAAAATTTAGTTTTTAGTTTTAGTCTTCTGAGTATTTAGTTGGAGGAAGTTTGCTTTGTACTGGATAATAGACAGCTAATGTGACAACTTAGAGACAGTGGAGGGGTTGAGAAAGGTGGTGATGAAATACAGCTGGATGGTGTTAGCACACAACTAGCAATGAGCGCTGTGTTTCGGATAATGTTGCTGAGAGGCAGATGTGGATGAGAAATAGGAGGCGACCAAGGATTGATGCTTAGGGCACTCCAGAAGTAATGGTGCAGCATCTCAAGGATGATGCCAGAACTGAAAAGTTATCTATCAGGAACAAGATTGATCAAGATTAGAAAAGACGCTCTTGGGTGACCTAATAGAGGTATTTAAAATTATGAAAAGTTTTGAGAGGTTAGACATAGATCTATTTTTACTTGTGGGGAGACCAAAAGTAGGAGCCATAAACATGAGAAAGCCGCCAATAAATCTAGTAGTTAATGCAGGGGAAACCTCTTTACCCTGGGAGTGGTGAGAACATGGAACTCACTACCACATGAAGCAGTTGAAGCAAATAGTTACACTTAAAGGGAAACAGGGTAAAAACATAAGGGAGAAAGGGATAGAAGGGTAATCCGACAGGATCAGGAATCATTCTTTCCCACATTTAGAATCTTAATCCCATTCCATTTATTAGTGTTAGAACAGTTATATTTTATAATCTCACCATTATAATTTTAAATTCAATGACAGGAAAGTACATCTGAATATAAACCCTCCCACCAATTCCTTGCCACACACTGGACTGTTACTATCTGAGATCCATCTTCCTCTTCAGTATTATTAATGTTTTTTCTAAAGCTGCACAACATGAATTAAAGTCCTCAATTCATTGCTTTAGCCCTTTAGTTGACTTGTCTCTTTATGTAACAGCTGCTACAACCTCATTTCAAAATGCCCCTACAATGGCTTCAATAGCTTTGGGTTACAGCGAGGGGTTTGTGTGGATGTGCCACTTGGTATGGTAATGAGTCAGAGACCAAGCCTGCACTAATCTCAGCCAGGAGGTTTGGAGCACAGTGATTGAACTCAGCGCTCTTGTGTTAGGAAGGAGAGAAATCAGCATTGGTTAACATTGCTGATCACTTCTCAATGGCTGTGCTGGAAATTTTGTGTGTGTGTATGAGAGCACTGTACTATATGTTAGAATATAGAAGGAGGCCATGTGGCCTCTTGTGCCAGGTCATTGAGCTGAAACATTAACACTGTTTCTCTCTCCCAGACCTGATGCCAGACATGCTGAGTTTATCCAGCACTTTTTGTTACCATTTAGTTTATATTGTCTTTCCTCGTTCTGCCTACCATGTGTCTACCCATTTCACCAGTCTGTCCATATCCTCCTGAAGTCTGCCACAATCCTACACTCAGGATCTAGGTAGAAGCATTTCGCAATGCCTCTCACAGTTTCATTATCAAAATGTTTTGATCTGCGAGGAACAGAGTTTGGTTAAGAATGATGAGATATTCCAATAGCTATTATGTCAAATCTGTAGATTAACTTCATGTGCCAGTTTATAGTGCCCTTATTGGCCCAGTGGTAATATTCTCATCTTCTAAATCAGGCAGGTTATTGATTCAATCCCCACTTCAGAGACATTAGCAAATCCAGGCTGACACTTAAACTAAGAGAGTGTTGCACTGTTGGAGACAACATCTTTTGATGAGGCATTAAATTGGTGCCCCATCAGCCTTCTTGGGTGAGTTTATAAGTTCCATGACACTATTGGAAGAAGACCATTGCATTCTCCTTGTGTTCCGGTCAATATTTATCCCTCTGCCAACATCACTAAAACATATATCTGATCATTATCACATTGCTGTATCTGGGACCTTCCTCTGTGCAATTTGGCTGCTGCATTTCCCGCATTACAATAGTGACTACACTTAAAAGTGTATTCTAGGCTGTAAAACATTTTGGGGTGGCCTTAAATAATGAAAAGTACTGTAAAGCTCTTGCTTCCTGTAGGGGAAGTGGTGGTGTAGAGGTAGTTTCACTTACTTAGTTAATTCTGACATCTCAGCTAATTCTCTGGGGATGTGGGTTCAAATCCCACCAAGGCAGCTAGTGGAATTTAAGTTCAGTTAATAAATCTGGAAAAAAAAATTTTTAAATCTAGTCTCGGCAAAGGTGAAACCATTGTTGATGGTCATAAAAACCCATCTGGTTCACTAATGCCCTTTAGGGAAGGAAATCTGCCGCCCTTACCTGGTCTGGCCTACATGTGACTCACAGCAATGTGGTTGATTCTTATGCCCTCTGAAATGGCCTAGCAAGCCACTCATTTGTATCAAACCACTACGAAGTCGACAAAAAGGAATGAAACCAGACAGATCATCCAGCATCGACTTAGGCACTATAAAGTACAATAACAAACCCTGCAGAGTGGACACTGCAAAGTCCTCCTTAGTAACACCTGGGGGCTAGTGTCAAATTTGGGAGAGCTGTTTCACAGACTTGTGAAGCAACAGCCTGACATAGTCTTACTCACAGAGTCATATCTTATAGATTATGTCCCAGACACCTCCATCCCTTGGTGTGTCCTGTCACACAGGCAGGACAGACCCAGCAGAGGTGGCGACACAGTGGTATACAGTCGGATGAACTTGCCCTGGGAATTCTGGACCCCATGAAGTCTCATGGCATCAGGTCAAACATGGGCAAGGAAACCTCCTGCTGATTACCACTTACCGCCCTCCCTCAGCTGATGAATGAGTGCACCTCCATGTTGAACACCACATGGAGGAGGCACTGAGGGTGGCAAGGGCGCAGAATATACTCTGGATGGGGGACTTCAATGTCCATCACCAAGAGTGGCTCGGTAGCATCACTACTGACCGAGCTGGCTGAGTCCTAAAGGACATAGCTGCTAGACTGGGTCTGCGCAGGTCTTGCGAGAGGAGGGAAAAAATTCTTGACCTCGTCCTCATCAACCTGCCTGCCGCAGATGCATCTGTCCACGACAGTATCGGTAGGAGTGACCACCGCACAGTCATTGTGGAGACAAAGTCCCGCCTTCACATTGAGGATACCCTACATCGTGTTGTGTGGTACTACCACCGTGCTAAATGGGATAGATATTGAACAGATCTAGCAACGCAAGACTGGGCATCCATGAGGCGCTGTGGGCCATCAGCAGCAGCAGAATTATATATAACCACAATCTGTAACCTCATGGCCCAGAATATCCCCCACTCTATCATTACCATCAAGCCAGGGAATCAACCCTGATACAATGAAGAATGCAGGAGGGCATGCCAGGAGAAGCACCAGGCATACCTAAAAATGAGGTGTTAGCTTGGTGAAGCTACAACACAGGACTACTTGCGTGCCAAACAGCATAAGCAGCAAGTGATAGACAGAGCCAAGCGATCCCAAAACCAATGGATCAGATCTAAGCTCTGCAGTCCTGCCATATCCAGTCATGAATGGTAGTGGACAATTAAACAATTCACTGGAGGAGGAGGCTCCATTCTCAATGATGGGGGATCCCAGCACATCAGTGCAAAAGACGAGACTGAAGCATTTGCAACAATCTTCAGCCAAAAGGGCTGAGTGAATGATCCATCTCGACCTTCTCCTGAGGTCCTCAGCATCACAGTTGCCAGTCTTCAGCCAATTCTGGCTGGGGGAGTCTAGAACAAGGGGTCACAGTCTCAGGATACATGGCAGACCATCTAGGGCTGAGATGAGGAGTAACTTCACTCAGAGGGTGGTGAACCTGTGGAATTCTCTACCACGATGGGCTGTGGAGGCTGAGTCACTGAAAATATTTACGAAAGAAATAGATAGATTTCTGGACTCTAAAGACATCAAGGAGTATGGGGAGAGCGTGGGAGTATGGCGTTGAGATAGAGGATCAGTCATGATCGTATTGAATGGCGGAGCAGGCTTGAAGGGCCAAATGACCTACTCCTGCTCCTATTTTCTATGTTTTTATGTTAATTCGATTCACACTATGTGATATCAGAAAACAGCTGAAGGTACTGGATACTGCAAAGGCTATGGGCCCTGACAATATTCCGGCAATAGTACTGAAGACCTGTGCTCCGGAACTAGCTGCACCCTTAACCACATCCACCTGGCAATATGGAAAATTACCCAGGTATGTCCTGTGCACAAAAAGCAGGACAAATCCAACCCAGCCAATTACCACCCCATTAGTCTACTCTCGATCATCAGTAAAGTGATGGAAGGGATCCTCAACAGTGTTACCATGTGCCACAATAACCTCCTCACTGATGCTCAGTTTGGGTTCCGCCGGGGCCACTCAGCTTCTGACCTTATTACAGGTCATTACTTTGTTCAAGCATGGACAAAAGAGCTGAAATCAAGAGGTGAGGTGCAAGTGACTGCCCTTGACATCAAGGCCACATTTGACGGAGTGTGGCATCCAGGAGCCCTAGCAAAACTGGAGTCAATGGGAATTGGGGAAATCTCTCCTCTGGCTGGAGTCATACCTAGCACAAAGGAAGACGGTTGTGGTTGTTGGAAGTCAGTCATCTCAGTCCCAGGACATCACTCCAGGAGTTCCTTAGGGTAGTTGTCCTCGGCCCAACCATTTTCAGCTGCTTCATCAAAGACCTGCCTTCCATCATAAAGTCAAAAGTGGGGATGTTCGTTGATGATTGCACAATGTTCAGCACCATTCACTTCTCCTTAGATACTGAAGCAGTCCATGTCCAAATGCAGGAAGACCTGGACAATATCCAGGCATGGGCTTGTCATGAAGAGATATTAATGTTGTACCAGTACAGCTACAACACAGGCATCTACCCGGCAATCTGGAAAATTATCCAGGTGTGTCCTGTGCACAAAAAGCAGGACAAAGTAATGTTATTGGAAATTATTGTTACATTGGAATTGTAGCAGGGTCTGTGTCTATGTGTGTGTCTTAACTGGATTAAAGCCAGCTATTCTGGGTGCTTTGATGTATAGTAGTTTCAGATGTTAATTGGATAAACGTAAGCAGTAAAAGGTAAAGTGAAATTTGCATTTGTTGAATAAACCATTCAAAAGAATGGGTAAAATCTTGCACCTAGCTGGGGGACACCAAGCAATGTGCTTATATTATTAATAAAATTGGTGGAATGAAAGGATTATTGTTAGGAGAGGTAAAATTTAAAACAGCCTAGTAATACAATGGGAAATTTACATTCAAATGGGAAGCTAGGTATAAACCGAAAGGAGCTTGTGTGTCAGTCAGAGGTATTTAAGATCTAACCAGCCTGTAAGCCAAGAACTGTGCCTGCAAAGGAACCAAATTGCAAAGGAACCTCATTTTGAATTTGTAAGGTCAAATGTGCTTTGCCTGGTGTCTGTTTAAAATCTATAAGTTATTGTCGCCTTGGAAGATTTACCTGGGAGTGATCAATTTGGAGATTTGTTTAAAAGTTATTATGGTAGTAATTTGTGGACATGTTTATGTGTTTAATATGTTGTTAAATTAATAAATGTTTAATTTAGTTTTATATAAAAAACCTCTTGAGGCTTGGCGGTTTTATTCCTGAATTCAGAGTTGCATCTCAAACATACCAATTGAAAATATAGGTTATGACAGTTGTTCAAGATTCCCTCTGGGATTAAAACAACTCAGCCTCTACCAACTGCTGTCTCATAACATGATAAATGGCAAGTAACATTCATGCCAGTAACAAGTGCCCCCAGGCAATAACCATCTCCAACAAGAGAGAATCTAACCATCTCCCCTTGGCATTCAATGGCATTACAAATGCTGAATCCCCACTATCAACATCCTGGGAGTTACCATTGACCAGAAACTGAACTGGACTAGCCATATAAATACTGTGTCTACAAGAACAGGTCAGAGGCTAGGAATCCTGCGGCAAGTAATTCACCTCTTGACTCCCCAGAGCCTGTCCACCATCTACAAGGCTCAAGTCAGGAGTGCAATGGAATACTCTCCACTTGTCTGGATGTGTTGTTGATGGAGCTCATCAACACTCAAGAAGCTTTACACCATCCAGGACAAAGCAGTCCGCTTGATTGGCACCACATCCACAAACATTCACTCGTTCCACCACCGATGCACAGTAGCAGCAGTGTGTACCATATACAAGATGCACAGCAGGAATTCACCAAGGCTCCTTCAACAGCACCTTCCAAACCCATGACCACTACCATCTAGAAGGACAAGGGCAGCAGATAAATAGGAACACCACTACCTGGAAGTTCTCCTCCAAGTCACTCACCGTCCTGACTTGGAAATGTATCGCCGTTCCTTCACTGTTGCTGGGTCAAAATCCTGGAACTCCCTTCCTAACAGCACTGTGGGTGTCCCTACACCACATGGACTGCAGCGGTTCAAGAAGGCAGCTCACCAGCACCTTCTCAAGGACAATTAAGGATGGGTAATAAATGCTGGCCTAGACAGCGAAGCCCACATCCATGAAAGAATTTTTAAAAAGTAAATAACACTCGCAATAACAATAAGCTCTTCCTGAGTTGGAGCTGAAATATTGGCACAGTTCAGTTGCATTTTATTCACATGGTAATTTAGGGACACATGATGCTCAGATCATTTAAATGTAAGAGATAGAGGAATGTGGCAGGAATGGAGGAAGCCAATTTAAAGGAGCTTGTTTCATAAAAGTTAGTAAGAAAAGCATTGAACTTAGCACCATTGTCATCTCTGCAGTGACTCAAAAGGGCTTTGACCTCTTCCAACTGCTAAATCTGCTGTCCTATATTTGGGATATAGAAGCCCAGGAAATCACCAATGTTGAATGTTGAATGTGAGGCCAGAAAACATCAAGACCGACTGTTGCACATGACATACCCACATGACAGACAGAGACAGAAGCAGGTCACAGATGCAACAACACTATTCACAGCATCCCTTTAGTCTGTAAATTCCATTTCTCAGATCATTGGGTAAGCCCTGCGCTACCCTTCCAGTATCTCGCACCTACCCCCTCCGCACTCACCCAGCGTTTGGCAAAGTGATATCAGAGTAAGTGGGTAACAGTGTCTGTGAGGAAATAGCAGTGGCATTACAGCTAGGGAGACATGAAGCATGCATCAATTCTTCATACCTAGTGAGGCGTGTCACTATGACACCATTCATTAAAGGGGAAAACCACATACCTTCGCCCCACAATCCAGCAATTTGCAAAAGTTTTCAACTGCACATCTCAGACCCATAACCTCTACCCTCTGGTAGGACCAGAAGTGATGGTGATGCATGTGTACCCCACCACCTCCATGTTCTCCTCCACCACACACATCCTGATTTGGGAATATATTCATTGTTGCTGGGTCAAAATCCTGGAATATTCAACCTAACGAAGTTGTGGATGTAGCTTCACCAACATGGACTGCAGTAGTTCAAGAAGAAGGTTCACCACCACCTTCTCAAGAATGACAAGGGATGTAAATAAATGCTCATGATGCCCATTTCCTAAGAGTGAATTAAGAACGACCCTACATGCTTGTAAAGAAATGGCCCTAAAATGGGATCAAAAAATTGCTGAACTCTGGGGGAAACAGAACTTGACGATACAAACCTCCTTTCCAGTGAAAAGGACCTCGTGCCTTTATGCCTGTAGGATATGAATTCTAGTAGCTTAATCATATTTAATCAAGTATCTCACATACATTTTAATGCTGAATCTTAACATGCTGCAAAATGTATGACCAGCAGAGTAAAAAATTGTTAGTTGCTGATTTGACTTTGGTAAGAGGCTCAATTTGACAATCTGTTGCATAAGAACATAAGAAATAGGAGCAGGAGTAGGCCATTCGGCCCCTCAATCCTGCCCTGCCATTCAATAAGATCATAGCTGATCTGCCCCAGGCCTCAACTCCTCTTTTGTGCCAGCTCCTCATAGCCTCCAATGCTCCGATATGTCAAAATCTATCTACCTCCTCTTTAACTACTTTCAGTGATCTAGCCTCCACAACTCCCTGAGGTAGAGAATTCCAGACATTCGCCACCCTCTGAGGAAAAATTCCATTGTATCTCAGTTTTAAATGAGTGTCCCCTTATTCTGTAACTATGTCCCCTAGTTCGAGATTCCCCCTCTAGTGGAAACATCTTCTCAACATCTACCCTGTCAAGCCCCCTCAGAATCTTGTACTTTTCAATAAGAACACCCCTCATTCTTCTAAATCCTAATGAATAAAGGCCTAACCTGTTTAGCCGTTCCTGATAAGTCAACCCCTTCATCCCAGGAATCAGCCTAGTGAAACAAAAACAGAATTACCTGGAAAAACTCAGCAGGTCTGGCAGCATCGGTGGAGAAGAAATCAGTTAACGTTTCGAGCCTTCACGGCCCTTCGGCAGAACTGAAGCATAGTTAGGAGAAAGGAGAAATATAAGCTGGTTTAAGGTGGGAGGGGGGGAAGAGAGAAGTTGAGGGTGTGGTGATTGTGGAGATAAGCAAGCCGTGATAGGAGCAGATAATCAAAAGATGTCACAGACAAAAGGATCAAAGAGGTGTTGAAGGTGGTGATATTTGTCTAAGAAAAGTGCTAATTAAGAATGGAAGACAGGACACTCCAAGTACAGCTCTAGTGGGGGTGGGGTGGAAAAGACTAACAAGGTTTTAGTTTTAGATTTAAAAATAATGGAAATAGGTGGGGAAAGAAGAATCTACATAAATTATTGAAAAAAAAGGTGGGGGGGGAGAAACGGGGTGGGGATGGGGGGAGGGGGAGTTTAAGATCTAAAGTTGTTGAATTCAATATTCAGCCCGGAGGGCTGTAAAGTGCCTAGTTGGAAGATGAGGTGCTGTTCCTCCAGTTTGCATTGGGCTTCACTGGAACAATGCAGCAAGCCAAGGACAGACATGTGGGCAAGAGAACAGGGTGGAGTGTTAAAATGGCAAGCGACAGGGAGGTTTGGGTCTTTCTTGCGGACAGACCGCAGGTGTTCTGCAAAACGGTCGCCCAGTTTGCGTTTGGTCTCTCCAATGTAGAGGAGACCGCATTGGGAGCAACGAATGCAGTAGACTAAGTTAGGGGAAATGCAAGTGAAATGCTGCTTCACTTGAAAGGAGTGTTTGGGCCCTTGGACGGTGAGGAGAGAGGAAGTGAAGGGGCAGGTGTTGCATCTTCTGCGTGGGCATGGGGAGGTGCCATAGGTGGGGGTTGAGGAGTAGGGGGTGATGGAGGAGTGGACCAGGGTGTCCCGGAGTGAACGATCCCTACGGAATGCTGTCAGGGGGGGGTGAAGGGAAGATGTGTTTGGTGGTGGCATCATGCTGGAGTTGGCGGAGGATGATCCTTTGAATGCGGAGGCTGGTGGGGTGATAAGTGAGGACAAGGGGGACCCTATCATGTTTCTGGGAAGGAGGAGAAGGCGTGAGGGAGGATGCGCGGGATATGGGCCGGACACGGTTGAGGGCCCTGTCAACGACCGTGGATGGAAAACCTCGGTTAAGGAAGAAGGAGGACATGTCAGAGGAGCTGTTTTTGAAGGTAGCGTCATCAGAACAGATGCGACGGAGGCGAAGGAACTGAGAGAATGGGATGGAGTCTTTACAGGAAGCGGGGTGTGAGGAGCTGTAGTCGAGGTAGCTGTGGGAGTCGGTAGGCTTGTAATGGATATTGGTGGACAGTCTATCATCAGAAATTGAGACAGAGAGGTCAAGGAAGGGAAGAGAAGTGTCAGAGATGGACCATGTGAAAATGATGGAGGGGTGGAGATTGGAAGCAAAATTAATAAATTTTTCCAGGTCCCGACGAGAGCATGAAGCAGCACCGAAGTAATCATCGATGTACCGGAGAAAGAGTTGTGGGAGGGGGCCGGAGTAGGACTGGAACAAGGAATGTTCCACATACCCCATAAAGAGACAGGCATAGCTGGGGCCCATGCGGATACCCATAGCCACACCTTTTATTTGGAGGAAGTGAGAGGAGTTAAAGGAGAAATTGTTCAGTGTGAGAACAAGTTCAGCCAGACGGAGGAGAGTAGTGGTGGATGGGGATTGTTGGGGCCTCTGTTCAAGGAAGAAGCTAAGGGCCCTCAGACCATCCTGGTGGGGGATGTTTGTAAAAAAAAAGATTGGTGAAGACAAATGTAGGTCCCTTACAGTCTGAAACAGGAGAATGTATAATAGAGAACAAGGAAATGGCAGAACAATTAAACAACTTTAGTTCTGTCTTCATGGAGGAAGACACAAATAACTTTCCAGAAATACTAGAGAACCAAGGCCCTAGTGAGGAGGAATTGAAGGAAATTAGTATTACTAAAACAATAATGCAGGAGAAATTAATGGGATTGAAAGCCAATAAATCCCCAGGGCCCAATAATCTACATCCCAGGGTACTAAAGGAGGTGGGCATGGAAATAGTGGATGCGTTGGTTGCCATCTTCCAAAATTCTGTAGATTCTGGAACAATCCCAGCAGATTGGAGAGTGGCAAATGTTACCCCACTATTAAAAAGAGGGAAAACATAGCAAATTACAGACTGATTAGCCTAACATCAGTTGTGTCTATTATAAAGGATGTGATAACATGACACTTAGAAAATATCAACGGGATCAGGCAAAGTCAACATGGATTTATGAAAGGGAAATCATGCTTGACAAACCTACTGGAGGTTTTTGAGGATGTAACTAGCAGAATAGATAAGGGAGAATCAGTGGATGTGGATTTTCAGAAAGCTTTTGATGAAGTCCCACATAAAAGGCTAGTGTGTAAAATTAAAGCACATGGGATTGGGGGTTATATATTGGCATGGATTGAGAATTAGTTAGCAGACAGGAAACCGAGAGTTGGAATAAATGGGTCTTTTTTGGAGTGGCAGGCAGTGACTAGTGGAGTACCACAGGGATCAGTGCTTGGTCCCCAGCTATTCACAATATATATCAATGATTTGGATGAGGGAACCAAATGTAATATTTCTAAGTTTACCGATGACACGAAACTCGGTGGGAATGTGAGCAATGAGGAAGGTGTAAAGAGGCTTCAAGGCAATTTAGATAGGTTGAGTGATTGGCAGATATTGGCAAATATATGGCAGATGCAGCATAACGTGGATAAGTGTGAAGTTATCCACTTCAGTAGGAAAAACAGAATGGCAGAGTATTATTTAAATGGCGATAGATTGGGAAACGTAGATGTACAAAGGGACCTGAGTGTCCTTGTACACCAATCACTGAAGTAAGAATGCAGGTGCAGCAAGCTGTTAAGAAAGCAAATGGTACATTGGCCTTCATTTCAAGAGGACTTGAATGCAAGACATTGGTGCACAGGGCATTGATGAGACCACACCTGGAGTACTGTGTGCAGTTTTGCTCTCCTTACCAAAGGAAGGATATACTTGCCATTGAGGTAGTGCAGCGAAGGTTTGCCAGACTGGGATGGCAGAATTGTTGTATGAGGAGAGATTGGGCCAACCAGTCCTGTATTCACTGGAGTTTAGAAGAATGAGAGGGGATCTCATTGAAACATACAAAACTCTGACAGGGATGGACAGACGGAGTGCAGGGATGATGTTTCCTCTGGTTGGGGGTGTCTAGAACAAGGGGACACAGTCTCAGCATACAGGATAGACCATTTAGGACTGAGATGAGGAGAAACTTCTTCACTCAGAGGGTGGTGAACCAATGGAATTCTCTACCACAGAAGGCTGTGGAAGCCAACTCACTGAATATATTTAAGGAGGAAATAGATTTCTGGACTCTAAAGGCATCAAGGGATATGGGGGAGAGCGCAGGGGTACAGCATTGAGATAGAGGATCAGCCATGATCAGATTGAATGGCAGAGCAGGCTCAAAGGGCCGAATGACCTACTTCTGCTCCTATTTTCTACGTTTCTATGTATCAGAGTAGACTCCACACTGCATAAATGTGCAACAAAAAATACAGAAAGGGAGATTTTAGTAATCCTTGCTCCCAGTACAGAGCTGTGGGAACAATTTCAGAAATTGAAGAGCAAAGGGCATGTGTAATTTTTACAGACAGCAAATCATACACTATCAGTATTCCTGATATGTACTCCCAACATGCAAACTCTGTGCCAACAGTCTAGATTCATGGATAACCTCACAGAATCTGACTGTACATTCACCAAAAATAGGTCCATTGCTCAAGGAGTTCACTTTTCCCAACATGGTAGACAATATGTTAAAAGAACAAGAATGGCTTTCAGGGAATAATTTTGTGTCTGAAAAGCATTGTATACACAGAGCAATTTGTGGATTAAGGGAAAGAATCGGTTTTTAACTTCCACATTCTGTGTTGCATTGTGATATTTAATAGAAAAATTGCCCAGCAGTGCACTGTTTTAAGATCCAAAAATAAGTTGACACAACTGAATTATTTATTTCAGAACGTATAAAAAAATACAAAATCAGTAAATCATTTTCTCTTAGCAACATCTGCACCTTCCCATCCTTCCCCCATTAATCCTACTGCATGTGGAGGAGGCATTAGTGCCTGTTGTTGGTCAACAGCAAATCCAAAGCAGCAGGGTTGATTGGAAATGTTCTTCTAGAGATAGGAAAAATGAAGCTGAACAGAACAAGGAACTTATTCTTAGATCAGATTCCTAGGATTCAACCCTGTCAGCTAAGTCTTCATATAATATATTGTGAAAGGTCAGGCAGGATCTTCCTGAAGTTCAGGAGGGATCCACAAAATACTCTTCGATCACTGTGCATACACTGTCCAACCGCACAAACGGTGACTGAAACCTGCATAAATTTAATAAGTTCTGGTGAACTCTCTGCTCTTTTCATCAAGGTACACTAGCAAGTGAACTAGACCCAGTCGCAAGGTTCCACATTTGACAGTCTCTGAATAGAAATAAATGTTGCAGGCCACATGTTATCAGATATCACCTCAAAAAAAAGTCCAATCCTTAATATCGTAGGTAAGAAAGGGGTGACGGCATTTACATCCAATTGCTTAATGGGTTTAGAAACAATAGCATCACTTCCAGCTGTTTTTATTCCTCTAAATACCATCCCAGTAATTAATTACACAGCAGTTTTCTGAAATACTTTTCCATTACATTGTGAATTCTAATTGTAATATTATCCAAGCCCTGAACAGAAAATAAGCAGTCCAATTGGGTTGATTTTCCCTGCCCCATGATGGTAGGCTTTAAGTTGGGGGAGATAGACACACTGCAATGTGCTGAATAATTGTGAATATAACGTGCAGCCTCAGGATTAGATTGGATCTCCTGCATTTACAGCAGATGTGTGCAGGTATTTGTTGCAGACTGTCAAAACAGAGTTTGGTGCATTACAGACTCAGCAACTGCGTCTTCCACCATTGATGGGAGAAGTCTCTTCTTTCTTCAGCTGATAACATTTGTTTCTGAAACAAAAACAGAAAATGCTAGAGACATACAGCACCCATCGAGAAAACAAAAGCCAGTTGATAATTCAGGTTTCAAACCTTCCTCAGAACCAAAAGATATTACAGATGGATAGCAATTAAGAAACAGCCAACGAAAAGAGGATAAAATACTCAGGGGGAAACAGATGTAGAAATTCATTCATGCCTGTGGGTCAGGATGAGCAGAGGGAACAATCTTTGCACCCAAACACATGAATCAATCAATCTTAATCCTCAGGCCCTAAGCTGCCAGTGCCTACAAGTTGAGTCCAGTGGGAGGTGGAGAGTACAAGGTAGGGAACTGGAGGCTAAACCAGCAGCAACATTCAGGGGTACACGAGAGCAGAAAAGAACACTTCTGCGCTTCCTTGTGTCTCCACATAAAGGTAAGTTTAAAATATGTGACTTAACCTTTCTGGTGGCAACTCCAATGGCCCCTTTAAGAACTGCTGGTTAGACCACATGCAGAACCTGTTATGATCCCCGACAATTATTATAATTAGTATTACTGGAGATCCTCCCTCTAGTGCAGGCTAGACAAATCTTCCAGGTTCGTTTTAACTCATAAATTTGGCCTTTCTAATCTGAGCGTGAGCTTTCTGGTGCGGTGAACTATAGAGACTTTTGGCCTCTAGCTGCTCTCTCCCAGACACTGGCAGACTAATCTATCTGTGATATTCAGTGATGTTTTAGGAAAGTCTGGAACCCAATATCACAATGGCTTCCTCTGTACCCATCCCTTCCCAAAACCCATCATGGTAAGGTGAATCATATGAGCCTTGTATCCAGGTAATGTCGATTAGCTGTCCTTGAGAGCCCAGCTCTCTATCTTGGAAGTAAATGGACAATTTAAAGCACAACTATTTACAACCCGACATCCTTAACACTTCTCTGGGAATTTGGGGACTCAGTCTATCCACTGTTAGCACACAGACTGTTGCCATTGTCTCATAGTGTAAACAACCTTACATATGAACATATGAAACAGGAGCAGAAGTAGGTCATTCAGTCCCTTGAGTTTGCTCCGCCATTCAATAAGATCATGGCTGATCTGTTTGTGTTTTGAATTCCACATTCCAATCTGGCCCTGATATCCTTTGATTCCCCTGCCTGACAAGAATCTATCTACCTCCACCTTAAAAATATTCAATGACCTCACCTCCACCACCTTCTGAGACAGAGTTCCAAAGTCACCCAACCCTCAAGATTCTCCTAATTTCTGTCCTAGAAAGGCAAGCCCTAATTTTAAAAGTGCCCCCTAGTTCTGGACTCACCCACAAGAGGAAACATCCTTTCCACATTCTTGTTGAGACCGTCCAGGATCTTATATACTTCAATCAAGTCACCTCTCACTCTTCTAAACCCCACTGGAAACAAGCCCCATCTTTCCAACCTTTCCTGATAAGATTTTCTTCCCTGTAAAATAAGCCAGGCTTGCCTTTAATCTTTATCAGCTCCATCACCCAGAACTCTTGTCAGCAGACTTCAGCACAGGTGACATGACCTCCATTTGATCCTACAATTAAAGGCACAGCTCCAAAACATCATAATCTTATAAACCTCACAATTGTAACCTTAAACCTAAGGACTGAGAAGAGCTTCCACTTGGCACCTCCGAATTTCCCAGAAGGGTCCTGAAAGGGCTGTTAGACCTTTATAAACAAGGGCCTAACACTGGTTTAAGGTGGCTGCCTGGAACATCTGCAAAGCTGCCTTTATCAGCATGGTGGTGTCCAAAAAATCAGATATTCCATGTCAAGCTTGGTCCTTTTGTGCCTGCTCTCTAGCCTGAAGTCAAACCTGAGGATTAATTTCTACCTCAGAATAACCTGTAAAGTATTATGAGCAGCAAAATTAATATATGCAGGAGACAAGAGGGAGATCAAAGGAATACAAGGCATATATAGGAGGGACTGACAGTAAGAGAAGATCTAAAGGAGGATAGGCAGGAGGAATGGGAACCATGAAAACCTGGAAAAGTGAATGAGGCTCTAGAAAATTACAAATTCTAGTGGAAGGAAAAAAACAAGTTTACACCATAGGTGCAGATCATCTCACCATTACAGTGCTCCAAAGAGGGGGATTGCGAACTCCCACTCCTAGCTCCAATCTACTGGCCTCCCAATCCTTCAAATGGCAGGACACTCACTCTACACTGGCAGCACTGACTAACAGCTGTAGACATTAACTATAGGTGCCATTTTTTCTGATAAAGTCAATATTATGGCCAGGGAGCCATGAAAGGCGATGACATGCTGTTCCTTGAGCTTGTATTGAACGTCGCTGAAACAGAATAGAAGACAGATCAAAATGAGAGTGGAGTGGATAACAACAACTTGTATTTATATAGCACTATAACGGAATAAGACATCCAAAGAAGCTTCACAGGAGTGTCATCAAACAGAATTTGGCATCGAGAAGAACTGAGGCAGGGGTGGATGCTAGGGAATTGGAAACAGTAGCTCATGGTTGACTGCATGGATATGTAGACAACGAAATTGGTGAACAACAAGGAGACTGCTGTCACACTTGTGGACAGAAGAGGAGTGATTTTGTCACCACAATGGCTGGAATAATGTAGATTTTGGTTAAGCATTTCCTTCAGGAGAGTGAAGAACAAGTCGTCCAGCTTGTTACAAATTTGCATGGTTATGCGTCCAGCTTTGAAATTACCCCTGCAATCTCAGAATACTTCAGAAAGTAGCTAACTAAGCTAACAAGGGCTGTGCAACAGTTTTTGACCATAAGCAGTACCTACAGTTTATGTTTCCAATATAAATGTCATTGCTCTCACTCATGTTCATAGAATGGATAGCATCACTGAAGGATTATATTTCAGACATGTTCCAAATCAGATATTTCAGTATAGTCTCTCATATTTATACCACTATTTGTACCTTTATGGTCCTTGTCCTATTCTAAAGTTACTAAATGGCCATACTGTTGAATTCCAAGGTGGCACCTTCATTTGACTGAGGATTCAGGTGTACACAATGTTTGCAGGCATTCACGGCAGATGGTCAAACAGGACTTGACAGCAGCTCTGCTGATCCAACTGCATAAGTTTCTGCGTATACATCAACAGTCAATGTTCCCTCTGCATTATCCTTGTACCAGATGGGCTATAAACTCCTCTGATCACTATATTTTTATCGATGGGCAGTTCATGTTTTAATAGGTAGTGAATTTTGTGACGTTATGAGTGGCCTGTTTATTTCAATGTGTGGTACATTCTACATTGCTGTGCAGTCTTCTTAAAGGGAATATTGTTCTCTTCTCACTGGTTCCATTCTCCCTCTCCTCCAAAGTCTCATTCCACCTCTCCTCTCACTGGTCTCATTATAATACTGCTCTCACAGGTCCCATTCTACTTCTCATCTATCCCCTTCTACCTCTACTCTCACATGTCCCACACCTGGACTGATAACTCCCCCTTTCCAACACAAGAGCTCAGGGAAGTAGGTGAAGCGTGAAAAGAGCAAGCAAGCTGCTCACAGCTTGAAAATCTGGGCTTAGATTATGAACAACATTAAAATCCATTCATCCCACCAAACAGTGAAATAAAATCACAATCTGGTCTCTCATCTATTAACCTAGGCAGTTGCAATTAACCTGTGTGTCTCAGGTGTCTTTTGGCCATATTCCATTTATATGACTAATTTGCATCATAAGCCTGCTTGTCAGAAAGCAGATTAGATGCTCATTGAGAATGAATCCATCAATCAACTTCAGCCCAGTGTGTCTTTCTGGCTGTGCTCACTGCCTTTGTGCCTTAGTTTTAGTGGGCCTTTCTGGCCATTCAGCTGTAGGTCCTAGGCCATTGAGAGCTGCTTAATGGAGAGCACTCCTGAGTCTTGCTCTAATCAAGGGCTGGCTACCAGATTTACATGGGCCCCAACATTTTCATCTGGCTCAGCCACTCCTCTTCCCTCACAGGCCGACTGGCTTGAGGAGAATTTTTCCAAGTCTCTACCTCTACCAATGAATCTGGTGCGTTCTGAAGCTGAGTTTCTCCCAGGGCTCTGAAGCCTTGTCCAGCTCTTTACCTTCTACCCTCTTGCTGTGCACTGCTCAATTCCAGATATACCTTCGCCCACACCCCACCCCGCAACCCAATCTTGCTGTCCCTCCGTTCACAGATTCCCCTTCTTCTGCACTTACTACCCCACCAATCACGGATTCTCTTTCTCCCTGCCTTGCTGTTCCTCCAATCACAGTTGCACTTTTTCCTGCTCTCTCACCAGTTGCTCTTGCTTTTGCTGTTGGACTTTAATGTTCAGCCCCCTCAAACTTGCTACTGTGGCAGCCTATTTATTTCAATGCACGATACATTCCAGATAACTGTGTGCATTTGAGGGAACATTATCAGCAGTTCCATATACCGATGAAATTGAAAGCAAGTCTTGGCAGATGAATCTGGGAATCACAGCCAGTCCTTATCAGGCTCAGCTTTAGTGAATTTCTATTCACCTTCATCTCCTGTCCACTTGTATTGAATTTAAAAAAAAACAAGTGGCCGAATATGAGCCTTTATTTTGAGCAGGACATGATCTGCAGGTACTTGTAGCATCATGGACCATAATGTAGAAGTAGCGTGCTGAGGTTCACTCGCTTCAACACAAGACTTGTCTTCAAGGTTAATGGAAGTTCTACAGTTGAGTAAGTTGGTCCCAGGCAACTGAGAATGTAATCAAAATGCTCCCTGACAAAACCAACTCCAATACTTATATCCTTCTTTCCAAAAATCTCTTTGTAAAGTATTAGTAGCCTATGCTGAAGTTCTTCATTTATGCTCCCACAGTATATCTGATAGCCCATTACAACTATCAATTGTTGTAAAGACCCATCTAGTTCACTAATCCCTTTAGGGAAGGGAATCTGCGATCCTTACCTAGTCTGGCCTACATGTGACTCCAGAGCCATAGCAATGTGGTTGACTCTTAACTGTCCTCTGAAATGGCCTAACAAGTCACTCAGTTCAAGGGAAATTAGGAATGGGCAACAAATGGGCCCACATATGATTAAAGAATAAAATAAACTATACCAAAAGACTTCTACAGAAACCCCATCCAATATGGATAATGATAGTAGATGGATATCGTCTCTATTTCCTCACTGAACTACCAGGTGACATGAGAGAATTTTTTTACACAACGAGTGGTTAGGATTTGGAATGCACTGTCTCATAGGTGGAAACTGATTCATTAGGGAATTGGATAAATACTTAAAGAAAAATAAATTGTAGGAGTTTGGGGGAAGAGCATAGCGGGTCTGATAGGATTGCTCTTCAAAAGAACTTGTGCCTTTGCATTTGTTTTGTATCTGTCTTTTTGCATTTGTCTTTACCAAAAGGCAAATGCTGCCCAGGTCATAGTGACAGAGGAGGAAACTCAGTCTCTCGAAGGGTTCAAAATTGATACGGTGGTGGTATTGGATAAGCTGTTGGTACTTAAAGTTGATAAGGCACCAGGATCGGATGAATATTGAAGGAAATGAGTGTGGAAATTGCACTGGCAATAATCTTTCAATGTTCTCTGGATTCAGGGGACTGGAAAATTGCAAACATTATGCCCTCGTTCAAAAAAGGTTGTAAGGATCTGCTCTGCAATTACAGACCAGTCAGTTTAACTTCGGTGGTGGGGAAACTTCTAGAAACAATTATTCAGGGTAGAATTAATAGTCACATGGAAAAACGTGGATTGATTCGGAAGAGTCAGCATGGATTTGTTAAAGGAAAATCGTGTCCAACTAACTTGGAGTTTTTTGAAGAGGTAACAGAGATGGTTGATGAGGGCAAGGCCTTGATGTGGTGTATATGGGCTTCCAAAAGGCGTTCAATACAGTGCCACACAACAGACTTGTGAGCAAAGTTACAGGTCATGGAATAAAAGGGACAGTAGCAACGTGGATACAAAATTGGCTAAGGGATAGGAAACAGACGGTAATGATTAATGGGTATTTTTCGGGCTGGAAGAAGGTTTATAGTGGAGCTCCCCAGTGATCGGTATTGGGACCCTTGCTTTTTCTGATATATATAAATGATCTAGATCTTGGTGTAGGGGACAATTTTAAAGTTAGCGGATGACACAAAACTTGGGAGAATTGTAAACTGTGAGGAGGACAGTGTAGAACTTCAAAAGGACACTGACACATTGGTGGAGTGGGCAGTTGGGTGGCAGATGAAGTTCAATGCAGAGAAGTGTCAGGTGATACACTTGGGTACAAAGAACATGGCGAGACAGTATAAAATAAAGGATACTATTCTAAAGGGTGTGCAGGGGCAGATAGACCTGGGTGTATATGTACACAAGTCATTAAAGGCAGCAGGACAGATAGAGAGAGCTGTTACTAAAGCATACAGTATTTTAGGCTTCATTAATAGGGGCATAGAGTACAAGAGCAGGGAGATTATGATGAGCTTATATAAGACACTGGTTAGATCTCAGCTGGAGTATTGTGTACAGCTCTGGGCACCACACTATAAGAAGGATGTGAATGCATTGGAGAGAGTGCAGAAGAGGTTCACGAGAATGGTTCTAGGGATGAGACACGTCAGTTATGAGGAAAGATTGGAGAAGTTGGGACTGTTTTCCTTGAAGAGGAGAAGGCTAAGAGGAGACTTGATAGAAGTTCTCAAAAGCATGAGGGGTCTGAACAGAGTAGACAGGGAGAAACTGTTCCTGCTCATAAATGGATCGAGAACAAGAGGGCACAGTTTTGAAATGTTTTCCAAAAGAAGCAAATGGGAGTTGAGAAAAAACTTTTTCACACAGCGAGTGGTTAGGGTTTGGAATGCACTGCCTGGAAATCTGGTGGGGGCAGGTTCAAATGAAGCATTCAAGAGGGCATTGGATGACTATTTAAATAGAAACAATGTGCAAGGTTAATGGGGAAAAGGCAGGAGATTGGCACTAAGTTAAAATGCTCAGAGAGCCGGTGCAGACGGGATAGGCCGAATGGCCTCCTCCTACACCATAACAATTGTGGTTCTCAACTTTATAGGCCAAATGATACAATAACCTCAGCCTTCTCCCTGACATGGGCAACAAAACACAATCAGAAGATAAAAGAAAAATACTGCGGATGCATTTTCTGTTTTTATTACAATCAGAAGTTGTGTCAACAGCACAGACCCTAACTAAGAAAAAGGTTTTCCAATCTCAGCCTGCATTTCCTCTTTCTAAAGTGTGGCAATCTATATTGTCAAGGCTTTCAGGCTCACACTTCAGTGTGAGTAACTCAAGTGTATTTATACCATTTACTGCTACATCTAGACACATTACTTTTCAGGGCAAATCCAAACAATCTGAATCACCTTATGGCCTAGCTGTGAAGAGACAGTGCTGATGATGTTCCCATTCTCATTTGTTGATTGTTGTCCATTAGCTGAAATAGATGGAATTTGATCAGCAGTTTTGTATCAACTTTGCCAGAACTATAAAAAAGCAGAGACTTTCATTTTGGCCCTTGGTGATTTCTCAGTTCATGTAAGGTGTTTGGTATTTTCTGCTGAACATTTTGGTCTTCAGCCATGTCCATCAGAGGCAATGAGAATGTTCCTTTTTTACGGTCCAGGACTTTGGAACAGGAGTAGGCCCATTCAACACTTTGAACCTTCTCCACCATTCAATAAGATCACAGCAGATCTGGTTCTGGTCTCAATTCCACTTTGCCGTTTGCCCCCTTGACTTCCTTGTCTATCAAAAATCTGTCTAACCCTGCCGTGAATAAATTCAATGACCCAGCTTCCACTGCTTCCTAGGGAAGAGAATTCCACATACTAACAAGTTTGAGAGAAAAAAATTCTCATCTCCATCTTAAACCGTAGACCTCTTATTCTTAAAATGTGTCCCCTGGTTTTAGTCTCTCCCACAAGTGGAAGCATCCTCCCGGTGTCTACCCTATCAAATCCCCTCAGAATCTTCTATGTTTCAATAAGGTCGCCTCTCATTCTTCTAAGTAGGTCCAAACTGTTCAACCTTTCTTCATAAGATAAGCCCCTCATCCATTAATGAATGAATTGAATGAACCTTCTCTGGAATGCTTCTAATGCAATTATATACATGTTTTAAATAAGGAGACCAAAATTTTGCACAGTATTCCAGATGTGGTCTCACCAAGGCCCTGTACAGCTGCAGTAAAACTTCTCAACTTTTATATTCCATTCTCCTTGCAATAAACAACACCATTCCATTTGCCTTCCTAATCACTTGCTGCACTTGCATACTAACTTGTTGTGATTCATGTACCAGGATACCCAGAGCTCTCTGTACCACTGGATTCTGCAATTGCACTTCACTTAAATAGTATACTGCTTTTCTATTCTTCCTGTCAACGTGGACAAGTTCATATTTTCCCATATTATACTCTATCTGCCAATTTTTCACCCACTCACATAACCTATCTATATACCATTGCAGATTCTTTACCTCCTCTTGACAACTTACTGTCCTACCTATCTTGGTGTAATCGGCAAATTTAGCTACTTTACATTTTGTCCCTTCATCCAAATCATTGATGTGGATTGTAAATAGTTGAGGCCCCAGCACTGATCCCTGTGACACTCCATTTGTTACAGCTTGCCAACCCAAAAAAGACCCATCTATCCCTTCTCTCTGCTTCTTGTTGGCTAACCAATCCTTTATCCATGCTCATATGTTACCCCCTACACCATATAATCTTATCTTGTGTAGTAATCTTTGATGTGGCTCTTTATCAAATGCCTTTTGGAAATCCAAGTACACCTCATCCACAGATTCCCCTTTATCCATCTTGCTTGTTACTTCCTCAAAAAATTCTAATAAATTAGATAAACATGATTTCCCTTTCACAAACCCATATTGGCTCTGCCTGATCAAATTATGACTTTATAAGTATCCTGCTATAACCTCCTTAATAATGGAGTGTAGCAATTTCCCAATGACAGATGTTGGGCTAACTAATCTGTAGTTTCCTGCCTTCTGTCTCCCTCCTTTATTGGATAAAGGCGTTACATTAGCTAGTTTCCAATCCACTGGGACTCTTCCAGAATCTAAGGAATTTTGGAAGATTGTAATCAATGCAACTACTATCTCTGCAGCCACTTCTTTTAAAACCCTAGGGTGCAGGCCATCTGGTCCTGGAGACTTGTCAGCCTTTAGGTCTAATAGTTTTCCCAGCACCTTTTCCCTAGTGATGGTGATTGCTTTAAGTTCCCCTTTCCCATTCACCTATTGATTTTCAAGTATCTTTGGGAAGTTTTCTAAGTCCTCTACAGTGAAGACAGATACAAAATACCTGTTCAACATCTCTGCTATTTCCTTGTTTTCCATTATCAATTCCCCAGACTCTCTCTCTTGAGGACCAACACTAACTTTAGTTACTCGTTTCCTATTTAAATACTTGTAGAAACTCTTACTATCTGCTTTTATATTACTAGTTAGCTTTCACTCATATTCATCATTATTTTTTAGTCATTCTTTGCTGGTTCTTAAAATGCAACCAATCTTTTGACCTACCACTAATTGTTGCAGATTTGTACAATGTTTTTTTTAATTTGATACTATCCTTCACTGCCTTTCAGCCATGGATGATGCATCCTTCTAAAAAAGTCTTTCTTTCTCACTGGGATAAATCTTTGCTGAGAGTTATTAAATATCTCCTTAAAAGTCTGCCACTACATCTCTGCTGTTCTACCTTTTAACACAGTTTCCCAATTCACTTTAGCTAGATCCGCTTTCATATTCTTATAGTTACTTTTATTCAAGTTTAAAACACTAGTCTTAGACTCCCCTTCAAAATGAACATAAAATTCTATCATGATATGATAGCTGTCACCTAGAGGTTCCTTTACTATGAGGTTATTGATTAATCCTATCTCATTGCTCACTGGCTGGCTCTAGAACATACCGCTCTATGAAACTATCCCGAATATACTTTTGAACCCGCAATCAAAAGTATCGCTACTTTTGCCAATCTGATTCGCCCAACCTACGTGTAGATTAAAGTCGCCCATGATTATTTCTTATACGCCCAAGTAATTTCTACCTGCATACTCTGTCCTACCGTGTAACTACTGTTAGGGGGCCTATAAACTACTCCCACAAGTGACCTCTTACCGTTACTATTTCTTATCTCTACCCAATCTGATTTTACATCATACTCTTTTGAGCCAAGGTTATCTCTCACTACTGCATTAATGACATCTTAATTAACAGAGTTACCCACCACCTTTCCCCAGCTTCCTATCTTTTGGAACTGTCAAATGTCTCGTTAATGGCTATCAGTTCATTCATTTTGTTACAAATGCACACGCATTCAAATACAGAGCCTTTAACTCTGTCTTTTCACCATTTTTGCACTCTCTGGCCTTATCTGCTGGTGCACTCTTAAGTTTGTATTATGTCCCTTCCTGCCACACTCTGGTTACCATTACCCAAATTGCTACTCTGCTTTATTACCTTGTTGTTTCCCTTTGATTTACTACATCTCCTCTTGCAAGATCCTTTCCCCCCACTATTTAGCTTAAAGCCCTCTCTACCACCCTAGTTATATGACTCAACAGAAGACTGGCCCCAGCATGTTTCAGTTGAAGACCATCCCAACGGTATAGCTCCCACTTTCCCCAGTACTGCTGCCAGTGCCCCATGAATTGAAATACATTTCTCCCACACTAGTCTTGAAGCCACACATTCACCTCTCTAATCTTATTTACCCTCGCCAATTTATTCGTGGCTCAGGTAATAATCCAGAGATTATTACCTTTGAGGTTCTGCTTTTTGATTTGGCCTCTAGTTGCTCATAAGTCCTAGGCAGAACCTCTTTCCTAGTACTATCTATGTCATTGGTACCAACGTGGACCACAACAACTGGATCCTTCCTCTCCCACTGAAAGTTCCTCTCTGAAACTGAGCAGATGTCCCGAACCCTGGCACTAGGCAGGCAACACAGCTATCTGGACTCACGCCCTTGTCTGCAGAGGACTGTGTCTATTCCTCTGACTACACTGTCCCCCTACTACCACTATCCCCATTAACTCCCCCCACTTGAATAGCTTCGGTGCCATGGTCAGTTTGCTCATCCACCTTGCAGCTCTTGCTTTCATACTTACAGGCTGCAAGAACCTCGAACTTGTTGGACAATTGCAAGGGCTGAAACTTCTCCACATCTAACTTCCGAAACCTCATACCTGTCTCACTCACAGTCACATCCTCCTCTCCCTGACCACTGACCAAATCAGAAAGCCATATCCTAAGGCCTGTGGCCATTTCCTGGTACAAAGCGTCCAGGTAACTTTCCCCCTCCCTAATGCATCATAGTGTTTGAAGCTCTGTCTCCAGCTCAAGGACTCTGAGCCGAAGCTCCTCAAGCTACAGACACTTACTGCAGACATGTTTGCCCTGGATCACAATGGTGTCCAGGGGCTTCCACATTCTGCAGTCGCAACACATCACCTGTCCAGCCATTATTATGTGTTAATTAATTTATTTTCTAAATTAATTTATAATTAAGACACCCTACTACTCCCAATAACCTTTACTATTACTAGTAAATTTTATTACTACAATTAAAACCTTACAATTACTAATAAACTTCACAAATTTTCAAAGAAAACAAGCAAAATACTCTCCAACCAATCACTTAACTACTTTGATTGTTTTCAGAACCTTGCGTGCAGTTTGGTTTCAAAGGACATATATCCATTGTCTTCTGATGCAGATTATTGCTCTGAAACACAAACTGTGAACATTTGAATCTTGTAGTGATTGTGGGTAAGACTTTTCCGACTGCTTTTAGGGATCATGTGACTACTGATGAATCAGCCCTAAGCATGGGTAATCTTAGGGGCAGAACTTTCTAGTCTTGGACCTGGTTCAAGCATGTAGTTTCTACAAGAGCTCTGTAAATAAAGTTATCTGTTTTAAGTAACAAACCTGTCCAATACACCAAGTTTATTACAATTGGCAACAAGGATAAATAGCTCCGACGCAGCACCTCACCTTCGTTAATGTGAGTGCATCAATTCTTAAGGAAAGAAAGAAATGTATACTCACCAGTCATGCTACTTCAGCAGAATCAACCCTTATGACTCATCTATGGAAGGCTGGAGCCAGTACATAGAGCACCTAAGTTTTTATTTTGTGGCGAATGAAGTAACAGCGGAGGGGAAGCAGAAAGCAATTCCTTAAGTGTCTGCGGGGGCAAGACACATAACCTCATCCATAGTCTGAAGGCGCCGAACGCACCCAATTCTAAATCTTTTAATGGGCTGGTAGACCTAGTGAAGACACATTTTCAGCAGAAGCCATCAGTAATTATGCAGAGAGTAAGGGCCCTGGGTGTGTCAATCGCAACTTATATTGCAAAGTTAAGACAGTTGACTGAGAACTGCAACATCTGAGCTACACTCAATAACGTTGCAAGATCGTTTGGTTTGTGGTGTACATGGCGACGTCATTCAGTGCTATTTACTTGCAGAAGTTAACATTATTTGAAGTTCGCCATGGAAATAACGCTAGCACTGGAGAGTGCTGAGAGGGACTCGCAGGCTTTGCAGAGTGTACAACATGGTGCCGCTCTTCAGTTGGGGCAGGAACCTACTGCTGGGCGTGGCGCAAAAACCAGAGAGACAGCCATAAAGCTGGAAACAGTCTCGGCTACTCGAAAAATAAAAAGGCATGGTGGAAGCATCTCAGCAGCAATTCAGAAATTAATATTACAGATGTGGGAGTAACCATCCACCGGAAACCTGAAGATTTGAGGAGGCAGAATGCCACTACTGTCACAAAAAAAGGACATGTTATAAAGCAATGCAGTGCGAAATCAAGACAACCAAACAGACAGCAGACCGGGATGACTGAAATGCACAATATAACTGAACCAGAAGCTGCTGATATTGATATCTATTCCCTATACAATGTCAAAGCAGTAAAAACTGAACCAATCACCATCACCCTTCAAGGGAATGGGAAGTCTCTAGTCATGGAGGGAGACACAGGAGCATCGACCAGTGGTGGGAGAACACACACTTAAATATCTAAGTAAAGGTACCCAGCTACTGAATCTGGAGCAAACCACAGCTCAGCTGAAGACATATACTGGAGAGTCAATACAGGTAAAGAGCACTGCCACTGCACCTGTGTCCTATGGGCAACAGACAGCCCAGCTTCCAATGATCATTGTAGCAGGTGAATGACCTAGTCTTCTGGGCCGCGACTGGTTACAAAAAATTAAGCTCAACTGGTCTTGAAGATCAGAGTGGTCGTCTATGTGTGGAGCCTCACGAGATGGGGGAGATCTTAAACAGTTTTTTTGCATCAGTATTTACTCAGGAAACTGGCATAGTGTATAAGGAAGGAAGGGAAACAAGCAGTAGTGTCATGGAACATATAGAGATTAAAGAGGAGGAGGTGCTTGCTGCCTTACAGCGAATAAAGGTAGATAAATCCCCTGGGCCTGACATGATATTCCCTTGGACCTTGAGGGAGACTAGTGTAGAAATTGCAGGGGCCCTGGCAGAAATATTTAAAATGTCCTTAGCCACGGGTGAGGTGCCAGAGGATTGGAGGATAGCTCATGTTGTTCCGTTGTTTAAAAAAGGCTCCAAAAGTAAACCAGGTAATTACAGGCCAGTGAGCCTGACGTCAGTAGTAGGTAAATTATTGGAAGGTGTTCTGAGAGATCGGATATATAATTATTTGGACAGCCAAGGGCTGATTAAGGATAGTCAGCGTGGCTTTGTGCGTGGTAGGTCGTGTTTAACGAACCTTGTAGAGTTTTTCGAGGAGGTTACCAAGAAAGTAGATGAAGGAAAGGCTGTGGATGTTGTCTACATGGACTTTAGTAAGGTCTTTGACAAGGTCCCACATGGGAGGTTAGTTCAGAAGGTTCAGACACTTGGTATCCATGGAGAGGTTGTAAACTGGATTCGAAATTGGCTGTGTGGGAGAAGACAGAGTGGTAGTGGATGATTGCTTCTCAGACTGGAAGTCTGTGACTAGTGGTGTGCCTCAGGGATCTGTGCTGGGATCATTGTTGTTTGTTGTCTATATCAATGATTTGGATGATAATGTGGTGAATTGGATCAGCAAGTTTGCTGATGACACTAAGATTGGAGGTGTTGTGGACAGCGAGGAAGGCTTTCAAAGCTTGCAGAGAGATCCGGACCAACTGGAAAAATGGGCCAGAAAATGGCAGATGGAATTTAATGCGGAAAAGTGTGAGGTGTTACATTTTGGAAGGTCAAACCAAGGTAGGACATACACAGTAAATGGTAGGGCACTGAGGAGTGCGGAGGAACAAAGGGGTCTGGGAGTTCAGATACATAATTCCCTGAAAGTGGCGTCACAGGTAGACAAGGTTGTGAAGAAAGCTTTTGGCATACTGGCCTTCATAAATCAAAGTATTGAGTATAGGAGTTGGGATGTTATGGTGAGGTTAACTTTGGAGTATTGTGTGCAGTTTTGGTCGCCTAACTACAGGAAGGATATCAGTAAGATTGAGAGAGTGCAGAGATTTATTAGGATGTTGCCGGATCTTAAGGAGTTGAGTTACATGGAAAGATTAAACAGGTTAGGACTTTATTCCTTGGAGCATAGAAGAATGAGGGGAGATTTGATAGAAGTTTACAAAATTATGAAGGGTATAGACAGAGTAAATGCGAGTCGGCTCTTTCCACTTAGATTAGGAGAGATAAACACGAGAGGACATGGCTTTAGGGTGAAAGGGGAAAGGTTTAGGGGGAACTTCTTCACTCAGAGAGTGGTGAGAGTGTGGAACGAGCTACCATCTGACATGGTAAATACAGGCTCACTCTTAAGTTTTAAGAATAAATTGGATAGATACATGGATGGGAGAGGTCTGGAGGGTTATGGACTAGGTGCAGGTCAATGGGACTAGCGGAATAATATTTCGGCACAGACTAGAAGGGCCGAATGGCATGTTTTCTGTGCTGTAGTGTTCTATGGTCAGAAGTCTTTCAAGTGAGAACAGGAGGAACTGTTAAGGAAGTATGGCAGCATATTTCATGACAAATTGGGAAAGATAAAAGGCCTACAAGCAAAAATATATGTAGATTTGGAGGTGACACCCCGGTTCCTTAAGGCCAGGTGCCTTAAAGGAGAAGGTGGATGCAGAATTGTGCCGCTTAGAGAAGCTAGGCATCATACAGCCAGTCCAATTTTCAGAATGGGCAGCGCCCATCGACTCTGTGATGAAACCAGATCAAATTATTCACATTTGCGGAAACTACAAAATTAACTGTGAACAAGGCTACGAAATTAGATAAATATTCTATCCTGAGGATTGAAGATCTGTACGCTAAGCTAGCTAGAGGAAAATCCTACATCAAACTGGACATAAGCTATGCATACCAACAGCTAGAGCTGGACAGCACATCTAGAGGGTATATAACAATCAACACGCACAAGGGCCGGTACCAATTTACACACCTATCCTTTGGTGTATCTGCCTGTGCAATCTTCCAAAAGACCATGGAAAGCCTAATGCAAGGATTTCCCCAAGTAGTACTGTACCTAGATGACATCCTGATCACAGGATCAATGGTAGCTGAACATTTGGCCAACCTAGAAGAGGTTTTAAGGAGATTTTTGGAAGCTGGTGTACAATTGAAAAAAGAGAAGTGTACTTTCCAAGCAACTGAAATCTTACTTGGGTCATCGAATGGATGCCCAGGGGTTGGCATCCAGTAGAGGAGAAAATCAGGGCAATCCTCTCCTACCAGTGTCACTGAACTCAAAGTCTTTTCTATGCATGAGAAATTATAATGGTCGCTTGTTGCCAAACTTGTCAACAGTGTTAGCCCCTTTACACTTATTATTGAAGAAGAACCATCGGTGGTCATGGAAGGCATAACAAGAAGAAGTCTTCATAAAAGTAAAGGAGCTATTACACCCATCGGGCGGGACTTTACACTGGTGGGATATTATGATCCCGCTTATATCAATGGACTTCTGTGTGGATTGCCACATTTTACGGCCCCGCCCCCCGCTGCAATGGGGCTGTAAAATTCCGCCCATCATATCTACTTGTACATTATGACCCATCAAAAGAATTATTAACCTGTGATGCATGTCCCTACGGTGTGGGAGCAGTGTTGTCACAGGATAGAAGATGGTTCGAAAAGGCTCCAGAACCCTGACTGCAGCCGAGAAGGGTTATTCTTGGACTCTTCACCGGCCTGTGCGAAGCAAATAAGGAACTGGACAACCAGGGATCCAATTTTATCAGAAGTCTGAGACCAGGTATTGCAAGGATGGTCGAATGCACCAGTCTTTGAAGAGATAAGACCATTTCATGTCCGTAAAACTGAGTTAAGTTGTCAAGATGGAACATTGTTGTGGGGATCAAGGCTCATCGACCCTTCACAAGGAAGGGAACCACACTGGACAGAGCTTCACAGTGCGCATCCAGGCATTTCAAAGATGAAGATGCTTGCATGAAGCTGTGTCTGGTGGCCAGGTACAGAGTGTGATATAGAAAAAATGGTTAAGCACTGTCTCCCGTGCCAACAACAACAGAAGTTGCCCATTTCAGCTCCACTGCATCCGTGGGGAGTAGCCTGGTTGACCCTGGGTTAGGCTACATTTAGATTATGTAGATTCATTTTTAGGTACCATGTTTTTATTGATCATCAGTGCGCATTCTAAGTGGATGGATGTGTAAGAAGTTAGATCACCGACATTGTGTGCAAATATTGAAAAGCTGCATCAATGTTTTAGTATACATGGCCTACCAGAAGTCATTGTTTTGGATAATGGACGGAATTCTAGAGATTCATAAGTTTAAATGGAATTAAACATATTAAAACAGCACCATATCATCCCTCATCCAATGGGTTAGCAGAAAGAGCAGTGCAAACTTTCAAATTAGGAATGAAGTTATCCGAAGGAACCTTAGAAACTCGAATTTCACGTTTTCTTCTCAATTATCGTACGACTCCTCATGCAACTATGAGCTCAACACTGTCTGAATTACTGATGAAACGCCGCCTTCGTACAAGGTTAACTCTTGTGTTTCCAAACTTAGAGGGGAAGGTGGAGAAGAACCAGAGTAGTCAGAATTTGAATCATGATATTCATAGCAAAGCTTGAAGATTTACTGTGGGAGATACAGTTTTCATGCTAAATTTTGGAAACAGGCCTAGCTGGGTTCCTGGTATAATTGTCTCTGAAAATGGACCTTTATCATACCAAGTGGAAATGGAAGACCAGATTGTTCGAAAACATGTTGATCATCTAAGGAGTTAGGGAGACACTCCCAACACCCAGTTATTCCGCCTGTAAGTGATGTCTAACCTTTAATCCCTGAGGTGACAGGTAGACCTAAAATAGACATACCTGATGTCTCCGTTGAATTAACTAACTGTGAACTGCTATTGTCTAAGGATGTCCCTGATGCTGCAGTTCCTGATAATGTTGATTCAGTGGGAGAATCTCAAATCGTAGAGCTACGTCACTCTAACTGAATTAGAAAACCATCTCAGAGACTTAATCTTTAATCACATGACCTGTGTGTGTGTATATATTTTATATATATGTATGTTGTGGATTAAGATATTCTTGTAAATAAGAAGTGTAAAAAAATTAAAGGGGGAGGAATGTAGTGATTGTGGGTAAAACCTTTCCTACTGCTTTTAGGTGTCATGTGATTGTACTGACGAATCAGCCCTAAATGAGGAAATCTTAGGGACAGAGCTTTCTTGTCGTGGACCTGGTTCAAGCATGTAGCTTCTACAAGAGCTCTGCAAATAAAGTTCTCTGTTTCAAGAAAGAAACCTGTCTGGTACACCAAGTTTATTGCAAATCTTTTAGAAATATTTCTGCCTTGTTTGTTTTTCACTGTAATTTCAATTATTCTTTCATCTCCTTAAATTCTGTGATTAATGGTCAATTTTTATTTTGTTTTTTCCCCAGAGTCTAAGATCCTATTAGCTATGGTGGTATGACTCTCCTTTAGTTACTTTCCCCTGATGTTTAACACAATTGCTTGCCATAGTTTTTCGTTCAGTTTTCAAACAATCCGGTCTTCCACTTCCACTTGGTATGACAAAGATCCATTTTCAGAAACAATTATACCAGGAACCCAACTAGGTCTGTTTCTAAAATTTTGCATGAAAACTGTATCTCCCACAGTAAATTTTCGAGCTTTGCTATGAATATCATGATTCAATTTCTGACTACTCTGGTTCTTCTCCACCTTCCTCTCTAATCTTCACAGATTTCGATGAATCTGAAGAACACTGACAAACAAAAAATTGTTCACCTTTAAACTTCAGCATTTTTTTCTCTTTGCCTCTGTTGATATGGTTCAGTGCGAAATCATATGACATAACCTCAGCAGGTATATAGTCCTTGGATAGTGGGCCAGGTGGATACTGCCAGCTCCTCAAGGGTAGGTGGAATAAACATCCACATGAGACACATCAAATAGGGACCTTGGCAGACAAATCGCATTGTACATCTGCTTCTTACTAATGAAGACGCCATAATGCTACAAGCTTTCCAAATACTCAAACAAAATGTGCAGAAAATGATATAGTAGTCTGTGTATTACTACTAAAATTTCTCTGAAATTAAATTCCCAAGAATCCTCGTTGTGGATAGTGCTGCTAATGCTGTAGACATTTCAGTGACAGGTCATTGTAATATGCATTGGCACAACTCATGAGCTTAACACACTGGCAATGGGAAGGAGTAAGGAAGCATGTTTTAAAAGCCTTTATTTTTTTCTTTAAAGCTGTGGATGGCAGTATTTATTGGCCATCCTGAGTTTCTCCTAAGGCTTTCAAGAGTCAATCATGCTAGTAACACCTAATTCAAACTAGGCAGCTCCACTTCAGTGAAGGGATTTATTGAAGCAGTTGGGTTTTTACATTAATCCAGTAATTTGTATGCTTATTTTCTGATGCAAGCCAACAAACATCCAGATTTATCAATTCCACAACTTTTCATGGCGGAATGCCATGAGCTATTGTTATAGTACAGTACTGTACCAAGATACTGTACTTTTAAAAAGCCTGCAGCAACTTACAGTGGCAACAGATTCGTGAAGGCACTATAGATAAATGATGTGTGTTTCCTCATCCAGCTTCTAACAGAATGTCAACTGCAGTGATTTCTTACGAAAGGATTCAGTGTTTTCTTATGACTTCATAAATACTTCTACTTCATGCTCTGGTGGTTTCCAAGGATGACCCCAGGAAAGTTACTTAATTCTTTTAAAATAGTTCTCTTGCCAAAAGGAGAGTGGGCACTGGGAGCACAAACAGAAAATTTCCACGGTGGGGCTCACCATCATTCCCACCCCGACTGCCCGAGCTCCAGCTATTTCCCTAGTCTCCCTGAATTCAAAGATCATCAGTATCCTCCATGGAAATCCTGGCTCAGCTACCTCCAAAGCCTCTCCAAACTACAGTAGCTTCCTCGGTATCCTTGAATCAGGAACTTTCAACAATTTTCCTACCCTCAGCAATCTTGTCAAACTGTTTGGCTCTGTGACCTCCCCAAAACTCTTGTTCTCAGTGACCTTACCAGCCTCTCGAATCATGAGAGCTCTTATCATCCTTCCTGACAATGTGACCTCTTCAGACTTATCAACTCTCCCCAGACCTCCTGACTCTCAGTGATTCCCTCAATCTTCCTGATTCTTAGCAACTTCTCTGGACTCCCCAGCTCTCACCTATCTACATAATCTCCCTGAGAAAGTGTCTGCCTCCCCAATATAGCGGCCTCCATGGGCTCTCAGCCCTTAACGGCTTACAAAGAGGATACCAAAACTGAGAAGCTGAGGAAAGAATGAATAGGCTGGAACTCCCTTCTCTGGAAAAGAGGAGGCTTAGGGGAGCCCTATTGGAGATCTTTATTATGAAAGAGTTTCTTAGGGTATATGTAGAGATGATGGCTGGGATTTTATAGCTCTTTGGGGGCATGATGGCGGGCATAAAATCAGGTGCAATGGCAGTGGCTCAAGGCAGGATTGTCCCAGATTTGCACTAAGTGCAGCAGCAGGCGAGAAAAAGGACATTTTACCTGCTGGCCACAACGGCGGCTTTTCATGCTGTATCATCCCATACCTGCCTCATTAATTATGTACTCCTGGGAAACACACTGGGTCACTGGTGGGGCATCCTCTGATTCGCCCGCCCCATAGTCACCTCAGGTCTTCAGTAATCCAGGTGCCATATTTAAAGGCAACCCCTGCACAGAACTAGCACTCAAGGGATAGGAAGCTGCTGGGAACTGATGAATGCCAAAGGGAGGAAACATGCTGCCCCAGATTTAGCGGCACCTCCATCAACGCCTGCTGGAGGCAGTGGAGGCCCACCATGAAGTCCTGTACCCCTGCTCTGGGCGGAGACCAGCAAGCAAGGTCACCAATCCAGCATGGGAGTTGGAGGCAGCGGTGGTCAGTGCCAACACCCAGCAAAAGAGGACAGCCATCCAGTGCAAAAGGATGAATGGTCTCATCCGTTCTGCCAGGGAAAGTCACTCTTCTCAGCACTCTCAACTCACACACTCTCAAACCCATCACACATCCCCAGGGATCTCACACCTCAAGGGGCAACACCACTAACTCTCACATACAACCTCACATCTCCATCAAGCTCATATCTTCTGGAGCTCGTGTCCTCATCTGGTCCATGGTTCTGCTCACCACACAAACATTCCACGCATTGCCATGTGTTCTGTTCACACTCTCTCCATCAGTTTTCACGCAGGAGAAGCCTGCTCACATCAGCAGGGAGAGGTCCCAGACCAGGGGTTGGGTGGCCCACATTAGGCCCCTCATTCACTTTAAGGAGCATGCCATCACGCTGACTGGTGAGGACATGGGCTGTGCCTTTGGCAACGGCGAGGTTGGTGACGAACACCCGCGTAAGGATCCTGCACCACATCATCCCTCTCTCAACACAACTGTGAGTGCCCTCTCTCCTGCTTTTGACTCTGCTGTCATGCACTAATTATCTCTACTTTGGTTCACAGAGAATTCTGCCAAGCGACCAACACCCTCAGCCAGCCAGTCCCTCAGCTTCATCCAGGTCTGCACCTCCAAAGAAGAGGACACCTCCTCCATTGCAGAGCTGGAAATAAGCAGCCTGGAAGACCTGTCACAGTATTTATCCACACCCCCCACCAATGCAGAGACACACAACTCGGTGGGATCTGGACCCAGAGCAGGCTCAGGTTCACAATCTGGTGGTCACTGCATGGACACGTGGACACAGCAGGAGGAGACAGGTTCAGCCAAGCTCCCTGGCACTCGGAGGGCTGCTGGGGAAGAGGGATCTGTGAGGTCTGAGTCAGGTGATGAGTTTCTCGATATCAACTGATCGTGGAGAGTCAGCAGAAGGCAGGGAAACATCACGCAAAGCTGTTGGAAGCCTTCAACAGAGTGGCACGCGAGTTGGAGGAGTGTGTCTGCCTGCTCTCTGATGAAGTGGTGCCTACATATGCACTTATGGAGGTCTCCATGGGAAGGATGATGGACGCCAGGGAGACCCTGGTCCAGCAGAACGCGGAGATGTGCGCAGACCTGCACTCCATTGCGGTAGCCATGGGTGAGTTCCTGCAATGGCAACGCGAGGGGGAAATGGGGCACCTCGAGTTCCCTCCAGGTGTTCCCTCCCCTCAAGGAGTCAGGCCGGGCCCTTGAGCAGCAGCTGGACACCCCTGGGCCATCCACTCAGGAATCTGAGCCTATTCTCTCCCTTCGAGTCCCCTTTGCCCGTCCCCCTCGTCACCACAGAGGGAGAAACTGGCCTACGGAACAGCCAAAGCAAGCCGGGGCCCTCAGGGCCTCGGCTCTCCAGAGGACCCACACCGAAGTCATCAGATGCAACAGGGCCAACCATTGCACAGGATGTCTCCACCCCTGCTGCAGATGTCAGGGCAGCACCTAGAAGAAGTGGTAGGCTTAGAAAAGTTAATTTCTGATCGCAAGTGGTTGCACAGGTGAATGTATTTTGTCACTTGCCTGCAGGGTTTCTCTTTCAGTTGTCCATCTAAGCAGACCTGCATCTCCGCCCACCCACTGATCACACTCCCATGCAGCACCTGTGCTCACCCTTTGTCTCTTACCCCATCACTGTTGACCCCCACCCCGGCATCACATTCCACCTCCCCAGCATCAGCTACCAACCAGAACCTTTCTCTTTCCAGGATATCCAGATGAACCTTCCCGAGAACACTGCCCCTATCCACACTGATCTCCCCGGCCTCCTCCTTCCCTCCCGCAGGGTCCGTGTTTGCCTCCGAGTCCCCACCAACCACCCTCGCCATCCCTTCTACCACCACGGTCACATCCTCACCCTCCCACCCCACCGGCTCACTCTGCCCTCTCTCATACTCACCATTCTCTCCTACCGTGCCCACCCTCATTTCCCTCACAAGGAGGCAGCCATTGACTCCACAGATCCCTCTCCTACATGTTCACCTGGCTATCCCCTCCCCTTAGTCCTTCCTCTACTCTTATCCCTTCCTCCACCTGGAATCCTTCCCCCATTCTGAACTCCTTCCACCTCTGAAGTCCTTCCCTCCCTCAGAACTCCTTCTCTTACACCTACCTCCTCAGTTGCCGCATTCTTCCCCGTTACACCCTCTTCCCCCTGTACTCCCTCCCCCCCCACCCTCCGTACACCTTCCTCTGCCAGTCAAACCTAGACTTTCCTCTCCACCTCCTGGACAATCATCCGTAGCACACCATGGCCAAGACATGGATGTCCTGAAGCAGATCCAGACATCAACACTGATCTTCAACCATTTATGACCTGCTTCGCAGCGGAGTCATGTCCATATACATCCACCCAGCATCCTCCAGGGGTCCAGTAGCTGTAGGGTTCCAGCATCTTCTGTTCCTTGGATATCTGTGATGTGAACAAGTCACGACTTTTGCACATCACACTTGTCAAGATGTGTTCTGGGCCGGCGTGTTTTCCCGCTAGCTTGGGCGAGAAATAAACATGGGGGAAACAATTCCAGCAAGCAGGGCTTATAGTTAGAAGCAGATTTATTAAAATGATGGTCCCATATGCGGCAGCGGGAAAGGTGGCTTGCCATTGACAGTTGCAGCGGACAATTGCAAGCTGGTTTCACAACGGCGTGAAACTGATTTTTGGCCTTCCCGCCATGTTATCTGCTCACTCCTCCATGGCGCCCGATGGAAAATTTCAGCCTCTGTGTCTGACTTCTAATTACCCGCCCTGCTGCAATTTTACCAACAGCAGAGAAGACGCTGGGTGCCCCACTTGTCCGTGGCCAATTGAGACTTTCGGTGTCCAATTGATGGTCACTTAAGGGCCCTGTCCTGCTGCTGTTGGGATTTTACCCATGGCAATAGAGGATGGCATCAAGTGTCCAGCCTGCCGGGCGCAGGGGAAGGTGCCTCCTTTTTGGATCTTCCTGTCAATTGGAGGACCTTCACCAAGGTATTCCCTCCCCCATGTTTCTCCTCTATCCCTGCTCTATCCATCCTGGACCTCCACCCCACTTGCCATGGCCTGCCAGCCTGGCCTCAGCAAGACCTCGGATGTACCTTTGTCCACATTCCATTGGCATCTTTTCCTCAGGGACTGTTGCAATCCCAGCAGTGACCACTGCTTCCGCTGGTGATGCTGGGACAAGAGAGCTTCCAGCCATTTGATCAGCTGAGGCAGGACTTCCTCTCCAATTTGGAGCAGAAGGCCCATATCAAACCAATTAACAGCCCAACAGCGCCTCCAGTGTAAAATTCAGCCCAAAGTTTTCACTTGTGGGGGGAGACCAAAATTAGGGGCCTTGAGGGTCACTAATAAATCCAATAGGGAATTCAGAAAATTCTTCTTTAGGCAGAGAGCGGTGAGAATGTGGAACACACTACCACAAGGAATAGTTGAGCTAAATCATATAGGTGCATTTAAGAGCAAGCTAGAAGCTAGATAAATACACGAGGGAAAAAAATATGTTGATTGGGTGAGATTAAGAAGGGTTGTAGGAGGTACGCATGCAACATAAACACTGGCACAGAGCAGTTGGACTGAATGGCCTCTTTAGTGCTGTAAATTCAGTGTAAAAATCAAGTCTGCCCTACACCTCATGAAGGTTGCAACATCATAGCAAGATGTTTCCCCACATTCTGCATCCCCCCCTCCCCACTCACACTGCAATGGGGTCTCCTGTTAGAGATAAAAGTCAATGACTAAAGAGCGAAAATTTAAAATTATCACCATGAGTATTGAAGTGTTTTGTCACCTCTTAACAATTAAGAATACACACACAGCTATTTGCTTCTGAACTTCAACTTCTGTATGAAAAACAGAAGGTTCCTTCATTCCTTATTCTCCACCAGAGGGCAATACATCTGGGGCTTAAAAACAAAAAACTACTGCGGATGCTGGAAATCCAAAACAAAAACAGAATTACCTGGAAAAACTCAGCAGGTCTGGCAGCATCGGCAGAGAAGAAAAGAGTCGACGTTTCGAGTCCTCATGACATTAGTCATGACATTAGTCATGAGGACCCGAAACGTCGACTCTTTTCTTCTCCGCCGATGCTGCCAGACCTGCTGAGTTTTTCCAGGTAATTCTGTTTTCATCTGGGGCTTAGCACACCCCACTGGCAGGTTTTATATAACAATTCTTTTTAACTAAAATGTCCTTCAACAAAAAAGCATAAACATTAAACACATCACAAGCATGAAGGGAGATTTTTTTTTTTATGGTTGTATGGCTGTTATGCCGGGGGGGTGAGGGTACAGAATTTATATTGATATTTTAGATGGGAAGCAAATAAATATTTGGAAAAGGAAAAAAAAGAGGTTATAGTGAAAGGGAATATGTGGAAGAACACCTGCAAAACTTTAGGGCCTATGATTCATCAAGCTATATGGTCATTTCAGAATTTCCGGGCTCACAAATACTCAAAGGCTGAAGTTCCTTCATGAGCCAATACAGAGTTATGTCACCTATTTCCCTCGACCTCAACTCTGCCAGATCCAATGTTGATGGCAGTACTTTGGTATGAAACTCTAATTCCACTAGTTCCTTTCATGCAACATCAGCCAATTGCCTGTCCACCAATGTGTGGTTAGTGCAAGCAACTCAATGTGTTTCCTTTCCTATGAACCTCAAGTGTGAGGACAAGAAACCTGGCAACTTTTACAGATTGGCTGTATTTCCCAAGGTACAAGTGACTGCCCACAACACAGCATCTTCCCCATCTAAAAAACATTATAGTTTCTCAAAAGAAAATGTTTCATTTGCTCAATATCACCTTCTGCTGACCAAAGTCAAGCATCCCTTGATGCATGTGAATATCTGCAATACAGGAATCTGCATTTTTAAAAATATCAAAACAGCATGCAAGCCAACCATTGTTCATCTGTGAGAGGCAGGTGTCAGGAAGGCAGAGCGGTAATCAAGAGGATTGCTTACAGCAAGGGTTGAGAAAACTGGTTCAGATCCCATTGATTCCCAAGGTGCACTGATCCAATGACGTTCATAATATCATCAGGATTCTCACTGAGCACATCATTGGTATTTCGAAGGTGTCTGCGTAGATCCAAGGAGGCAATCAAGTACAATCCAGCCAGGGCATCACACCATGTTGTGGTTTTCTGCCCACTACACCATTTTGCCCAAGGGCTAATTAATACCTTGGAGGAACAGGAAAATGACAAAGTGCAGCAGGATCAGCTGGCAACCAAGGCCTTGACTGAGGGAGAGATCAGTTCAGAGAACATGTCGCCATACTGCCAGGTATCTACAAGGACAGTTTCTGAGGGGTATCCTTCAATTATATCCAATCATTCATATGCTGACATTCCTCTGCAACTACCATCACTCCCATTTCAGAAATATTCAGATAACCTGGCTCTCAGGGTTTTGCCACCTTGCCACAAATCAAGCTGCATAGTTTGTTAGTACAATTAATTCCTTAATGCACAGAAGTGTGTAACATCTTTTGGTTTCTGATCACTTGCTGACCAAAATTGTATATTCTTTCAAATTTAGCATCCTACTTCTTCTCAGTACTGCCTCAATGGCACAGGGATTTGAAGTAGCTGACTGGTGCTTAGCTGCAGCAGCAGCCATTGGGATTAAGGTGGCCTTTGTTGCAGAGCAGGGACTTGCTGTAAAGACTTTATCTTCATTTTGACAGGGCTAGATTGGAGTCAAATCAGCGGGTGTTACGTGTTACCCTACCAGCAATAAACATGTCCATGGAGCAAAATCCAGGCCAATGCAGCCTCTGAATATTTTCCTCTCAAAAATTGCTAATTTTAAATAAGTTTCAGTCAGTCTTGCTTTCTCATTCAATAGATGCTGAAGATTTGTTAAGTGGTCCAATCTCATGGGTAACCCTACTACAGGCATACTGCATATAACAGCTGGAAATCAGACCAAATAACTGAATGTACACAGCCGGAATTCAGTCCCAGGTTGTTAACATCCTTGGCTTCTGAAAAAAGTCTACACTTGAGCCACTTTAATGGTGACCTCATTCAAACTTCTGTAATTAATACAGAATGTAGCCATTTGTCAGTTGTGACCATTAGGAGGTCCATGTGTCCAAGGCTGGCACAATATTGACATTAGCAGCTTCTTGTATTTGTGTTTACCGAGGCCCTTTTCACTGTAGACCTGAAATATAAGATTAAGGCAGAGGCAACAGCCTCTCTTGCGTCAATATAACCATTAAAATATCCAATCACTAGCTTCCCTTTAGAGTAAAATGTTGCTGATTTGTATTGTATGGCACATACAGACTGTGAAGTTGGGTAGACCACAGCCAAAACATTTCAGCTATCATTTCCTTGCCAAAATGGTAAAATTTCTTGTTTCAACATCTGGAGCACTGAATTTGCCATAACAGTTTACTTATGCAAAAATATTGACTTTACATATTAGCAAGCACCAGAAAACAGCATTCAGACAAGACAGTAACAGAAACACTCCTCTCTTTAAACACTGATAGAAAGAGTACCTACTCTGTTGGGTCTTCATATCAGATTGTAAACCTATCATTGTCATACTGCAGGCAGGATGTCTGAAATGAAGAGATATAAATGAATTGTGTAGAAAGCCGAAATAAAGCATGATAAAATTATTTTTCTAAGTGACCTGTGTATATGAGATCATTTTTTATCCCAATGTTTCCTCAAAGGGTAAGTGTCATGATTGTCTGCTGGGTGCCTCTGGTGCAGCAGTGTATGCCTTGTCCTGTTCACTGTCTGAAACTACTTAAGTCATTTGTCATTGGCGGGCTGAGTAGGGTGGATGTAGTGTCATCCTGAAAGACAAGTCCCTCATCCATGCCCAATCTTGCAATGTATCTACTTTTGGGCAACATCATGGGCCGAAGGGCCTCTTCTGCGCTGTGTGATTCTGTGATCAGTATGGCCAAGAAGCTGTGTGGGAACAGATGACTATCAGAGAATGGTTACAACAAAGGAGCCCTTTCGGCCCATCAAGTTCACACCAACTCTCTGCAGAGCAATTCAGCTAGTCCCATTCGCCATTGCTTTCCCCGTAACTCCATTTCTTTTATCTTCAGGTGCTTATCCAACTCCCTTTTGAAAGCCATAAATGAATCTGCCTCCACCACTTAGGCAGTGCATTCTATATCCTAACTATTCAGTGTTTATTATTGCACTTTGCATTCAGTCTAGATCTATAGAACATAAGAAATAGCAGTGGATCATATGGCTCTCCAAGCCTGCTCCGCTATTAAATAAGATTATGGCTGATTTGATCTTGGTCTCAACTCCATTTTCTTGCTTGTTCCCAATAATCCTGGCTCTGCTATAGTTCAAGGATCTGCCTATCTCAGTCTTGAATAAATTCAATGACTCAGCATCCACAGCTTTCTCGGGTAGATAATTCCAAAGAGTCACGACATTCTGGGAGAAGAAATTCCTTCCTGTTTCCTTATTCTGAAACTATGCCCCTAGTTCTAGACTTCCCCCACAAGGTGCAAAAACCTCTCAGCATCCATCCTGTCAAGCCCCCTCAGAATCTTAGATATTTCAATAAGGTGACCTCTCATTCCTCTAAACTCCAGGGAGTATAGACCCATTCTGGTCAACCTTTCCCCATAAGATAACCTCTCATCCTGGAAACCAACCCACTGAATCTTCTCAGAACTGCCTCCAATGAAGTATATTCCTTCTTAAATAAGGGGATGAAAACTATACATGGTACTCTTGGTTGATTTCACCCACATCCTGTACAGTTGTAGCAAGACCTCCTTACTCCAATACTCCAGCCCCCTTGCAATAAAGACCAACATTCCATTTATTGTCCTAATTATTTGTAGTACTTGAATGCTAACTTTTTGTGGTTCACGTATGAGGACGTCCAGATCACTCTGTACTGTAGTAGTCTCTATCCATTTAAATAATATATTGCTTTTCTATTCTTTCCACTTAAGTGAATAATCTCTCATTTGTAAGAAATGAGTGGGTATTTTCTGCATTTTATGGAACTAGCTAAGCAGCATTGATTCTCTCTCTGCAAAGAGGATTTCTAAACATTTTGATCTCTAAACATTCTTGGTTCAGGCTGCCATGTTGACATTCCTAAGCTGTTAGGATGGCACCTTGTGTGCCCCCTTATCTAAGCAAGTGTTTTGAAAGGGCCAAGATATGACCCTCAGCATGATCTAAACTAAAAAGCTGACGTCGAGCAGGGTGATGCACAAGGTCGATGGTAACCACCCTGATGTTTTGAGTAACTGTCCTGTGCCCATTGGTCAGAATAGTTTGTACAGGTGATTGACATTGGGTAAGCTACCAGCGCACAGAAAAAGGATGTATTAACAAGTGCTCAGGCACAGGAACTATGTCCTGGTGGGGTTGTATACTGGTGAGGTCTTGGTGAGAGATTCTGGTGAGGTTCAGGTGAGGGTGCAGTATTCGTTGTTAGCTGCCTTCTTCAGAATGGACGAGGAGGAGAAGGAAGATGAGATCAACACATTCTGTACCAACCGTTTGTCACTGCTCTGAACTGTTAAAGGTCGTTCACTTTTTTTTCTGTCTAATTAGTTAATGTATCATATCTAAACAGTTATTTCTTAATAAACTTAATAGACCATCTTAAAATTACTTATGACTAGTCGACTGCCTATTTAGGTATCTGTGGCCCAAACCCCGAAATCTTACACATTTTCACAATTATACTCCATCTGCCAATTTTTTGCCCATTTAATCTGTTTATATCCTTTTTCAAACTCAGTGTTCTCCCTCACAACTTACTTCCACACCTATCTTAATATCGCCAGCAAATTTGGCTACCATACACTTGGTCCCTTCATTAATTTCCCAAGTCATTATTCCAAATTGTAAATAGTTGAGGCCCCAGGGCTGATCCCTGTGGCACCCCACTAGTTGTGATTTGCCAAACTGAAAATGATTTCTCTGTTCCCCGTTAGTTAGCCAGTCCTCTATTTATGCTAACATAGGTACAGTGTCTCAAAACCGACAACATCGGGTCCAAGGCCGTGCTGGATTTCGGGTTGGGCAATTCAGGCCATTTGTGCTAAGCTGGGTTGGGTGGGGTCACCCAAGGGTTGCTCAGAACGGCGAAGCAGATAACTAGTCCAGCACCAATGCAGCAACTAGCCGAATTGTTCAGGTAACTTTTTAAAATTTAACTCAATTAAAATTGATGCATGGCACATTCTAAAAATGTCCTTTTTTTTTGGACAACTCTGATTTTTGTACCTGTATATTTCCCCCAACACCAGGAATTCTTAACTCATGCAGTAACCTTTTATGTGGCAGAATCCTTTTGAAAATCTGTATATACTACATCTACTGGTTCCTCTTTATCCAGCCTACTTGTTACATCCTCAAAGAACTCTAATAAGTTTGTCAGACATGATTTCCTTTTATAAAACCCTGTCGACTCTGCTTGATTGTATTATGATTTCTAAATGTCCTACTACTGCTTCCTCGATAACGGATTCCAACATTTTCCCCAATGACAGATGTTAGACCCTATAGTTTCCTGTTTTCTTGAATAGGAGTGTTACATTTGGGATTTTCCAATCCATTGAGACCATTGCAGAATCTAGGGATTTTGGGAAGGTTACAACCAGTGCATCCACCATCTCTGCAGTCACTTTTTTTAAGATCCAAGGATGTAAGCCATCAGGTCCAGGGGACTTGTTAATTATGAGATTAAAGATTGCCTAGTACTTTTTCTCTAATGATAATTTTAATTTCCTCTCTCCCCTTTGCCACCTGCTTTTCTACTATTATTGGGATGCTTTTCACATCTTCTACCATGAAGTCACATACAAAACATTTGTTGAAATTTTGTCATTTCCATTTTTCCCATTATTAATTCTCCCGTCTCATCCTCTGAAGGGCTAATGTTTACTTTAGCTCTTATTTTATATACTTGTAGAAGCTCTTACTATTTGTTCTTATATTTCTTGCTAGTTTACTTTCATAATCTATTTTCTCCCTCTTTATTTTTTAGTCATCCTTTGCTGGTTTCTAAAAGTTTCCTAATCTTCTGTCAGACCACTAATGTATGTCTTTTCTCTCAATTTGATACTATCCTTTACTATCTTAATTGGCAGTGGATGGTTTATCCTTCTCATAAAGTCTTTGTTTCACAATGGAACATATCTTTGATGAGAATTATGAAATATAGTTAAGTATTGCTTTCCTGAAACAACTCAGATTTTCCCATTAAAACCAAAGTAAAAGCTGTAGTTAGGTAAAACCTAGCTCTACAGAAAAAAAAATTATACCCTGTAAGTTGAAATACTTTACACTGCTACATTTCCATATTGGTAAATGAAATAACTTTCGAAATAAAATAAATGTAAAAATATGAAAGAAATATGGTAACTTTCTACTTACCTCTTGCTCGCTGCCGATCCTGCTTCCTGAACCTCCTGCTTGCCATACGTCCCACTCTCTGACTCTCCTGGTTGCTGCAGGCCCTTCCTCTTGCCGATCCTCTGGTTCACGGCCTCTCCCACTCCCTAACTCACCCTCTCGCTACCAAACCTCTGACTTGTGGTCGCTGCTGCTCCTTAACCCACACCCTCGCTACCAACCCTGACTTGTGCTCTCTGCTGCTCCTTAACCCACTCCCTCACTACCAACCTTCTGACTTGTGGTCTCTGCTGCTCCTTAACCCAATCCCTCGCTACCAATCCTCCAGCTTGTGGTCTCTGCTGCTCCTTAACCCACCCTGTCACTGCCGACCATCTGACTTGTGGCCTCTTGCTGCTGACTCTCTGACCTGCAGCTTCTACTGCTTCTTAACCCACTCTCTTGCTGCCAATCCTCCGACTTCCACGCTCTGCTGCTCCGAGCCAGCTTCTCACCGTTCCTCCTGCTCCTCGGCTCTCCCACTTCCCTCTCCTGAACTTTTATTTGAGTCAAAGCTGCTCCTCCTGCCTCTCACCATTCACCTCCAGAGCCCTTGCTCGCAGTGATGATTCAAGAGAGGGAAGCAGCGAGCAGGAAAGTCAGGGAGAGGAAGGTCAGCAGCAAGAGGGTGGGTCAGGAAGGAGGAGAGGCCACAAGTCAGAGGGTCGGCAGCAACAGAAAGGTTCAGGGAGCAACAGAGGCTGCTACAAAATGGTGCTGATCAGGTCATGCAGCCCTAAATCAGACTGGTGCAAAACTACTTTAAAATGAAAAATGTGACGTTAAAAAAAATGTAGGTCCCCATTAACTGACCGGCATTAAAGCACAATGTAGAATGGGGCAATATTAAACAGAGATTTACTGAATCTCCTTAAGTATCTGACACTGCCTATCCACCAGCTTACCTTTTAAGCTATTTTCCCAGTCCACTTTGGCCAACTGTCTTCATACCTAAATTGGAAAGATCTTGCCTGCAGATCAAAGAAAACACAAACAGCATCACAAAACTACTTGCTAAACAATAATCTTTAATTCTCAAACACGATACTCATTTCAGCTGAAAAAAATCTACCTGACTTTGAAGATCCAACTTTGAAGATTCATTTTCCCATAACTCCTCTTCCTCTTGAATTCTATAGATACAACCTTTGAAAAAATAAAATCAAGAATAACTATTTTGAAAAAAAAATTAGACTGTGCTGGTTTATATCTCTCAAGCTTCATTCAAAGGACACATGGGCAGATGTTTATTTTGGAATGACAAGTGAATTTTGCTGCTCATTCTTTGATGCCTTTAAATCCCCACATTTCAGAATAGTTTCTCTCGCTTTCATGTTATTATTGATTTGCAACAGTTTTAATCAGACTTTACTCATAACTTTGAAGCCTGCCATGGACAGAATTGCTCCAACCCCAACCTAACCTTATTCTCCAATCACAGCTCCAACTTTTGATCTCATGTAAGCTTGTCCGTTTGTTTAAGTGATTTTTTTGTACTTGACTAGACATACTGCCTTTCTTTATTTGAATCCGCCTCTCTAACAAATCACAACTTGGGTGAACTGCTCGTATCTAGAAATTAATAAGCAGCATTACCATACAAATGCTGAGAGTATCAAATTTCCCACTGCTATTTTAAGCGGCATTACCATATTCATAATAAGAACCAAAGTCTGTATTAAAATAGCAGAGCAAGGAATTTGGTAAAAAACGTACTCAGCATTTCTATGGTTCACAGTAATTTTCAAGCTTACATTGCCACTCCCAGCATTTACAGGAAAGATGTATTTGGCTATGAGTCACTGTAACACAATTTTCATTGCCGGACTTTTATTCATTGAATGAGGCAGACATATAGTTAATGAAGCAGTCTATATCAAAATCCATTTCTCATATATCAAGTGATTTCACTGCAGACCCACAGAGTAAATATTCACAGAAATATTTTTAACATGTATTTACCTCTAGCAACAAGTATGTCTCACTAATTAATTTTATTTTCCAGAAATCCAGTGAACATCAACAACTCTGGGCAGTGTGAGAAAGACAATTAAGGGCCAAATTTTCATTTTGGAGGTGGGAATTGGGGTATTTCCTGATGTCATGAACCCGCCTCCTGACCGGCAGGGATTCGCGGCTGCTGTTACCTGCAGAAGATGGAGGCAGCTTGATGTCTAGGTGGCCAGATTAAAAGGCCTTCCTCTGTTCGCTGAGACATTGGTCCAATTCTGGAGATGAGTGTGATAGCCTCTAACCCTCACCCCTGACCCCCTTCTGCTCCCTTCAACCCCATACCCATCCCACATCCCCTACTCCTCCCCTCAACTTGCCACTCCCCCACCCCTCCCTTCACCCCCCATAGACCTTCTTTCAATCCCCCATATCCACTCGCCCAGTATCCATAACTCACAAGCCTTATAATAACATTGGGAAGTCGTTTAGAAGTTCTTAAGTCTGTCAAAGTAAACAAACAACACTTCAATATTTGTTGAGAAAACAATCCTCTTAGTAGCTCATAAGTCTGTCAGTATAACCAACCTTACATTCTCCTTGACAGCTATGTCAACAGTCCCTGCTGAGCTGAATTATTGGGTGGTTTGGAACTCAGCCAAGCCTTCATAACAATCATGTCAACAAAGCTTCCTGAGCTGAATACATTAAAGCCTTTGAAGTCAGTCAGAAGCTCAGCCATCTGACAAAGTTTTGAAACAGCCAAACAGATGGCCAAGCCTAACTTCAAAGAAAACATGGAAGCAAAGGGGACATCTCAACAATCAAATCCAAATTTCACTATTGTACAATGCAAACTAGCACTTTATCAGGCAGATAATATAATGTAGTGCATCTGAAGACTTTCATAAGGCTGTGCAATTTAATGGTCATGTAACATTTTTATACAAAACCCTATCATCAATCACTATTTAAAACATTTATAACTTATGCTATAATGTTTCATTATGACATGCCAAATTGGCAATACCTTTTAAACTTAACTTTTATATGGTTCCCAACACCTCTGAGCTGGTATGAAACACATCGCCTTCTAAAATTGTGGAAGGTCTGAAGTGCCCACTTCTGCAATGGAGCCAACAATGTCAGGATAGCTGGCTGTGGGTTGACACCCCATCCCCTTTCCTGTGCTAATGAAAATTCCAACATCAGGAATTCCAGAATCAGGTCCCACATGCCATTTTTAAAGCCTGTCCAATGCTTTTTTGGCCCATGTTGGAAAAAGGAAAATCTGACCCAAAGACCCTGATATTTACAGGGAGGAAGGGATTTCAGTAGCCATCTGGAAATGCAGGTAATATGGAGATCCTATCAAATTTAATGGCAGAACCTCATTTGAATTTCTCTTCTGTTTCATGGCTGGCGATCATCCAGATTATGAGGTTGACTGACTGTCAGGTGTGAAGGCCTGCAACAGAGTGTTGTATAGGGAAGGGAGAGCATGTGAGGATGGCAATCATGGAGCATCTGGAGCTTCGGTTTACATGGTGTGTGGTCAATGACAGCAGGTCACCTTGCGAAAGGGAAAGAATTCTTGGTCCACTAACACTGGCAGAAAAGCCTCTACCTGCTGGATTTGCTCACTCTGGCCTTCCTTCAACTACTGTGTTTCCAGAGACCAGGGAAACCCAGGCTGCATCCAATCAATGTGAAGTCTTAAAACATGTCCGTTAAAATTGCCTCGTTAGCATGTTTAAATTATTGACCCTCCTCTCTCCTCTTGAGAACAGTTTATTTGCCCGACCATCAACCTGCCCCAGTTAAACCGGAAAAATGCATGGTGGATCGGGGTGAGCTTTCAGAAGTTAACCCCATCCCCTGGGATAAAATTCCTCCTTGAATATCTAATCACAAAAGGAAGGGGACATATGTCTGAGCAACATTAGCAAATATGTCAGCAGTTTGCAGCCGGAAAATCTAAATCTTACATTGCACTCAGCAACCTGCTAAAACAAACTTGCTAACATAGTCACATTGTTTTCAAGGATTAAAGCATCTTTATTCCTTTATTATCAAGGATAACAAAATTTGTAATTCTGTAACATACTGGCCCAGATTTTCCATTTTCGCATTATTGCAGGGTGGGGGGAGCTCTGTCACAGCAGGGTTTTCATGCATCAGAGATGTGAGTCCTGTTCCCAGCCAATCTTCCACTTTCAGCTTATTTGAATTTTGGAGGCAGAGCCCTGAACCTTTTGGAGGTGGGAGAGTTTGTTCCCTTGAAGACTTGTAAAAGCGTAGAAGCCTCCAAGTTGCTTGTAAAATGGACAATTTTTCTAAAGTAAGAAGGTTCAACTTACAATTTGAACCCCCGTGAAAACCCTATAGCTTTCAAAACAATATTGGGCTCTCTCCACTGACCATAAAAAACATTGGACACCTGAGGTCAACCTGAGTCCCAAGGACGAATAATTATCTTGGTTCAATTCACCGACCTACATACCAGCAAGCTTAATAAATGGCGCTATGGACTGGAAGTACAGTATTGTTGGTACAGGTTTGGGGGGTAAGGAAGGTAAGAAATGTATGCGTGAGCATACTAAATGGCACAGTGTATCACCAAGCACTTTACAACCTTCCTACCATTGATCAACCGATTATCAATAGTGGAGAGGTGAGAAATCAAGGCCAGTGGTTTGCACTGAATTATGGTACAAGTCAAATAAAGTATCTGGTTGTTTATAGCTAAAGCCCCAACCTGATATTCAGTCACCTATTGAAAACAGAAGAATTGTACAAGGCTAAGTGATACATTTCAAAAAGCATACATACAATGATTACTGTTCTCCCTGTTTGAACCCTGGGTGTTGTTATCAGTTACCTAGATAGCCGCCAGATGAAGTTACACACTGGACTGCTTACAGGAGTGGTGGGTAACACTGAACCCAAGTAAAATTTCTGACACCAAACACAAAAATATAAGAATTAATGTTTGAGCCAATTAATATATACTGCACTGTAAATGATAGCAATGGATAAAAATAAAAGTGTGCCAATCTCTTTTCTATTGGCTTGTCTCTTGCTAAGTCATCTTTCAGTACATTGTTCATTCAGTTCTTGTCATCCTTCTCTCCTTTTGTATCCAACTTTGTCTTGTTCTCGTCTTTCTGCATCAACATGTATTTGTATAACACCTTTAATATAGTAAAACAATGCAAGACACTTCTTCACAGGAGCATTATCAAAGAAAACTGGACACTGAGCCACCTAAGGCAATATTAGGGCAAATGATCAAAATGTTGGTCAAAGAGGCAGCTTTTGTAAACCGACTTAAAGGAGGAAAGAAAGGCAGAGAGGTTTAGGGAAGGATTTCCAGAGCTTAGGGCCCTGGCAGCTGAAGGCACGGCTACCAATGGTGGAACAATTAAAATCAAAGATGCTTAAGAAGCCAGAATTGAAGGATTGCATACATCTCAGACTGTCGGCTTCACCTATAAATTCTTTTAGAAATTTTTTACAATATTGATCATCTCAAATACATGTGAATTATGGCTGAGTGCACTGCATGGGCCACGTACCATGTCTGCTTTATCAATCTTGAAGAGGCTTCCTTGTTGCTTGAGGAATTTAGCTGCAACAATCTTGTCGATATCATATTTGACGCACATTTCTCTCTGTCCCTTTTCATCTATCTTCCCTCAGGCCTTTGATGCTCCTGCAGCTGAGAAATAAACCCGTCACTCCCCGAGTATGAAGGTGGGAAATTCTGGAAAAAGAGGTTGGCCAATTCAGACAGTGTCTTGGGACTAGGATGTACCTCTATCCTGTCCTACAATTGAGTAGAAAACTCCTTTTCCTCATAATCACAATGCTTCTCCGTTTCTCAGATACCTAAGCGCACCACTGGAAGAATTTCTTTATAGAAATTGATGGCTATGTTTTGCTTAATTCATAGAATCGTTGAATCTCACATCACAGGAGGTCACATGGCCTGTCACACCTGTGCCAGCTATTTGAAAAGCTGATTTAGTCCCACACCCTGGCTTTTTCCCTATAACTCTGCAAGCTAGTCCTCTTCAAGCATATGCCTTTTAAAAGTCCCTATGGCATCTGATTTCAGATGGTGTGTTCCAGATCTTAACAAACCTCTGGGTGAAGGAATGTCTTCTAAATTCTCAAGTTCTTTTGCTAATTATTTCATTACCAGCCCCCTTGCTAGAGGAAAGTTTCTCCCTAATTGCTCTATTAAAACCACTCAATTTTAAATGCTTCTTAGGCCTCCCCTTAACTTTCTCTGCTCCAAGGAAAACAATTCCAGTTTCTCCAATCTGTCCATATCACTAAAACCACATCACCAGAACAATATGCTGGCTTGGCCTGGTAATTGGCAAGTGGGGATGAGAGTGACCGAAGATAAGAAGTCTGAAAAATTTTTGTGAAAAGGAACCACGTAAACATAGTGCAAAGCGACAAAGTACCTCAACACAAGGGGTTGGGAAATTACGGCACTTTTTATCATCTATAGTGAAATGCAAATTCTTCTAGGCCACTTCAAATGGGTGAAGTTGTAAAAGTACCGTGAGACCAATGCTCATTTTTGGAGTCTAAATCTAACAGCCACCTGATCTGACTTAGATGTTGACCTTCCAGTTACCTCATTAAAAAGGAACAGAATACAAACCCTACCAAAGTATCAGTGATATCTGAGACAGGGGGAGGAGAAGTGAGGAGGAGGGAAGGGGCAGGAGGACGGAGAGGAGGAAAGGGCAAGAAGAGGGGTGGAGGAGAGTGGGAAGAGTAGAGGGGGAGTGTGGGAGTGGTGGGAGAGAGTCTCCTGTGGTCACCACACGTTAACTGCAGTGCAAGCACCACCGCACGTCTCCAGGTGAGTGCCATGTTCAGTCCGATGTGGGAGGACAGCCAGGTTTGAGATTTTGGGAGCAGAGTTGGGGACAAACACTCCATCTCCCTCCTTCACTAATTGCACCTCCTCTCCCCCCAACACCTCCCTGCGGAGCCTGCATGACTGACCCTGTACCTGAGCTGTGATTACCCCACAGCAGTCATCTTGCTCAATGTCCCTGCATCAAGTTCTGATGCCTTTAGCGATACTACGTTGAGGCAAAGGGGGCCAAATTAGACCCCTCCAGTTCCCCAGGAGCTACTCGAGCTGGAGACGTGGATGGCATCCAGATCCTGCCTGGCACGAGAATGAGCGGCAGCTCCCCACTAGACTACCCTAGTTTCATTACTGGCAGAGCCTCCCTCTCTTTCTCATTTTCTGCTTCTTCTCCTAGACCTCCTGAAGGATGCTGAATGGTTAATGATGGAGGCCACCGTCTCCCCTTAATGTTCAACGGCATTACCCATGCTGAACCCCGCACAATCAACATCCTGGGGTGGGTTACCATTGACCAGAAACCGAACAGGACCAGCCATATAAATACTGTGGCTTACAAGGCTCCCCAAAGTCTGCCCACAATCTGCAACAGTGCTTTACAAACTTTTCCCACTGTGACCACATTTTAGTGCTTTTAAATTGACGTGACCCCAGTGTTAGAGTGGGTGGAGGGGGCTGGTGGTGGTAGAGCTGAGAGAGTGGCAGGGGAATTGTGAGAGGCAGTATTGGGAATTCCATTTTGAAGGCTCTAAACTTTGCCCGACACACAATGCAGAATATATCCCTATAGAGATAAAGCCCACATTCATAAGTCTAGAAAGCTTAGGTATAGGTTGGCAGAGCCAAGACTGAGGAACTGCCTAAGTGTGAGATGTTACATTTTGGTAGGAAGTATGAGCAGAAATACTACAAGCTAATTTTAAAGGGGGCGAGTTAGAGATGTTTGTGCACAAATCTTTGAAGGTGGGAGAACAGATTAACAAAGCAGTTAATAAAGCATATGAGATCCTGAGCTTTATAAATAGGGGCATAGAGAATAAAAACAAAGAGATTATGCATAACTTTTATTATACACTAATTTGGGCCAGCTAGACTATTGCATCCAATTCTGGGTGCCATATTTTTGTAAGGAAAAAAAGGATTTAGTGAGGATACAGAAAGAATTTAATAGTTTACTAATGAATAGACTAGATAAACTGGGGTTGTGCCCCTTACAGCAGAGATGACTGAAGGGAGATTTGATAGGTATTTAAAATCATGAAGGATTCAGATAGAGTAAATAACTTTCCAATGGCTGAAGGGTTGATAACCGAAGGGCACATATTTAAGGTGATTGGCAAAAGAACCAGAGGTGATGTGAGGAAAACTTTTTTAATGTAACTCGTGGTTAGAATTTGCAATGCACTGTTTGATAGGATGGTGGAAACAAATTCACCATAGTTTCCAAAAGCGAACTGGATAAATACTTGGAGAAAATAATTGCAGGGGTATGGGGCAAGAGCAGGATTAACTGGATTGTTCTTCCAAAGAATCACTGCAGACACAATGGGCCAAATGGCCTCCTTCTGCACTGCACATTCTGTGATTCTAATTGTATACAAGAGTGCTGCTGAAATTGGACCACTTCAGAGCACTGGTAATCTCCCTGCAGCTGGTGTAATTTGGGCCACACTACCCATCGATTTTCTTTGTCACCTGGAGCAAATGTGAAGAATCTCAGTCTCTATTGAAAGGACTATTCCTCCAGGTTCTGTAGTGAGCCAGCTTGGTAGTCAATTATTAAAAGTGCCCTGTAGTCCTGTGGACCCTCCCGGCTGTAGTATCAGATTATCAAGTCTGCCACAGAGGATTGATTGCTTAATTGTACACTTTCATCATTTGGCATATCACCTTGGATTCACTTTGACTCCAAAGACACGGTCTGTCGGGTAGAACAAACAATTAATCATTCTCTCTTTTCATGTAGAGCCCTCATTGTCCCAGGGTTGCTAATTATGGCTTATGCCATGATATCAGTATGGGGCAAAGTATGGTGGTAGGCCCCAAGAATTATCTCAGCCAGTACCGTGATTGTGTAGTATTAGTGTTCAGGACTAAAAGGGTTAACGTGGGACTGGGGAAACAGTACCACCCACATGATGATATAAAGGGGGCAGAATTTTCTGGCTGGCGGGGGCCAGAGCGGGAGCGGGCCCAATCGCTGCCCACGTTTGGGTCTGCGCTGCCATTTTACGTGGGTGAGCCAATTAAGGCCCGCCCAGCGTGAATTGCGGCTCCCGAGGACAGCTGAAGTGGGCGGGCGGTGGCGGGACTGCAATGACCACCGGGTCCAATGGCAACCCGGGGGCCTGTTTTAAAAAGTTGCTGCAGCCCTTGAAAGGCTGCGAATCATGGCCAGTGGAAGGGCTCCCCAGAGCGCTGCTGGTGAATAGGTCAGGCAAGTGGGTAGGGCAGGGGGGCACTGTGCCCGTTTTTCCGATGATTGCCGTGCTGCCTTTCTCAAGGAGGTGGCAGCACGGCGTGAGGTCCTGGCACCCCAGGACGGGAGGTGAAGGCCTCTCCACATGGCCAAACATGCCTGGGAGGAGGTGAGCTCCCGCGATGTGGTGCGACGCACCAGGATCCGGTGTCACAAGCGCTTCAACGACCTGTTGCGCTCAGGAAGGGTGAGTACTATGTCGGCATTGGCCACTTAACCCAGCTGATAGGCTTTCCCCCCTGGTGCCCATCCCCCTCCCCCCACCGCAAAGTCTGAGTGTAGTGACTGCACTGAATCATTGATGACATGTGTCCTTTGCTGGGTGGGCCAGCAGATATTGCCCATGGCGAGGTCACCCTGAGAGGGCGGTGAAGAGATGGGTTCTGCACCCGCAGCATGTGGTACACTGAGACCCAACTCACTGTTTTGGGGGCAACCTGGAGGAGCTGCACCTAGGGGCAGTGCTGGAACTCCAGGATATGTCAAAGTCAGGGTGGTGACATGCTGGGAGGGAAGCTTCAAGGTGGCATGGCACCAATCGATCTGCTAAGCTCTGCGCTCCACGTGCTTGCGCCTCCTTGCTATGGAAGGTTAGACTGTGTGGTGCCTAATGTGATGTAGGCAGCATTTGGCCAAGGGGTTGGGGGGGCGGGGTTGGTGGGGAACAGGCCTAGCATCTTTGTGTGAATGTTCGGCAGCAGCCGAGTGAGAAGCAGTGGCCCTGCAATGTCCCACTCTGGTTGGGGTGAGTCTGCGAAGAGAGTCCAGGCACAATTAGCACTAATCAATGCTCTTCCTCCTTTCAGGAGAAGAATGCACATAATGCAGCTGAGTGGGTGAGGACTGGCGGCGGGCCGGCCTAGTTAACAATTCTCAGCTGCTTCGAGCAGGAGGCCCTAGACCTGGAGAGGCGCCATGCACCCAGGTCCACCGGTGTCGGTCAGGCTGGGGTGCCACGGGCAGGTGTGTGTGCCCAACAGTGAGGTCACCATTGTTCTTCCAGCAGCCATGGCAGTGCTGAATGTTCAGTCATTGACGTCTGCAACATGGCTTGACCATTACTTAGGGAAGGTGGAGCGCATAATGATCCAGGGGACAGGGATGCACATTGACATTGTCTCCACTAATCCAATGTCCTTGTTCTTCCTTTCAGCATCAGCTGAACAGGGCCGGGAAGAGGAGCAGCAGAGTCCCCCTATCGCATCTGAGGGCCAGCATCACACCATCTCTGCCAGGCAGGCACCAGCGCAGATACTAGCACCTCAGTGGGAATTCAAACATCGGCTAGTGTCCCGGGGCACTGCAGTGAGGGCACTTCACAGTCACTGGAGGAGCTGGCAGAGACAGAGAGTGCCCATGGCGCCAGCAGTAGGAGGACTGCAGGGGACCAGGCACATGCTCAGTCAGTGCCTGATGATGTGCCTTTGGAGTCGTCCGCAATGCAGCAAGCGCAGGAAATGTGGCCGGGTGTGCGGCAGCATCCAGGGGAGATACATGAGGCTATGCTTGGCTTGGGTGTCTGTGGCGGAGGAGTCTACTCTATCACCGAAGCGATGAGCCTCATGTCCGAGCGCCATGCGTCCTCCATGGAGAAAGTGGCGACTCTCATGGAGAGGCTCCTCCAGAAGACCCATCAGGACTTCCTGAGGATGCACTCAGACCAGCAAGCCCTCACATCGGCATTGACTTCAGCTGGTCAGTACCAGTGTGGGAGATAGTCTGGGCACCAAGTTTCCCAGCTCGGTGCCCATCCATCCACAATGTGCAGGGAGGTCCGAAGCTACTTCACGTCGGCGCGGGGGCTCCTCTCAGGGCGCTCCAGATGAGGGCGGCAGCTCCTCTGCCAGTGACCATTACATCCAGTGAGGCTGCGACGACTGGGGAGATGCCAGCTGTGGAACTGGCAGCTCCCTCCCAGGTGGGGCCGTACAGGCTCCATGGGCCAGAGGACGACCGCCAAGGTCATCAAGGCCAACTGGACAGCAGAGTCAGCAGGCTGTCTCAGATGCCACTCCCAGCGAGGGGGTCAGCACCAAGACATAGCACCCGAAAACATAAACATAAGGCACCTTAGGCACTTGTTGGCGCTTTTGTGTTGCCCCGCAATGAGGTCTTAATGAGTTGGCGTGATTTTGAACACCTTTGTCCTTTTGTTTCCTAAAGTTTCTTTGCTTGCATTTATTAAATTCAGACATGTCACCACGGCTGAGGGTGCCTCTTTCTTCTGCAGGTGGATGGTTTCCAAAAAGGTTATGAGTGTTTTGTGGGACATTCAGCTTTATTAACAAGGCCCTTGTTAGTAAAGGCAGATTTTGCACGTAGATATCAAGTATGGAGCCTACAACCCAGGCTTGTCCTGGAGGTCCATACGTGGTGTGCTCGCTGAAGGTTCGTTGGATTAAAGCCTCCTGGGTGTCCCTGCCTCCCTGGAGTATGCCCGGGTCAGCGTCTACCCGCTCAACATTTCCCTGCGCATGCTCATCCTTGGACTTACTGCTCGGCTCATTATGTGCAGCCGCAGCCACTGTGCCGATGTCTTTATCGTCCACTGCGTCCCCCCCTTTCCAGCGCAAGATTGTGGAGAGTGTAGCATGCAACCACTATCAGTGATACACGATCTGGGGGGTACTGGAGTGTGCCCCAAGCGGTCCAGGCATCAGAAGCGCATTTTGAGAAGACCAATGGCTCTCTCCACCACAGCTCTTGTGGAGGTGTGGCTCCTATTGTACCGCTGCTCAGCTTCTGTTCTTGGATGGCGGAGAGGCGTCATGAGCCACCTTCTGAGGGGATAGCCCTTGTCACCCAGCAGCCATCCATCAAGCCGGACTGAAGAGCCCCGGCACCTGGGAGTGTCTGAGGATGTAGACGTCGTGGGAGCTGCCTGAGTACCTTGCACAGACTGGTAGAATCAGCACCCTGTGATCACACACTATCTGCACGCTCATGGAGTGGAAACCCTTCCTGTTGATGAAGACACCGGGCTCACCTGCTGGCACCTTAATAGCCACATGTGTGCAGTCTATTGCACCCTGGACACGGGGGAAGCCAGCAATCACCGCGAAGCCTCTGGCTCGCTGTGTCTGGCTTGCCTGATCCCAACGGAAGTGGATGAAGATCAATGCACGCCTGAACAGAGCGTCCGTAACCTGCTTGACACAAGTGTGGACAGCTGTTTGGGAGACACTGCAAAGATCACCCACTGAGCCCTGGAAGGAGCCAGAGGCATAGGTGTTGAGGGCAGCTGTGACCTTTAGAGCCACTGGCATGGAGTGTTCATCTACACAGTTCGCGGAGATCTCAGGCCCACTCATTTGCAGATATTGTTGACTGTCTCCCTTGAGAGACGGAGCCTCCTTCGGCACTGCATATCAGGCATGTTGAGGTAGCTGCTTCGCCGCCTTCATACCCTGGCAACAGGATAGTGGCGTTTTCTGCGGCCCCTTCCGCCTTAGATTACCTCTTGGCCCTGTACCCCTTGTGCCTGTCCTCCCAAAGGTGGCTCCTCTGAAGGCTGAATGTGCACCCCTGGCCCCTCCACCTTCTAGCCCTCCCTTCCTCCTCAGAGGAGGTGCCTCCAGTGGACAGTTCAGCTCCCATTCCCAGGCTAAGGGAAGGCTTCCTGAAACTTGTAGGCCCAAAAAAGATTCCTCATTGCAGAGTGCTGACCAGAAGGTTGTGAGTCCAGACCAAGCAGCTGGTATGCGTTTTGAAGTATTGCAGATCACACAGGCAAGTATCAGTAACTTTGAAAAATCAATATTTGACAGAGCACACTCGCGACCCATGAGCCCTCTTATCCCGTCCGTGGATAAGGTTTATACAAATGTGTCCTACCCGCCTTCCCATTGCGCCCGTGCACCGACCCGAAGATTGCATGGATGCTGAAAAATTGCCATCGATTGGCACCTCAAGTGGCCCATTAATTAATGGCGGGCGTGCATCAAACATCAAAGCGCGCCCGCCCAACAAAATATAGCGATGGTGCGCAGTGACATCGGGATGCTCACCCGACATCATCGCGCGTCATTTTACGTGCAGGGTCGCCCCCTCACGCCAACAGTAAAATTCTGGCCAGGGAGTCACATGACTAGTAGTAGTCTGGTGGTAGTCTAAATGGAGATAGCTCATGGCTTGGACTGAAGAAGCCTACTGTCTTGTATAATAGTTACTGTTCAGACTCTATGCCACTGAACCTCTTCCTTAGACAACCAGAATAATATACAACATGGCGGCAGCAGGTGAAGGATCCCTGAATCTCTGAAAATAAACATGGAAAAATCTGCAGTCTGACCTGACAAAAACGTGCTAAAACGGAAGACTTTGATGAAACAGTTGGAAATTACCAGAGAAGCTCCATAACAGACGGGGAAGCTGAGAGGCAGAGAAGAAGTCAACTGTGCAGCTCAAGAAGCATGTGGAGGTCCGTTGAAAATCCTTATCAAAAACCAGAGTCAAAGCACCTAGCTTTTAAACAAGACGCAGTAATCACGTAGCACCGGGATTGTTATGATCCTTGGCCAGAACCCAGAAATTGGGGAAGATGCAGTTAGGGACCAATAACATTTTGTTTAAAGTAGATAAAATTTGAGAATCAAGGCACTTACTAAGTGAATAAAGCCGCAAGATTCCATGGGCTTAGAACAAAGAAAAATAAATTTAACTATACAAGTTTAGAAAAATAAACCTTTGCCCCAACAGCCTTCAGCAAGGAGTCACCAACCACTGGCTGCCTTCTTCGGTCTTCAGGGCTTCTCTCGTGCCCACTTCATTCAAAGTCTATTCTCAGCGGCTCTTTTTTGAATTCAGAGCCTATTACCTACCTAAATTTACTTAACAGGACCTATTTCTGTCCCCTTGCTTGTTCCTTACCTGGGGCTTCTTTTTGGGACCTCTCCCCGTCCTCCTCCCTGGTTTGGGACCTTCTGCCTGTCCCCCTCCCATGTCCTGCTCCCTAGGACACACTCACTACGATGGTGCTCCCTATCAGGTCATCTGGCCTGCATTTTCACACCGTTCTGTTTCTTTTCTTCTGTGCCAGCATGCAGTGCTGGTCCCGGGACTGAAGAATGTAAAAAAACTGAACTGCGTATGCGTGCCACTTCCCGACCGGCACATGCGCAAGAGGCCTGAGGATTGTCGGGAACTGGAGTTCCTGACCTACAAACTAAAGAAGGTAAGAATCTGAGTTTCTTAACAGGAAACACGCTGCAGCCCAGGTTCAGAGTCGACACCATAATGTGACCAAGTGGTGAAAAAGAAAAAAAAAAATTGGCTACTAAATTTGGTCCTCCAGTGACAGCAAAGTAACTAATTGGTCTTAATAACTGCTTGAATGATTTTCGGAGAAGGTTTGAAATGGCTCAGTATCTGCTGTGGGTATCCGAAAAACCCTGATCAGCGTGCAAAAATTCATTTACTGCACCACCATTTAAAAATTTTAAGGCAAGCTTCTCCTGAACTGAAAACAGCGATGGATTCTAAATTTTCTTTGCCAGAATGATTTAGGCAGATGGAAGAGCCAAACCAGACACAGAATTGGGGGAGGAGACTTTTAAGATACAGAATTGAATTAGGATTAAATAATAAATCAGAGGCTGAGCAAGTTAATACATTGTTATATTCAATTGGTGCATTTGCTGAGGACATGATAGCCAGACAAGGCATTAATGAGTCATCAGACAAATCCTTTGACAGTTACTTTAACCTACAAAGTAACAACATTTTGGAAAGAGCAAAGTTTAATAGAGGGGTCCAAAAGCCTGGAGAGCCTGTGGACACTATCAATGATTTGCATCAGTTGGTTGAAGGCTGTGAATACGGTGATCTTAAGTCTGAGCTGATACAAGGCCACATAGTAGTTGAGGTAACTGACAATACCCTTTCTGACCTGCTTCAATGCAAAGAAGATTTAACTTTGGAGAAGGCGACTGTCAGACATCTGAGGTCTGTCAGCAAAATAGATCCATATTGAGAGGGGAAGATAAACCAAGGTACAGAACACCCCAATGACAGTACAGCTCATTAAACAATGAAATGTGGAAGACATTCTAGGGCAAAGAAGACCGTATGCAATTACAACTCAAGATGGCAGTAAACCATGCCAGCGTTGCGGGGCCAAAAATCCTCACAGGCATGAACAGTGTCCTGCAAGCATGGCAGAATGCTTCCACTGTAAAAGGCTGGGACACTTTGGGAAAGTGTGCAGATTCAATACAGGGACAAGCAGGTACTGGAGACGCTACGTGTGATTCGCAATCAGGAATGTTCCCTCCTAAGCCTAGATGCCTGTATTGCCCTCAACCTCATCAAAATAGCAGAAGACGTCAAGGAACAGATAGTCATTGAGTAGACTTTGTCTCCACAAAGACTGTGCGTTGGTCACTCCTACTGATACTGTCATGGACAGATGCATCTATGGCAGGCAGATTGGTGAGGATGAGATCAAGTATGTTTTTCCCTCTTGTTGGTTCCCTCACCACCTGCTGCAGACCAGTCTAGCAGCTATGTCCTTTAGGACTCGGCCAGCTCGGTCAGTAATGGTGTTACTGAGCCAATCTTGGTGATGGACATTGAAGTCTCCCGTCAGAGTACATTCTCGCCATTGCCACCTTCAGTGCTTCCTCCAAGTGGTGTTCAATATGGAGGAGTGCTCACTCATCTGCTGCAGGGCAGGGGATAATCAGCAAGTATATGGTAATCAGCAGGATGTTTCCTTCCCTATGTTTGACTTGATGCCATAAGTGTAGTTCTTAGAAATTCTGCATGAATACAATCCATACCTGGTACTTTACAATTAGCTAGGTGACTTAATCCTAAATTCCCTTCCTTTCACTGAATAGCTTCATTACGGTCTTCTATTGGTGCAGCACACTCAACCAATGCGGAAAGAGATCTCAAATTTTGAAATATGACATTCAGATTTTATTACCAAAAATCTACCTCCTGATATTCTTTAAACTTTGAACATCTTTTTTTCCATAACAGCTCCTCCTCTTGGATTCTGTGAAGTTCTCCTTTAAAAAAAATTCAAAAGAAAGCTTTAATATTTCTGAACATCAAAAGACACTGGCCCAGAATTTCCTCAAACTGCTCTCATCCACTGTATTAGCAGAATCACTGTTTATGTGGAGATAAGGTTTCTACTGCACTTGCATCTGCAGAGCGAATGCAACTTTAAAGGAAACTGCAGGCCATGTACTACCAGATCTACCATGGCATTGCTCATGGTGAGTCAGATTATACAGTTCCATGCTATGTAACATATTACACAGTAAAATAGTCATCAATGTTTAGTAGCTAAATAATTGAAATAGATTTTATTATATATATCAACAGTAGTTTTAGGTCCACGTTCATTACAATTACAAGGCTCCTTATCTATGCAGTGAGTTTTATGACCCTGAAAGTTCTGTTTGACAAGACACACCCGCCCATGAGCTCCGCTGTTGATCTTACCAAAGTTTGAACTCTTGTGATTTAACTGTTTTTGGTGGGCTTGGGATGCACCGTAGGCTCTCCTTACCCCCTCCAAGAGGCCGCAAAGTGCAGCTGGAGTACTGCATTGCAAGCTGCCATATATTCTTGACCTGGCACCATCTGTTCTTATATTGGAGCTGCATGCTGAATCTCAGGGACAGAACATATCCCAGTGATAGACTTTATACCAGATGTTCAAAAATAGAAATGAGACTGTCACAGTGCTAATTGCAGCCCTGGCAAGCACTGCAGTTAAATTCTGACTTGTAAATTGGGTTTGCCCCTTGACAAACCTTAACACATGATTTGGGAGTATTTTTTTTTGAGGATTGTCGCAACCCATTATGATAGACATTTATCAATGTATTCAACTTTGTGACTTAACATTTTACAAAGTCAAAACTGTAAGAAAGATTTCCCTTATAGGTAGAAGACATGCAGCAGCAGTAGTATGGAGAGTAATGATTTGTTTCAGAATAGCCCTAAGGTTCTGAGAGCAGTAGAAAGGCGCACAAAAGATATGGTTGGTGCCTGGGTGTCTTTGTGATTGGAAATGTTGCAATATGTCTGTGGCAGGGGTAGAAGGCAATTTTTGGGGCACTGGCATGCTACTGGCAAAGGATAGGTG